>NC_057803.1:14794-328807 GCF_018294505.1 Triticum aestivum | reverse complement strand
GCCCCCTGTTGCTCCACCGACGTACTCCTTCCTCCTATATATACCTACGTACCCCCAAACGATCATATACGGAGCCAAAACCCTAATTCCACCGTCGTAACTTTATGTATCCATGAGATCCCATCTTGGGGCCTGTGCCGGAGCTCCGCTGGAGGGGGCATCGATCATGGAGGGCTTCTACATCAACACCATAGCTTCTTCGATGAAGTGTGAGTAGTTTACCTCAGACCTACGGGTCCATAGTTATTAGCTAGATGGCTTCTTCTCTCTTTTTGGATCTCAATACAATGTTCTCCCCCTCTCTTGTGGAGATCTATTCGATATAATCTTCTTTTTGCGGTGTGTTTGTTGAGATCGATGAATTGTGGGTTTATGATCAAGTCTATCTATGAATAATATTTGAATCTTCTCTGAATTCTTTTATGTATGATTGGTTATCTTTGCAAGTCTCTTCAAATTATCAGTTTGGTTTGGCCTACTAGATTGATCTTTCTTGCACTGGGAGAAGTGCTTAACTTTGGGTTCAATCTTGCGGTGTCCTTTCCTAGTGACAGTAGGGGCGGCAAGGCACGTATTGTATTGTTGCCATCGAGGATAACAAGATGGGGTTTTCTTCATATTGCATGAGTCTATCCCTCTACATCATGTCATTTTGATTAAGGCGTTACTCTGTTTTTAACTTAATACTCTAGATGCATGCTGGATAGCGGTCGACGAGTGGAGTAATAGTAGTAGATGCAGGCAGGAGTCGGTCTACTTGTCTCAGACGTGATGCCTATATACATGATCGTACCTAGATTTCTCATAACTATGCTCAATTCTGTCAATTGTTCAATATTAATTTGTTCACCCACCGTAGAATACTTATGCTCTCGAGAGAAGCCACTAGTGAAACCTATGGCCCCCGGGTCTATCTTTATCATATTGATCTCCTACTACTTAGTTATTTCCTTTGCTATTTACTTTTCCTTTATTTTACTTTGCATCTTTATCATAAAAATACCAAAAATATTATCTTTATCATATCTATTAGATCTCACTCGTAAGTGGCCTTATAGGTATTGACAACCCGTATTTGCGTTGGTTAAGAGGATTTATTTGTTTTGTGCAGGTACGAGGGACTTGCGCGTAGACTCCTACTGGATTGATACCTTGGTTCTCAAAAACTAAGGGAAATACTTACGCTACTTTGCTGCATCATCCCTTCCTCTTCAGGGAAAACCAATGCAGTGCTCAAGAGGTAGAAGTTCCCACCAGAGGTTAAAACAGTAAACGTGATCCATGTGACAAAGGGTAGAAGCACTCACGCACCCTGATGCACACGCGCCATAAAGCCCATCACCCCTAGGCTCAACCCCTGGTTGTCCTGCCCGATCACTTTTGATCGTAGGGATCACAATACAAATATCCGGCGCGAAGGAATGATGGCCTTGGTGTTAGACCCAATAATAAGTGGGTACCATTTCACAAGGGTCCTAATGGATGGCGGCAGTGATCTAAATCTGATATATCAGGACACAGTCCGCAAAATGGGGATAGACCCGACACAAATAAGCCATAGTAATACTACCTTCAAGGGAGTAATACCAGGCCAAGAGGCCCGCTGTATGGGCTCTCTACCACTAGAGGTGGTATTCGGTTCTCCCGATAACTTCCGAAGCGAAACGTTAACTTTTCACATCGCTCCATTCTGAAGTGATTATCAAGCACTGCTCGGAAGAGCGGCTTTCGCTCGTTTTAACGCAATACTGCATTATGCTTTTCTCAAGCTCAAGATGCCCGGTCCACGAGGCGTCATCACAATTAGCGGAAATACCAACCGTTCTTTATGTACGAAAGAGGACGCGGCGGCTCTAACATCCGCACACTAGACGACCTCACCAACCAGAAAAAATGGCAGATCGTCAAGACCACGGACACGGTTAGACGAGTCCGGCGTTCCATCATACATGCATGAGATTGGTTTTCGAACCCTCATAAAACAATACCAGGGCTTCTCGCATGTAATCAGGGCCAGCCCGGCTCAACTAGGCTTCTCCGGAATTTTGATAATTCATTCTTCTTTTTGGCACGGCAACTTTCACCTAAGTTCTTTCCTTTTGCAGATAACAATCATGCTACACCCGTCCAGGACATGGCACAACGGAGATACAGGTGCAGACGTGCAGCAGGGACCCGCCCAAAGGTTTCTTTTTAGATTAAGACCCTGCGTAAACCTTTTTTACTGTCTCTTGTTGCTCACATCCTCCGGATACTCCACACAACCGAGAAGGATGCCAGCGTTATTGGCATGTGGCCACGCCAGGATTTTGCACGTACCTGGACACATGGGGTTTCTTATAAAGGGCATTGTTCAGCCCGGTATATGTTATAAAAGACCAAACACCTTAGGGAGTGTTCGGCGTCGCGAGTTTGGCCCTATATGCATCAGCTCCAAACCATGTCTTTGGTCAAATGTTGGGTTTTCCTGGCTCCCACGTTTTGGTACCTTACGTTTCGTTATATCGGCTAAGGTAGCACTGGGAGAACTACTGGGATTGTGCCCTGGTTCATCCAGATGAGCACCTCAGTAGAGAAAGCCGAAAACTGACTGTCATGATATAGCGAGAGACTGATCGGAATCTTCGGGATTCCTCCGCATTAACGAAGGGCCGTTTCCCGGTCACGTATGTACGCGCCCCGTATTCAAACGAGCACAGAAGTACCTGGGGCTATATAGTAGCCCCACTGTCAAACTCCTATGGCTAAGTGAAAGTGTTAAAGCAATATAGTCCGATTGCCTCATTCGCTATGCTATCACCTCCTTAACGGACCAAGACGTTGGATCAAGTGTGGATATGCATCTTTTGCGAACACCCCCGTATTATATGCGTGGGGGCAGAAGCTGACAACTGCAAACTTTCAGGTTATATACATATATACATAAACAGCTGCACAGGAGGCATCATAGTACTTCCGGGCAAAAGTATAAATACAGCCTTGATTAATTCAGAAAAGCATTGTTTGTACAATGGGCACATGTCACTGGAAAATAATATTCTTCGAGCACTGAGCCTCTATCGAACGTGTGCCTTCAAGGAATTCTTCAAAGTAGTGCTCGGCAGCCACTCAGCCTATGGTCGAACCCTGTGCTGCAACAGTGGTGGCCTCCATATCCTCCCAGTATGTCTTGACACGGGCAAGGGCCATCCGCGCACCTTCTATGCACGCCGATCTCTTTACAGCATCGATGTGTGGCACAGCACCAAGGAATTGTTGCATTAAGCTAAAGTAGCTATTCGGCCTTGGCCCTCCCGGCCATAGGTGATCCACAACGGACCTCATGGCAAGTCCGAACAACCTATGGAGCTCGGCCCACCCGGCCAATCGCTCATTCAATAGCAGCGTACGGACTGGAGCTTGAAACTATGACCAGAATAGCTTTTCCACTTCGGGACCTTTCTGATCCTTGAAGTACTTGGCCGCATGAGCAGCACTTACAGCCAAATCCATGTACGTGTCTGCACAAATCCATAGCCGGTCCAGAGGAGCATACTTCGGATCTCAGAACTTAGTCCGCAACAAGAAGGGCTTCCCAGACACGATATTTGTAGCTTGATTTAGCTCCTCCTTCGTCGCTCTAATTTTGGAGCGGGCTTCCTTGCCAGCCACCCGGGCCTTCTCCAGGTCCGTCGCCATCGCTCGGTTTTCTTCTTCACGAAGCTGGTAACGGTCAGCAACATCTTTTAACTCTACAGCCATCTTGGCTATTTTTGCCTTGCTCTCGCAATGCGCGGCCTATTCGGCCCTTAACTCTTCGGTCGCCTTTAAAGCGGCCACATTGCTACTCCTTGCTTGCTCCTTGGCTCGGGCAAGCTCTCCCCGAAGGGTCTCCACGGTGGCAGCTCCATCTACAGTCACAACATATTAAAGATATTGGCATCATGCTGCTCTTATTATGTGACGATCACCAAAAAAACACTCACCCTGTGCCTCGTCAAGCCGCTTGTTGACAAGCACGATGTCGGCATCTGCCGCAACCAGTTGCCGCTTTAGCTCGGCAAACCCATCAGTCCGGCTAGAAACCGGAGCTTCAACCACCTGCACATAAAGGCGGCCTAGTTATTACCTGGGACTATGATCCTCTCTTTGCCGCCGTTCTCGACGACAACCAGAGTCTCAGGGGCTACTATCTACATGGGCATACCTAACGTATGCAGTACTATTAAAGGCGTACATTATTTCACGTACCTCGAAGCCTTTCAGCAGACTCATAAAAGCTTCGTGCAAACCGCTTTCAGCGGATGAAATCCTTTCAATTATTGTACCCATTAGCGTATGATGCGCTTCCAAGACGACAGTTCGCCCCAGAAGATCCTTCAGCGCGTCCGACCGCACACTGTACGGACCCTTGCTGTCGCTCTCCTTAGGAGCCAAATATGGGGGATTCCGGGTAGCCAAAGGGTTATCCTATAGCCCTAGTGGATCCGGAGATACCCTTCACGATGACACTTCAAGGTCGCCCGCTTCTTGAGCTAGGGATTCCGGGGGAGGAGTTTTGCTCTCCATCATCTCCAGAAGAAGATCCCCCGAAGATGAACTCTGTCGAGAAGGGCTGCGATCCGGACTACAATTTATAAGCATCGGTTATTGTCTTCGGAAGTAAGGTAGGGTATCTTCACTATTAAGTACTTTTTGATTACTTACAGCTCGATAGAGGGATGATCCCCACGCGGACATTGTGCGGCAAGAATACCCTCCGAGGCAGGACCCTCTGGTGGAGATTTCTTCTCTTGTTTGGAAACCTTAGTTTCTGGATCTTCAGAGGTAGTCCTCTTCCTTCCTCGGGGGGAGAGAATGTCAGATTCTTCCCCTGTGTTATCCTCCCTCGCGGAGGCGCTCATTCCCTCTGTTCGAATAGGTAGTGAAGGAGGCACGCTTTTGCCCTCTTTATTCCCCCTACATCTTCCTTTGAGGGCACTAGACAAGGTGCTGGCTCGAGCATCTTTTCCAGCACTGGATTGTCCAAGCCCTCAGGAAGGGGGGCCGAACACCGGATCATCTTCCCTTTGTTATCCAGTCCTGGTCCAAGAGCGATTCTTCAGAATGATGTCATGATAATAAAAGGACTGTGTGTTCGGCCATGGCATTACTTACTTGGGCAGCAGGGTGGTTGCAGCTTCGGCCCACGTCCTCGGTGGTGTCCGGACACTCTATGTGGGGTCCGAAGAACGATTTGTACATCTCCTCAAGCGTAATGCCGAGGAAATGGTAAATAGTGTGCGGTCCTTCCGGGTTGAATTCCCACATACGGAGGGGTCGGCATTTGCAAGGCTGGACTCGACAAACCAGCATAACTTGCATTGCCATAACCAGACTGAAATCTCCCAAGAAGAGATCTCGGATATGGCTCTGCAGTATTGGCACGTCCTTGGCTGGACCCCAGCTCAGCCCCCTGCTGATCCATGACATCAGTTGTGGTGGGGGGCCCGAGCAAAAGGTAGGGGCAGCTACCCATTTGGCACTTCGGGGAGCTGTGATGTAAAACCACTCCCGCTGCCACAATTCAGACACGTCTGGAAAGGAACCCTTTGTCCATGGAGCGTCAGCAATTTTTCTTATTAAAGCACCTCCGCACGCTGCGTACTGCCCCTCGACCGTCTTCGGCTTCACATCGAAGGTCTTGAGCCACAGGCCGAAGTGAGGGGTAATGCGGAGCAAGGCGTCACATACGACAATGAATGGCGAGATGTGAAGAAGGGAATCCGGGGCCAGATCATGAAAATCCAGCCCGTAATAGAACATAAGACCCCTAACAAAGGGATCCAGAGTGAGGCCTAGTCCTCGGAGGAAGTGGGAGACGAACACAACACCCTCGTTGGGTTCGGGAGTAGGGACGACCTGCCCTCGAGTGGGCATCCTATGCGAAATTTCGGCGGTCAGATATCTGGCCTCCCTCAACTTCTTGATGTCCCGAGGCTGAACTAAACTGCGAGGAGCTAAGTCACTATGTTTCATGGCTTGAGGATCTTGATACTGTCAAGACAAATTTTCTTCCTGCATTTAGAAATGTTAGTACTGAAAACGTGCGACCAATAGTGTTCGTAATGAGCTACGGTCACATCTATTTAGGAAGGATGGTATGATTTTTACTATTTTGTCCTCAGTGCATCTTTTCCATACATTATTTTTGAAGCTAAACTTCATTGCTAAGTATGTTACCATACGATGTTCTTCAACAGGGACTCCCGATGAATGTTGTGCCTTATGGGATCGAGACTAAAGGTACCATGAGTATTATTAGCTTACGGCCAAGATATCCTACAGATTACTTTAGTGCATTAAAGATTAGCGATGATGCTTAATAGTGCAAGACTGGACAAAATGTGTGATGGAGAAGCGCAGAGAAGTACTAGGGGGCAGCAAACAGAAGCGCTACCCACGATTAGGAGACAGGTTCATCGGCATGCTCCAACTTGATCAAGGAGGAGAGCTACACATGTTTTATGTTATTTTACCTAAGAGAGAGCAGCAAGAGTGATTAGCTAGCTAGAAATGAGTTTGGGGATGATGATGTGCTACACTATTACTATGATGATAAAATAGCTAGTGTTGGTGGTAATAACTATGATGATTATTATTAGCTAGTGTTAGTGGTGATTAAATCAATACTGTTGGTGGTAATGACTATGATGATGATTAAATAGCTTGTGCTGGCAGATTAGATTCAAGTGGAGGCAACATGTGGTGCACATCGAAAGTACTACTAGTACAAACTGATCAAGTTTGGATTAGTAGTATACTTTTGACATGCACCACATATTGCCTCCACTTGAACCTAATCCACCTTCATTTGACACACTGTTATGGACATAATGATGTAAACCTCATAACTGGTATTGTACCAATATTTGTACGATGGTGCATAAATACACTAAAAAAAAGAATTCTAGTAGCGATGGAGAGAAAACAAGCTACCAGTAGTTACAATACCAGTAGCGTGGGAGTGAACAAATGCTGCAGCTATTTGTCCTAGCAGTAGCGCGTGCGGGAACGCGTTACTGCTAAGCAATAGCTGTAGCGCATTATTAGTAGCGCGCCTACCCGCGCTACTAGTGAGCACAAAACCAGCACTACTGCTAGGGTTTTCCCTAGTACTGCCCATGCGCCTAGGGTTTGGGGGAATCCTAAAGGGGGCGCCCCCCCCCCTTGGCTTGGGGGGCAAGCCTTCCCCCCTTGGCCGCCCCCCCCCCCACTAGATCCATCTGGAGGGGGCCAGCCCCCCTCTCCCTTGCCCCTATAAATAGAGGGGAGGTGGGAGGGTAGCCGCACCACATCAAAGGCGCAGCCCTTCCCCTCCCCAACACCTCCTCCTCCTCCCGCGACGCTTGGCGAAGCCCTGCCGGAGTACCACACTGCTCCAACACCACCATGCCATCGTGCTGTTGCTGGACGAAGTCTTCCCCAACCTCTCCCTCTCTCCTTGCTGGATCAAGGCGTGGGAGACGTCGCCGGGCTGCACGTGTGTTGAACGTGGAGGCGCCGTTGTTCGGCGCTTGGATCGGAATCAACCGCGATCTGAATCGCTACGAGTACGACTCCCTCATCCGAGTCCTTGTAACACTTCCATGTCGCGGTCTTCAAGGGTATGAAGATGCACTCTCGTCTCACTCTCGTTGCTAGTTTCTCCATAGATTGATCTTTCTGATGCGTAGAAAAAAATTAAATTTCTGCAACGATCCCCAACAAGTGTGGCCTACAACCTAAGAAATTCTCGCGCATGGACATGTAGGCAGCGAGGTACACGATGGTGTTGGGGGAAAGTGGTGGAGTTGTGCTCCAAAGAAGTTCAAGAAGCCTCGGAAAAAAGGATGGGGAGGCAAAGAAAACCCACGGTCAACATGGGTGGCGAGGAGAACGCACTCACCCTCCTGCGGGTGCGGCTCGGTCTTGCCCTCCGGGAGCCGCGCCGATTCGTGGGGAATCAGTCCCCCCTCAACCAGATCATCGATGTCGTCCTGATGAATCGTCGACCGAATCCAGTCGCCCTGGATCCAGCCAGGCGGCAGGCCGGACCTCGACGAAGATCCGCCCCGGTTGGACTTCTTCCCCTTCGCCTTCGTCGTTGCCTTCTTCGTGCGCTCCAAGGCCACCGTCTTCTCCTTCCCCATTGCAGCGGGTGGAGCTCAAGCAGAGTGGCGGCGCCGGGAGCAGAGGTGGATGTGGCAGAGAAAGCGGGGGAGAAAGAAGAAGAATGGGAACGCACTGTGCAAAAACCCTAATACGGTGCCTTATATGAGGCCGTTTCCGAGTGGCTAACCTGTGGGTCCGGGCGATCCTATCAAATCCCGCAACAGTCGCGCATGTGATACATGGCGAAAAAGGTGGCGCAGCGATCGAGGTGGCCCTGCCTTATCCAGCCAGATTACTACGGCCTCCTCTGCCCCGCGCACTTCCCAAAATTCGAATCCCACAATATCCGCGAGCAGTAGAGCAACCTGCCAGATGGAAGATTTTTCCCATATCAGCGCTCGAAGCGTAGTAGTAAAAGTTCACTCGGCAGAACCAAGAATGGATCAGGGCGACTGAAAAAGAAGTTGAAGTCATCATGATTGCTCACTTGGTCCCAATCAGGCGCTTCCGAAGCGCGAAAATTGAATCGGAGGTGTTCTCAACTCCTTCTCCACTCAAACCCTGAACCATTCGGGGGCTAATGATGAAGCTATGTACCTAGGGTAGGGTCATAGGCCTGACCTAGACAGCCTCCCCTAGGGCACCATCCCAAAACCAGAAGCATTCAAGTGATAGAATCGTCCACTCGACTACGAGGCATTCCACTCGGAAGATTCAAAGTCACTCGGCCACAACAATTATCACTCGATGGATAGAAGATCTAAAGTCACTCTGCATGACACCGGTCAAACGTTTACTTCATATACTTAATAGGAATTTATGTCACTTAATTGCTAGCGTTACTAGTAACCCCTCCCTCTTGATGTACCTTAAAACCTTTGTGACGTGGGCTGGCTGGGGCCTAGGCGCACTCTATATAAGCCACCCCCCTCCACTGGCATAAGGGCTCGCAGCCCCCGGTAAACACACACACACACACACATAATCCAATCGGCCGCCTACGGGTACTAAGGGAGTCCTGGATTAGGGGGTATCCGGACAGCCGGACTATATCCTTTGGCCGGACTGTTGGACTATGAAGATACAAGATTGAAGACTTCGTCCCGTGTCCGGATGGGACTCTACTTGGCGTGGAAGGCAAGCTAGGCAATAGGGATATGCATATCTCCTCCTTTGTAACTGACCTTGTGTAACCCTAGCCTCCTCCGGTGTCTATATAAACCGGAGGGTTTTAGTCCGTAGGACAACATACAATCATACCATAGGCTAGCTTCTAGGGTTTAGCCTCTTTAATCTCATGGTAGATCAACTCTTGTACTACTCATATTATCAAGAATAATCAAGCAGGACGTAGGGTTTTACCTCCATCAAGAGGGCCCGAACCTGGGTAAAACATCATGTCCCCTGCCTCCTGTTACAATCCGCCTAGACGCACAGTTCGGGACCCCCTACCCGAGATCCGCCGGTTTTGACACCAACATTGGTGCTTTCATTGAGAGTTCCTCTGTGTCATCACCGTTAGGCTTGATGGCTCCTTAAATCATCGAGGGCGATGTAGTCCAGGGTGAGACTTTTCTCCCCGGACAGATCTTTGTATTCGGTGGCTTCGCACTATGGGCCAACTCGCTTGGCCATCTAGAGCAGATCGAGAGTTACGCCCCTGGCCACCAGGTCAGGTTTGGAAGCTTAAACTAAACGGCCGACATCAGCGGAGACTTGATCTTGGACGGATTCGAGCCCCTGCCGAGAACGCCGCACGGTCACGATGAGCATGATTTAGCTCTACCATCGGACAGTGTTCAGGAGACCGCACCGGCAACCGCTCCGATCCTCAATTCGGAGCCCATTGTACCATCCATGGATGGGTGGATAGACCCTGCCACGGAGGCCGTATTCTTAGCGGCGATCGAGCCAAGTATCGACCTTACCCTTCACGAGAGCCGTGACAACGAACTGCCGGATTCTTCCCCGACCATGGACTCTGAATTGCCTGCGCCCGTGCCTATCGAACCCGACTGGGCGCCGATCATGGAGTTCACCTCCGTGGATATCTTTCAGCACTCGCCCTTCGGCGACATACTGAACTTATTAAGGTCTCTATCCCTGTCAGGAGAGTCCTGGCCGAACTATGTTCGGCAGGATTGGGATGCGGATGACGAAGAAATTCGGCGCCCACCCAACACCCACTTAGTGGCCACTGTCGACAATTTGACCGACATGCTCGACTTCGACTCCGAAGACACAACAGTATGGACGACGATGCAGGAGATGAAGAGGAACCACTGCCCACAGGGCACTGGACAGCCACCTCATCATATGATATATACATGGTGGACACACCCAAAGAAGGCAATGGCGACGGGACGGCGGAGGATGACCCCTCCAAGAAGCAACCCACGCGACGACGTCAGCAGCGCCGCTCTAAGTCTCGCCAAAGCAAAAGCGGTGACACCGGCACAGGAGATAATAGCACTCCGGACACTGCCGAAGACGACAACAATCCCCTCCTGCAAGATTTAGAGCAGGAGGATGTAGAAGCCAGCCCTCCCGAGAGAGCGGCTGATGGAGAGGCGGAGGATGGTAATTCCATGCCTCCCTCCGAAGACGAGGCAAGCCTCGACAACGATGAATTTGTCATGCCGGAGGATCCCGCCGAGCAAGAGCGCTTCAAGCGCCGGCTTATAGCCATGACAAATAGCCTTAAGAAAAAGCAGCAGCAGCTTCAAGCTGATCAAGATTTGCTAGCTGATAGATGGACTCAAGTCCCTGCGGTCGAGGAATATGAACTCGAACGCCCCTCCAAGAGTTACCCAAAGCGCAGGTTGCTACCCCGACTGGAGTAGGAAGCATTAAAACCTACATCTCCAGCATATGACGTGGCTGATCGGCCACCTCGTGGCCGAGACAAAGAGGCATTTCAGCCAAAAACTCAGCCCGCACCCCGACGCCACGCAAATAAAAATGACAAGGCATGGGGAAACACGCTGGACCTGCGAGACGTATTGGAGGACAAAGAAAAACACGCAAGATCGATCTACGGATCACGAGGGTGTGCCACTACGCGAGATGATAACCGTCACGCCGGATACAGTAAAAGTAAATCCGGCTAGGCCGAACATAGCGGACAAGACTCATTCGAGCTGCGTCGCGACATAGCCCACTACAGAGGCACCGCACACCCCATATGCTTCACAGATGAAGTAATGGATCACCAAATCCCAGAGGGTTTCAAACCAGTAAATATCGAATCATACGACGGCACAACAGATCCTGCGGTATGGATCGAGGACTTCCTCCTGCACATCCACATGGCCCGCGGTGACGTTCTACACGCCATCAAATACCTCCCACTCAAGCTCAAAGGACCAGATCGGCATTGTCTCAATAGCCTGCTAGCCGAATCCATTGGCTGTTGGGAAGATCTGGAAGCCGCATTCCTCGGAAACTTCCAGGGCACTTATGTGCGACCACCAGATGCCGATGACTTGAGCCACATAATTCAGCAGCCAGAGGAATCAGCTAGGCAATTCTAGACACGGTTCTTGACAAAGAAAAATCAAATCGTCGACTGTCCGGATGCAGAGGCCCTAGCAGCTTTTAAGCACAACATCCGCGACGAGTGGCTCGCCAGCCACCTTGGCCAGGAAAAACCGAAATCTATGGCAGCCCTCATGACACTCATGACCCGCTTTTGCGCGGGAGAAGACAGATGGCTGGCTCGCAGCAATAACATATCAAAGAACCATGGTACTTCAGATACCAAGGATAGCAATGGCAGGTCACCTCCCAACAAACATAAGCGATGTGTCAATAGCGACAATACCGAGGATATGGCAGTCGATGCCGGATTCAGAGGCTCTAAACCCGGTCAGCGGAAAAAGCCATTCAAAAGAATAACTCTGGGCCCATCCAGTTTGGACCGTATACTCGATCGCTCGTGCCAAATACATGGCACCCCCGACAAGCCAGCCAACCACACCAACAGGGAATGTTGGGTGTTCAAGCAGGCCCGCAAGTTAAACGCCAAAAACAAAGACAAGGGGCTACATAGAGATGACGAGGAGGAGCCCCGGCAGCCGAACTCCGGAGGGCAGAAGAGGTTCCCCCCACAAGTGCAGACGATGAACATGATATACACAACCCACATCCCCAAGAGGGAGCGGAAGCATGCATTAAGGGATGTATATGTGTTGGAGCCAGTCGCCCCAAAGTTCAACCCATGGTCCTCCTGTCCGATCACCTTCGATCGTAGGGACCATCCCACTAGTATCTGTCATGGAGGATTCGCCGCACTGGTCCTAGACCCAATCATCGACGGATTTCACCTCACTCGAGTCCTTATGGACGGCGGCAGCAGCCTGAACCTGCTTTATCAGGACACAGTGCGCAAAATGGGTATAGACCCCTCAAGGATCAAACCCACAGAAACGACCTTCAAAGGCGTCATACCAGGTGTAGAGGCCCATTGCACAGGCTCAGTCACACTGGAAGTGGTCTTCGGATCCTCGGATAACTTCCGGAGTGAGGAGTTAATCTTCGATATAGTCTCGTTCCGCAGCGGCTATCATGCACTGCTCGGGCGAACCGCATTTGCGAGATTCCACGTGGTACCGCACTATGCATATCTCAAGCTCAAGATGCTAGGACCTCGGGGGGTCATCACAGTCAATGGAAACATAGAGCGCTCCCTCCGCATGGAGGAGCACACTGCGGCCCTCGCAGCAGAAGCACAAAGCAGCCTCTTAAGGCAATCCACCAGTTCGGCGATTAAAGACCCGGACACCTTCAAGCGCGCCCGGAGTAATCGGCAACAAGACCGCCTGGCACGTTCCGAGCTCACATAGCAATGCGGCCCCCACCCCAGTACCAGCCAAATGGTGAAATCCGTGCCACGCGTACATAATTATGCATTGAAAATACCATGGGCACAGGTGGGGAGGGGGCACGACCACGGCACGCCCCAAGACGCGGCTCAACCGCACTAGGGGCTTCCCGCTTTGTTGTTTTTTCTCTCTTTCAGTACTTTAATCTCTGGACACCCCATTTGGCAGTACGATTGCCGGACACACGATGCAACAACCAAGGAGGCAGAAAGCTACATTGCACCATGGAACTCCCAGGTGGTCTCTGATAACAAGTGAAATACATGCTTTAAATACCATTCCTCAGGTTGCCCTTGGAGGGGACATGTCAAATAGTCCTACTTTTTGCTTATCGCACTACTTGTATCATTCTTCTTCGACGCACCTTTTTGAATAAACAATGCATAGCACTAGACTATTACCGCATTCTCTATTCTTTCTTTTTTTATATATGTTCATGCATGACATTCAGCACTTGTGCACTCTGGTACAGCCAATAGGCCAGGGGCTTAAGCGTACCCCATAATACGGCATGAGAAGTCCGAACACTTTCGACAGTGCGGCACCCCGAACTTATAGCATTATATGCATGGGCTCCGAATCATGTCTTGGGTCAATAGTTGGGTTTGCCCGGCTCCCATGTTTTGGTACCTTACATTCCACTATATCGGCTAAGGTAGCACTGGGAGAACTACTGCGATTGTGCCCCGGTTCATCTGGGCTATGCACATTAGTAGAGAAAGCTAACACTAACTGTCATGATAAGGCGAGAGCTAGTCGCAGTTCGAGAGGTCTCGAGTCCCGAAAGACTTATGCTGCTTAGAGCGAGGAGTCGGTCTACTTGTCTCGGACGTGATGCCTATATACATGATCATACCTATATATTCTCATAACTATGCTCAATTCTGTCAATTGCTCAATAGTAATTTGTTCACCCACCTTAGAATACTTATGCTCTCGAGAGAAGCCACTAGTGAAACCTATGGCCCTCGGGTCTATCTTTATCATATTGATCTCCTACTACTTAGTTATTTCCTTTGCTATTTACTTTGCCTTTATTTTACTTCGCATATTTATCATAAAAATACCAAAAATATTATCTTTATCATATCAATCAGATCTCACTCTCGTAAGTGGCCTTATAGGGATTGACAACCCCTATTTGCGTTGGTTGCGAGGATTTATTTCTTTTGTGCAGGTACGAGGGACTCGCGCGTAGCCTCCTACTGGATTGATACCTTGGTTCTCAAAAACTGAGGGAAATACTTACGCTACTTTGCTGCATCATCCCTTCCTCTTCGGGGAAAACCAACGCAGTGCTCAAGAGGTAGCAGTTCCCACCAGAGGTTAAAACAGTAAACGTCATCCATGTGACAAAGGGGAGAATCAATCACACACCCTGATGCACACGCGCCATAAAGCCCGTCACCTCTAGGCTCAACCCCTGGTTGGCCTGCCCGATCACTTTTGATCATAGGGATCACAATACAAATATCCGGCGCGAAGGACTAACGACCTTGGTGTTAGACCCAATAATAAGTGGGTACCATTTCACAAGGGTCCTAATGGACGGCGGCAGTGATCTAAATCCGATATATCAGGACACAGTCCGCAAAATGGGGATAGACCCGACACAAATAAGCCACAGTAATACTACCTTCAAGGGAGTAATACTAGGCCAAGAGGCCCGCTGTATGGGCTATCTACCACTAGAGGTAGTATTCGGTTCTCCCGATAACTTCCGAAGCGAAACGTTAACTTTTCACATCGCTCCATTCCGAAGTGATTATCAAGCACTACTTGGAAGAGCGGCTTTCGTTCGTTTTAACGCAATACCGCATTATGCTTTTCTCAAGCTCAAGATGCCCGGTCCACGAGGCGTCA
Source organism: Triticum aestivum (assembly GCF_018294505.1). Taxonomy (NCBI): domain Eukaryota; kingdom Viridiplantae; phylum Streptophyta; class Magnoliopsida; order Poales; family Poaceae; genus Triticum; species Triticum aestivum. The sequence goes on along the minus strand of NC_057803.1, from coordinate 313,949 downwards.
TCACAGTTAGCGGAAATACCAACCGTTCTTTATGTACGGAAGAGGATGCGGCGGCTGTAACAGCCGCGCACTAGACGGCCTCACCAACCAGAAAAAATGGCAGGTCGTCAAGACCACGGACACGGTTAGATGAGTCCAGCATTCCATCATACATGCATGAGATTGGTTTTTGAGCCCTCATAAAACGATACCAGGGGCTTCCCGCGTGTAATCAGGGCCAGCCCGGCTCAACTAGGCTTCTCTGGAATTTTGATAATTCATTCTTCTTTTTGGCATGGTAAATTTCACCTAAGTTCTTTCCTTTTGCAGATAACAATCGTGCTTCACCCGTCCAGGACACGGCACAACGGAGACACAAGCGCAGACGTGCAGCAGGGAACCGCCCAAAGGTTTCTTTTTAGATTAAGACCCTGCGTAAACCTTTTTTACTGTCTCTTATTGCTCACATCCTCCGGATACTCCACACAACCGAGAAGGATGACGGTGTTATTGGCATGTGGCCACGCCAGGATTTTGCACGTACCTGGACACATGGGGTTTCTTATAAAGGGCATTGTTCAGCCCAGTATATGTTATAATGACCAAACACCTTGGGGAGTGTTCAGCGTCGCGAGTTTGGCCCTATATGCATTAGCTCCGAATCATGTCTTTGGTCAAATGTTGGGTTTGCCCGGCTCCCACATTTTGGTACCTTATGTTCCATTATATCGGCAAAGGTAGCACTGGGGGAACTACTGCGGTTGTGCCCTGGTTCATCCGGATGAGCATGTCAGTAGAGAAAGCCGAAAACTGACTGTCATGATATAGCGAGAGACTGGTCAACCACTTGATGACTGATCGGAATCTTCGGGATTCCTCCGCATTAACAAAGGGCCGTTTCCCGGTCACGTATGTACGCGCCCCGTATTCGGACGAGCGTAGAAGTACCAGGGGCTATATAGTAGCCCCACTGTCAAACTCCTATGACTAAGTGAAAGTGTTAAAGCAATATAGTCTGATTGCCTCGTTCACTATGCTATCACCTCCTTAACGGGCCAAGACGTTGGATCAAGTGTGGATATGCATCTTTTGTGAACACCCCCGCATTATATGCGTGGGGGCAGAAGCCGACGACTGCAAACTTTCAGGTTATATATATATATATATATATATATATATATATATATATATATACACATAAACGTCCGCACAGGAGGCATCATAGTACTTCCGGGAAAGAGTATAAATACAGCGTTGATTAATTCAGAAAAGCATTGTTTGTACAATGGGCACATGTCACCGGAAAATAATATTCTTCGAGCACTGAGCCTCTATCGAACGAGCGCCTTCAAGTACTTCTTCAAAGTAGTGCTCGGCAGCCACTCGGCCTATGGTCGAACCCTGTGCCGCAATAGTGGTGTCCTCCATCTCCGCCCAGTATGTCTTGACACGGGCAAGGGCCATCCGCGCACCTTCTATGCACACCGATCTCTTTACAGCATCGATGCGTGGCACAGCACCAAGGAATTGTTGCACTAAGCTAAAGTAGCTATTCGGCCTTGGCCCTCCCGGCGACAGGTGATCCACAACAGACCTCATGGCAAGTCCGGACAACCTATGGAGCTTGGCCCACCCGGCCAATCGCTCATTCAGCAGCAGCGGACGGACTAGAGCTTGAAACTATGACCAGAACAGCTTTTCCACTTCGGGACCTTTCTGATCCTTGAAGTACTTGGCCGCATGAGCAGCACTTACAGCCAAATCCATGTGCGCGTCCGCAGAACTCCATAGCCGGTCCAGAGGAGCATACTTCGGATCTCCGAACTTAGTCCGCAATAAGAAGGGCTTATCAGACATGATATCTGTAGCTTGATTTAGCTCCTCCTTCGTCGCTCTAATTTTGAAGCGGGCTTCCTTGCCAGCCACCCGGGCCTTCTCCAGGTCCGTCGCCTTCGCTCGGTTTTCTTCTTCAAGAAGCTGGTAACGGTCAGCAGCATTTTTTAACTCTACATCCATCTTGGCTATTTTTGCCTTGCTCTCACAATGAGCGACCTGTTCGGCCCTTAACTCTTCGGCTGCCTTTAAAGCGGCCACATTGCTACTCCTTGCTTGCTCCTTGGCTCGGGCAAGCTCTGCCCGAAGGGTCTCCACGGTGGCAGCTCCATCTGCAGTCACAACATATTAAAGATATTGGCGTCATGCTGCTCTTATTATGTGACGATCACCAGAAAAAACACTCACCCTGTGCCTCGTCAAGCCGCTTGTTGACAAGCACGATGTCAGCATCTGCTGCATCCAGTTGTCGCTTTAGCTCGGCAAACCCATCAGTCCGACTAGCAACCGGAGCTTCAACCACCTGCACATAAAGGCGGTCTAGTTATTACCTGGGACTATGAGCCTCTGTTTGTCGTCGTTCTCGACGACAACCAGAGTCTCAGGGGCTACCATTTGCATGGGCATACCTAACATATGCATTACTGTTAAAGGCATACATTATTTCACGTACCTCAAAGCCTTTCAGTAGACTCATAAAAGCTTCGTGAAAACCGCTTTCAGCGGACAAAATCCTTTCAATTACCGTACCCATTAGCGTACGATGCGCTTCCGAGACGGCAGCTCTCCCTAGAAGATCCTTCAGCGTGTCCGACTGCACACTGTATGGACCCTTGCTGTCGCTCTCCTTAGGAGCCGGATACGGGGGATTCCGGGCAGCCAAAGTGTTATCCTCTGGCCCTAGTGGATCCGGAGATACCCTTCGCGACGACACTTCAAGGTCGCCCGCTTCTTGAGCTGGGGAGTCCGGGGGAGGCGTTTCGCTCTCCATCATCTCCGGAAGAAGATCCCCTGAAGATGAACTCTGTCGAGAAAGGCTGCGATCCGGACTACAATTTATAAGCATCGGTTATTGTCTTCGGAAGTAAGCTAGGATATCTTCACTATTAAGTACTTTTTGATTACTTATAGCTCGGTAGAGGGTTGATCCCCGCATGGACATTGTGCGGCAAGAATACCCTCCGAGGCAGGACCCTCTGGCGGAGATTTCTTCTCCCGTTTGGAAACCTTAGTTTCCGGATCTTCAGAGGTAGTCCTCTTCCTTCCCCGGGGGCAGAGACTGTCAGATTCTTCCCCTGTGTTATCGTCCCTCGCAGAGGCGCTCATTCCCTCGGTTGGAATAAGTAGCGAAGGAGGCCCGCTTTCGCCCTCTTTATTCCCCCCTTCATCTTCCTTTGAGGGCACTAGACAAGGTGCTAGCTCGAGCATCTTTTCCAGCACCGGATTGTCCAAGCCCTTAGGAAGGGGGGGCCGAACACCGGATCATCTTCGCCTTGGTTATCCAGTCCTGGTCCAAGAGCGATTCTTCAGAATGATGTCATGATAAATAAAAGGAATGTGTGTTCGGCCATGGGATTACTTACTTGGGCAGCGGGGCAGTTGAAGCTTAGGCCCACGTCCTCGGTGGTGTCCGGACACTCTATTTGGGGTCCGAAGAACGATTTGTACATCTCCTCGTGTGTCATGCCGAGGAAATGCTGATAGTGCGCGGTCCTTCCGGGTTGAATTCCCACATACGGAGGGGTCGGCGTTTGCAAGGCTGGACTCGACGAACCAGCATAACTTGCATTACCATAACCAGACTGAAATCTCCCTCGAAGAGATCTCGGATACGGCTCTGCGGTATTGGCACGCCCTTGGCTGGACCCTAGCTCAGCCCCCTGCTGATCCATGACATCAGTTGTGGTGGGGGGCCTGAGCGAAAGGTAGGGGCAGCTACCCATTTGGCACTTCGCGGAGCTGTGATGTAAAACCACTCCCACTGCCACAATTCAGACACCTCTGGAAAGGAACCCTTTGGCCATGGAGCGTCGGCAATTTTTCTTATTAAAGCACCTCCGCACGCTACGTACTGCCCCTCGACCGTCTTCGGCTTCACATCGAAGGTCTTGAGCCACACGCCGAAGTGAGGGGTAATGCAAAGGAAGGCGTCATATACGACAATGAATGACGAGATGTGAAGAAGGGAATCCGGGGCCAGATCATGAAAATCTAGCCCGTAATAGAACATAAGACCCCTAACAAAGGGATCCAGAGTGAGGCCTAGTCCTCGGAGGAAGTGGGAGACGAACACAACGCCCTCGTTGGGTTCGGGAGTAGGGACGACCTGCCCTCGAGCGGGCAGCCTATGCGAAATTACGGCTGTCAGATATCTGGCCTCCCTCAACTTCTTGATGTCCTCCTCCTTGATGGAGGAAGGCATCCACCGGCCTTCAAGGCTGGATCCGAACATGATTGAAGATCCAAAGCACCTGACCTGAGCTTTGGGTGTTAGAACTCGAGGTGGGGGAAGGATTCGATTGAGCGCGGGAGGGAAAGAGAAAAAGCCTTGTCCCCTTTATAAAGAGGGTGAATATCAGGCGTCCTCCTCGTGGCCGTTTGAGACTTACCTAAGATCTAGGAGTCATACCAACATGCATGGTTGGGTTACCCACGTTTGTATTGATGAGAATCTCGTGATAAGGGGAACACGATCTCTGCTTTGACAAGACGTGTCAAGAAACCGCCTCGCGTTATGTGCAGGGCTGGTTAAAGAAAAATGGTTCAAATAATGACCGGGTCGTGGCGTGATGTCATGCTGCCAAAACGTGTCAGCAGATTAGATTTGTGGAAATATTATTCTCTCTATGGTGGTATGTGGAACTTATTTTGCAGGGTCGAACACTATCCTTGTATTCAAACTCTTCTGTGGTGTATTCGGAGGAGGAACCCACCTTGCAATGCCTAATACAACACTGCGCATCGGACTCATCGTCATTGAAGCCTGGTTCAGGGGCTACTGAGCGAGTCTTGGATTAGGGGGTCTCCGGACAGCCGGACTATATCCTTTGGCCGGACTGTTGGACTATGAAGATACAAGATTGAAGACTTCGTCCCATGTCCAAATGGGACTTTACTTGGCATGGAAGGCAAGCTAGGAAATACGAATATGTATATCTCCTCCTTTGTAACCGACCTTGTGTAACCCTAGCCCCCTCCGGTGCCTATATAAACTGGAGGGTTTTAGTCCGTAGGACAACATAAAATCATACCATAGGCTAGCTTCTAGGGTTTAGCCTCTCTGATCTCGTGGTAGATCAACTCTTGTAATACTCATATCATCAAGAACAATCAAGCGGGATGTAGGGTATTACCTCCATCAAGAGGGCCCGAACCTGGGTAAACATTGTGTCCCCTGCATCCTGTTACCATCTGCCTTAGACACACAGTTCGGGACCCCCTACCCGAGATCCGCCGGTTTTGACACCGACAACTCTCTTCTGTGACAACATTGGAGCCATTTCCCTTGCCAAGGAGCCCAGGTTTCAAAACAAGACCAGGCATATCAAGCGTCGCTTCAACTCCATTCATGAAAATGTTCGAAATGGAGACATAGATATTTGTAAAGTGCATACGGACCTGAATGTCGCAGATCTGTTGACTAAACCTCTTCCACGAGCAAAACATGATCAACGCCAGAACTCTATGGGTGTTCGATTCATCACAATGTAACTAGATTATTGACTCTAGTGCAAGTGGGAGACTATTGGAAATATGCCCTAGAGGCAATAATAAAATGGTTATTATTATATTTCCTTGTTCATGATAATTGTCTATTGTTCATGCTATAATTGTGTTATCCGAAAATCATAATACATGTGTGAATACATAGACCACAACATGTCCCTAGTGAGCCTCTAGTTGACTAGCTCATTGATCAATAGATGGTTACGGTTTCCTGACCATGGACATTGGATGTCGTTGATAACGGGATCACATCATTAGGAGAATGATGTGATGGACAAGACCCAATCCTAAGCATAGCAGAAGATCATGTAGTTCGTCTGCTAAAGCTTTTCTAATGTCAAGTATTTTTTCCTTAGACCATGAGATTGTGCAACTCCCGGATACTGTAGGAATGCTTTGGGTGTGCCAAATGTCACAACGTAACTGGGTGGCTATAAAGGTGCACTACGGGTATCTCCGAAAGTGTCTGTTGGGTTGGAACGGATCGAGACTAGGATTTGTCACTCCGTATGACGGAGAGGTATCTCTGGGCCCACTCGGTAAGACATCATCATAATGAGCTCAGTGTGACTAAGGGGTTGGTCACGGTATGATGTGTTACGGAACGAGTAAAGAGACTTGATGTAACGAGATTGAACAAGGTATCGGTATACCGACGATCGAATCTCGGGAAAGTGCTATACCGGTAGACAAAGCGAATCGTATATGGGATTGATTGAATCCTTGACATCGTGGTTCATCTGATGAGATCATCGTGGAACATGTGGGAGCCAACATGGGTATCCAGATCCCGCTGTTGGTTATTGGCCAGAGAGATGTCTCGGTCATGTCTGCATGATTCCCGAACCGATAGGATCTACACACTTAAGGTTCGATGACACTAGGGTTATAGGGAAGGTTTGTATGTGGTTACCGAATGTTGTTCTGAGTACCGGATGAGATCCCAGACATAACGAGGAGTTCCGGAATGGTCCGGAGACAAAGATTTATATATGGGAAGTGTTCGGGGGTTTATCGGTATTGTACCGGGACCACCGAAAGGGTTCCGGTGGTCCACCGGGAGGGTCCACCTGCCCCGGACGGCCCTATGGGCTGAATATGGAGAGGGAACCATCCCCTAGGTGGGCTGGGTGCCAAACCCCCTAGGGCCCATGCGCCTAGGGTTTGGGGGAACCCTAAAGGGGGCACCCCCTTGGCTTGGGGGGCAAGCCTTCCCCCCTTGGCCGCCCCCCCTCTAGATCCATCTGGAGGGGGTCGGCCCCCCTCTCCCTTGCCCCTATAAATAGAGGGGAGGTGGGAGGGCAGCCGCACCACATCCAAGGCGCAGCCCTCCCCTCCCCAACACCTCCTCCTCCTCTCGCGACGCTTGGCGAAGCCCTGCCGGAGTACCATGCTGCTCCAACACCACCATGTCATCGTGCTGTTGCTGAACGAAGTATTCCCCAACCTCTCCCTCTATCATTGCTGGATCAAGGTGTGGGAGACGTCTTCGGTCTGCACGTGTGTTGAACGCGGAGGCGCCGTTGTTCGGCGCTTGGATCGGAATCAACCGCGATCTGAACCGCTACGAGTACGACTCCCTCATCCGCGTTCTTGTAACGCTTCCATGTCACGGTCTTCAAGGGTATGAAGATGCACTCCCGTATCACTCTCGTTTCTAGTTTCTCCATAGATTGATCTTGGTGATGCATAGAAAAATTTTAAATTTCTGCAACGATCCCCAACAAGTGTGGCCTACAACATACGAAATTGTCGCACATGGACACGTAGTGTAACACCCACGATGCGGCTATATCTCCTACGTGTCAGAGCACGACTTAGAGGCATAACCGCATTGTAGGCATGTCGCAAGAGGGGTAAGCTTTACACATCCCATGTTCTGAATAAGATAGAGATAAAGAGTTGGCTTACAATCGTCACTTCACACAATACATGAATAAAGCATTACATCATCCAGATACAATCAAGGTCCGACTACAGAACCAAAATGAAAGAAGACTACCCCTAATGCAAAAGATCCCCGACCGCCCCGACTAGGCTCCACTACTGATCAACTGGAAACGAAACAACACAATGGACACGGTGTTCATCTAGCTCCTCCTTGAGCTCGGTTGCGTTACCCTCCACGGTTATCGTTGGTACTTGAAACTGGTTTTGGAAGTATCTGTGAGCCACGAGGACTCAGCAATCTCACACCCGCGAGATCAAGACTATTTAAGCTTGTGGGTAGGAAAGGGGTAGTGAGGTGGAGCTGCAGCAAGCACTAGCATATATGGTGGCTAACATACGCAAATGAGAGCGAGAAGAGAAGGCAAAGCACGGTTGAGAAACTACAAAGATCAAGAAGTGATCCTAGAACTACTTATGTTCAATCATAACTCCAACACCATGTTCACTTCCCGGACACCGCCGAAAAGAGACCATCCCGGCTATGCACACGGTTGATGTATTTTAATTAAGTCAAGTGTCAAGTTCTCTACAACCGGACATTAACAAATTCCCCTCTGCCCATAACCGCGGGCACGGCTTTCGAAAGTTCAAACCCTGCAGGGGTGTCCCAACTTAGCCCGTCACAAGCTCTCACGGTCAATGAAGGATATTCCTTCTAGCGGGAAGACCTGATCAGAATCAGAATCTCGGTTACAAGACATTTCAACAATGGTAAAACAAGTCCAGCAAAGCCGCCCGAATGTGCCGACAAATCCCGATAGGAGCTGCACATATCTCGTTCTCAGGGCACACCGGATGAGCAATCCATACAACTAAAACCAACCCTCGGGTTTCCTCGAGGTGGCACTGCAAGCGGCTCTAGTTTGGACCAACACTCAGAGGAGCACTGGCCCGGGGGGGTTAAAATAAAGATAACCCTCGGGAGCGCGACTCCCAAGGGAAAAGTAGGTGGTGGTGAGGCAAATGGTAAAACCAAGGTTGGGCCTTGCTGGAGGAGTTTTATTCAAGGCGAACTGTCAAGGGGTTCCCATTATCACCCAACCGTGTAAGGAACACAAAACCAAGGAACATAACACCAGTATGACGGAAATTAGGGCGGCAAGAGTGGAACAAAACACCAGGCATAAGACCGAGCCTTCCACCCTTTACCAAGTATATAGATGCATTAATTAAATAAGATATATTGTGATATCCCAACAAAATCATGTTCCAACAAGGAACAAACTCCAACTTCATCTTCACCTGCAACTAGCAACGCTATAAGAGGGGCTGAGCAAAGCAGTAACATAGCCAAACAACGGTTTGCTAGGACAAGGTGGGTTAGACGCTTGACATGGCAATATGGGAGGCATGATATAGCAAGTGGTAGGTATCGCGGCATAGGCATAACAATAGAGCGAGCAACTAGCAAGCAAAGATAGAAGTGATTTCGAGGGTATGGTCATCTTGCATGCAAAGTTCTCCGAGAAGACGAAAGCTTGATCCTTGTAAGCGTACTCAACGGGTTCCTCGATCATGTACTCGTCTCCCGGCTCTACCCAAGGAAAGAACACAAGCAAAAGAGCCAACAATCAAACACGATGCAATGCGCAAGCAACATGATGCAAAACATGGCATGATATGCGGGGTGTGATATGCAATGCATATGCGTGCTCCGGAAGGAAAAGATTGAACCAGGCATCAACTTGGAAAACCAAGAGTGGCTCTAGAAAGATGAGTTGATTTCGGTCGAAATCGATATAAAGATCACCGGAATCGGATGCATGGTTTGCAAATGGCAAGCAAAACAATAATGACACTATTCTGCGATTAACAGCACGAGGCCATCTAAATGCATCAAGAAAAATAAGCTACTTCATTCTAACATAGCAACAAAACATATGGCAGTGAACCACTCAAGATGCTTGACAAAAGATGAACACTGAGCTACGGCTAAATCACACAATAGCATGTTCAAACAAGCATGGCCAAAGTGCAAAAGATATCAGGTTCACAGACTTAGTGAAAATAACAACATGCCAGGAATTAACATCAGGAACCAATGTTTAGAGCAAGATAACAACATGCTACAGGAACATATCATGGCAAAGCAAGGCATGGCATGAATCTACTCAAAGCATATAACAAAATTCCCTTACTGACCATAAGCCAAAAGGGAACAGAAAATACAATGGCACCCATGTAAACATAGCAAGTTTCGTTAACAGATTCAGACTTTGCAAGAAAAAACTAGAACATGGCAAAACAGTATTACGTAGGCATGTTTGCGAGCTCGATGTACTCACCACAAGGCATTATATGACAAAGTAAGCATACACCCAGCAAGAAGACATGTTCAAGTAGCTAACCATGGCAAGAACCAACTCATAGCACGCATGGATCAACTACAACAAGCTTGGGAAAATTGATTAACAAGTAAACAATCTGCCAGGAACATTTTATAGCAAAATTAGAGCAAGATTGAGTCATGCTAGGGTACTCCATAATTGCAAACAAATACATGGATGGATAGAGCATAACATGTATAACAAAACATCCTTAGTAAACATCTCCATATTATGCATAGAACTCATGGTATCAACAGGTTTACATAGCATCACAATATATCAGTTTCAGACTTAGCAGAAATGACTAAGTCACAGAAAACAGCAACATCATGGAGGCTACTTTGCAAGCTTGTAACAATCAACACATGGCATATCATGAAGAATGGATTGCACTAAAGCAAAGATGGCATGTTGTAGCTCATAACACATGTAGACTTCATGCTCAAAAGAAAATCACACAAAAAGATGCAAAAATGACAAATGAGCATGTTCTGTTAAGCTACAGCAGACAACATCACATACCAGTCTTGCAATGATGATTAGTGCATCAAGATGAACTCAAAAAAGCATGGCACAATAGAATGAAATGAAGAGCATCTCATGAAGAACATTTTGATATATCATGCACGCAAAATGGAGCAGTACACACAAAGTTCTGATGGGTCAAACATGCACACATGAAGTTTGAATTGCAGGGACTTAGTGAAAATAAACTACCAGCGCGAAAACAGGTCCAGGTCGGGGAAACTCCAATCCACGAACGGAACCGCTCCGGCGGAAGTCAATGGCGACGGTGGGGCGACGTGGGACTCCGGTAGGCGTCGGGGAGGCTGAGAATGGGTAGATCGGGGCGTGGGCGGCCGGATCCGGGCAAGGGCGGCGGCGGACGGAGCTCAGGTCGGCGGGGTTGCTGTCGGAGCTTGGGGCGGCCATCCATAGCGTCCTGGGTACCTGCGGGAGAGAAAGGGTGAGGGAGAGAGGGAGAAGAAGATGGGGAAAAGCAGGGCGGCGTGGTCGGTCTGCGGGTGGAGTCCGGCAAGGTCGAGCTCGACGGGAGGCGGTGCTCCGGCGAGGCCGGGAAGGAAACGAGGCGACGGCGCTCTCCCAATCCAGGACGGGATCGAGCGAGGGAGATGCTCGGGCTTCGGGCGGTAGCGGCTGGCTCGGGCCTTGGATGGGTTCGGGCGGGCCCTGCGCGAGCCTGGCAGGCTTGCAGCGGCGGGGAGAGGTTGGGGCGCAGGGAGTACAGGTGGCGGCTCGGGATTGGTCCGGGCGCGGTGGCAGACGCGTCTGGTGGCGGCGCGGACATGTCCGGCGGCGGGAGGAGGAAGAAGGTAGGGTTTGGGCTGCGAATTTCGGGGGAGGGGGCTTATATATAGGTAGAGGGAGCTAGGAGAGTCCAAATGAGGTGCGGTTTTTGGCCACACGATCGTGACCGAACGACTGTGAGGATGGAGGGGGTTTGGATGGGTTTTGGGCCACTTTAGAGGGGTGTTGGGCTGCAACACACACGAGGCCTTTGCGGTTCCTCGGTTAACCGTTGGAGTATCAAATGAACTCCAAATGGCACGAAACTTGACAAGCGGTCTACCAGTGGTATACCAAGGCCGCTTGGCAAGTCTCGGTCCAATCCGAGAACGTTCAACACCCGCACACGAAAAGAGGCAAAAGGGGACGCCGGAGGACGTAGGAGCGCCGGAATGCAAAACGGACAACGGGGAAAATTCTTGGATGCATGAGATGAACATGTATGCAAATTATATGCACATGATGACATGATATGAAATGCATGACACGCAAACAAAAGGCAAGGCAACAATAGCGAATAACTGGAAGACACTTGGCGCAACGGTCTCGGGGCGTTACAACACTCCACCACTACGAGAGGATCTCGTCCCGAGATCTAAGATGGCACCGGAGGGAAAAGGAAGAGGAAGAGGAGAGATAAAACTAAGTTGCTTCTTTGACAAATGAGTGAAACCAAAGAACCTTGCGAGCTTGGACAACTTTAAGAAAATAATACCATGGAGATGAACAAAGTTGACAACCTCCGTCAGAAAAGAGAAACAAGGAAGAACAAATTCGGACAACACTCCGGTTGAAAAGAGATGCAAGAATCGAAAAGATGAAAAGAATTTGAGCAGAGGACACAACACTCCCGTTAAATGGATAAGCATGAAAAGAACACGATCCTCACAAATCGAGATGATGAGAGAAAAGAGCAACATCACAATGCCTCCGAATGAGGGAATCAAAGGTAGATCGTCGGAACAAAAGAACGGAAAAGAAAATGACAGCTTCTTCCACAAATGAACTTGGAAAGCATCCTTGCAAGGAAGGATTGCATGGGGTTGTTGGGAAATCAACAACAAAAAGGATAAGCTTGTAGTGGGCTTATGGAAAACATCTCAAAATTATGAGGTGAAATTCTGCCACTAACGGAACCAATATATTGGATTGATATCAACAAGGAGACGAGAAACTTATTTCACCATGAGGATAAATGCAGATCTTGGGTCATTGACAGGCACCACAATTATCAACATTCCTTAGAGAAAGCTTTAGGTGAAAAAAATAGCCCAAGATAACTCCAATGAAAAGGTTGATGTCATGAGAAGAGCTCATGCTCGAAGAAATTGATGGGTTGAAAAGATGACTTGAGTGAAGAGAAAATGATGGATTTAAATATGTCACTCTTGAAAAACTTGTGATCCATGAAACACGAAGGGAAATTATCAACAATGACATAACACCACCTCAAAAGATGAGATATGATAGAATTGCACTTCGAATTGCAAGATGAAAAAAACTTGATCTCCTCTGAAAAGAATCTTGATGAGCACTTCGAGAAAGAATTAAATCCTTGATGAAACATTATGTAACCTCCATGAAGAACTCCGGTAATAAAAGGATGATCAAACGAAAAGAAAGAGAAGTTGAAAACACAAGGTGAAGCCTTGCGATGATTTAGATGGAGCTTCGCGACGAGATAAGTGAAAATTTGGAACTCCGGATTAAAGATAAAGCATCTTGAACCGAGAATGTGATATGATGAACCACTTCGGAACGAAGAAGCTAGATCACTTGGATGAAACAATAATAAGAATTACATTATGCGTATCCTTCACCAATTAAATTGATGACAAACAATGGATTTAGCATACTACTTATTCTTGTAAAAAGGATTAAGATAGATATAGTGCAAACTTCAGCAGGTCTTCGACGAACCACTGGAAGGATTGAAACAACGAATGAATCTGTATGATAACGAAGGAAGAGAAACTCTTGAACAAACCACCATAAGAATTGAAAAATGGACGACGAAAAGATAAAGAAATACCGGGTAGAATTAGAAAACGAATGACGATACTTGAGAGAATTTAGATACAAGTGAACGAAGAGATCATGAACTGATTAGAGGATATTTGCATGATGCACCGGTAAGATTTGGAGAACAAGAGCTGAAAGCTGAGAATGAGTAATTCTGAGATGATGGGCTCCGGGGAATCAAACTGAAAAGACTCCTGAATTGCTTCGGATAGGTGAAAAGAATTCTCACAATCAAAACAATTATGAGAGGATGGTATAAGGCTAGCACCATAAATCTTCAAGAGAACGAATAAGGATTTAAGAGGAACTCTTCTTCGGTCTTTAAAATCCAAGAATGATGACAAGAAACACCACCATGAATCGTTGAGATACTCTGGGATGAAAATTAGAAAGGTTGAACCGACGATGACAAGAATTTGAAAGATCTTGGAGAAACCATCTGACTGACGATGAATCATTCTTATATCGAACTTTGAAAAGAATTTGAGAATACCTCCGGTAAAAATTAGAAGAGTCAGGTAAGATCCTGTGAAAAGACCTGTGGGTTAGGGCCACTCAAAAGAAACATCGTTGAAAGATTTGAAGGAGAGATTGCACCGGCTGAATTAAATGTCTCGAATGAGATAACAATCTCGAAAGAGCTTGAATGAATGCAGAGTGGAAACGCGAATCTTCAAGATATCTTGAGCACTCCGGAATGATTGAATAGTGAGAGGTGGATGATTAAGAGGTGCACCGCCATGATAAAACTTTTTGAAACGAGGAAAGGATATGATCAACCCCAAAATCTTGAATTGAATCCACCGAAGAAGAAAAGAGAATGAAGAATGAAGAACTTGAAGCTCCGTTAGTATCTTCCTGAGAATCACCGGATAAGAACATTGACGGAAAAGAATGGAGAGGCTTCCCATCAATAAAAGGATACTTGAATAGGAAATCTGAGTCCATGAAGAAAACAAGGGTGGGTGGGTGTGGGAAAACAAAGATGATTAGGGACGGATGAAACAAACAATGTTGAGAAGACTTGAGTTGATCTTGCGGATGTTGAAAAAGATCGGATCCACTTGAAGAGAAACATGTCGGTTGAAAAGAATTGACATGACAATCTCGATGATCATGACGGATTAGCATCCACATAGAAATGCGAGAACATCGCTTAGGGAAGGTATAGAATCAACACTTGACATTGAAGCAACTCGAATACCACAACTCAAAACAAACAAAGGATTGGCTCGCAGAATAAGCCGGAAATACCCGCGTGATCCTAAAAAAATAGTGAAATTTGAAAAGAGAAGAGTCAAAACTCTACGTCGGGATGCCTCACCAGAGCGACGAAGGGACTGAGGAGTAGAAAGAATCCTACTCTCTCATATATATAATCCTAAAAGACTCAAAACATTTTTTTCTAGACTCAACAACGCTAGCGATTCGATCAAGCAGGGGGCTCCTAAGTCAGGGAAGGCTCTGATTACCAACTTGTAACACCCACGATGCGGCTATATCTCCTACGTGTCGGAGCACGACTTAGAGGCATAACCACATTGTAGGCATGTCGCAAGAGGGGTAATCTTTACACATCTCATGTTCTGAATAAGATAGAGATAAAGAGTTGGCTTAGAATCACCACTTCACACAATACACGAATAAAGCATTACATCATCCAGATACAATCAAGGTCCGACTACAGAACCGAAATGAAAGAAGACTACCCCTAATGCAAAAGATCCCCGATCGCCCCGACTGGGCTCCACTACTGATCAACTGGAAACGAAACAACACAATGGACACGGTCTTCATCTAGCTCCTCCTTGAGCTCGGTTGCGTCACCCTCCACGGTTATCGTCGGCACCTGAAACTGGTTTTGGAAGTATCTGTGAGCCACGAGGACTCAGCAATCTCACACCCGCGAGATCAAGACTATTTAAGCTTATGGGTAGGAAATGGGTAGTGAGGTGGAGCTGCAGCAAGCACTAGCATATATGGTGGCTAACATACACAAATGAGAGCGAGAAGAGAAGGCAAAGCACGGTCGAGAAACTACAAAGATCAAGAAGTGATCCTAGAACTACTTACGTTCAAGCATAACTCCAACAGCATGTTCACTTCCTGGACACCGCCGAAAAGAGACCATCACGGCTACGCACGCGGTTGATGTATTTTAGTTAAGTCAAGTGTCAAGTTCTCTACAACCGGACATTAACAAATTCCCATCTGCCCATAACGGCGGGCACGGCTTTCGAAAGTTCAAACCCTGCAGGGGTGTCCCAACTTAGCCCATCAGAAGCTCTCACGGTCAACGAAGGATATTCCTTCTATCGGGAATACCCGATCAGACTCGGAATCTCGGTTACAAGACATTTTGACAATGATAAAACAAGTCCAGCAAAGCAGCCCGAATGTGCTGACAAATCCCGATAGAAGCTGCACATATCTCGTTCTCAAGGCACACCGGATGAGCAATCCGTACAACTAAAACCAACCCTCAGGTTTCCCCGAGGTGGCGCTGCAAGGGGCTCTAATTTGGACCAACACTCAGAGGAGCACTGGCCTGGGGGGTTAAAATAAAGATGACCCTCGGGAGCGCGACTCTCAAGGGAAAAGTAGGTGGTGGTGAGGCAAATGGTAAAACCAAGGTTGGGCCTTGCTGGAGGAGTTTTATTCAAGGCAAACTGTCAAGGGGTTCTCATTATCACCCAACCACGTAAGGAACGCAAAATCAAGGAACATAACACCGGTATGACGGAAATTAGGGCGGCAAGAGTGGAACAAAACACCAGGCATAAGGCCGAGCCTTCCACCCTTTACCAAGTATATAGATGCATTAATTAAATACGATATATTGTGATATCCCAACAAAATCATGTTCCAACAAGGAACAAACTCCAACTTCATCTTCACCTGCAACTAGCAACGCTATAAGAGGGGCTGAACAAAGCGGTAACATAGCCAAACAACGGTTTGCTAGGACAAGGAGGGTTAGAGGCTTGACATGGCAATATGGGAGGCATGATATAGCAAGTGGTAGGTATCGCAACATAGGCATAACAATAGAGCGAGCAACTAGCAAGCAAAGATAGAAGTGATTTCGAGGGTATGGTCATCTTGCCTGCAAAGTTCTCCGAGAAGACGAAAGCTTGATCCTCGTAAGCGTACTCAACGGTTTCCTCAATCATGTACTCGTCTCCCGGCACTACCCAAGGAAAGAACACAAGCAAAAGATCCAACAATCAAACACGATGCAATGCGCAAGCAACATGATGCAAAACATGGCATGATATGCGGGATGTGATATGCAATGCATATGCGTGCTCTGGAAGGAAAAGATTTAACCAGGCATCAACTTGGAAAACCAAGAGTGCCTCTGGAAAGATGAGTTGATTTCGGTCGAAATCGATATAAAAATCACCGGAATCGGATGCATGGTTTGCAAATGGCAAGCAAAACAATAATGACACTATTCTGCGATTAACAGCACGAGGCCATCTAAATGCATCAAGAAAAATAAGCTACTGCACTCTAACATAGCAACAAAACACATGGCCGTGAACCACTCAAGATGCTTGACAAAAGATGAACACTGAGCTACGGCTAAATCACACAATAGCAGGTTCAAACAAGCATGGCCAAAGTGCAAAAGATATCAGGTTCACAGACTTAGTGAAAATAACAACATGCCAGGAATTAACATCAGGAAGCAATGTTTAGAGCAAGATAACAACATGCTACAGGAACATATCATGGCAAAGCAAGGCATGGCATGAATCTACTCAAAGCATATAACAAAAGTCCCTTACTGACCATAAGCCAAAAGGGAACAGAAAATACAATGGCACCCATGTAAACATAGCAAGTTTCGTTAACAGATTCAGACTTTGCAAAAAAACTAGAACATGGCAAAACAGAATTACATAGGCATGTTTGCGAGCTCGATGTACTCACCACAAGGCATTGTATGACAAACTAAGCATACACCCAGCAAGAAGACATGTTCAAGTAGCTAACCATGGCAAGAACCAACTCATAGCACGCATGGATCAACTACAACAAGCTTGGCAAAATTGATTAACAAGTAAACAATCTGCTAGGAACATTTTATAGCAAAAGTAGAGCAAGATTGAGTCATGCTAGGGTACTCCATAATTGCAAACAAATACATGGATGGATAGAGCATAACATGTATAACAAAACATCCTTAGTGAACATCTCCAGATTATGCATAGAACTCATGGTATCAACAGGTTTACATAGCATCACAATATATCAGTTTCAGACTTAGCAGGAATGACTAAGTCACAAAAAACAGCAACATCATGGAGGCTACTTTGCAAGCTTGTAACAATCAACACATGGCATATCATGAAGAATCGATTGCACTAAAGCAAAGATGGCATGTTGTAGCTCATAACACATGTAGACTTCATGCTCAAAAGAAAATCACACAAAAAGATGCAAAAATGACAAATGAGCATGTTCTGTTAAGCTACAGCAGACAACATCACATACCAGTCTTGCAATGATGATTAGGGCATCAAGATGAACTCAAAAAAGCATGGCACAATAGAATGAAATGAAGAGCATCTCATGAAGAACATTTTGATATATCATGCACGCAAAATGGAGCAGTACACACAAAGTTCTGATGGGTCAAACATGCACACATGAAGTTTGAATTGCAGGGACTTAGTGAAAAAAAGTACCAGCGCGAAAACAGGTCCAGGTCGGGGAAACTCCAATCCTCGAACAGAACCACTCCGGTGGAAGTCAACGGCGACAGTGGGGCGACATGGGACTCCGTTAGGCGTCGGGGAGGCCGGGAATGGGTAGATCGGGGCGCTCCGGCGAGGCCGGGGAGGAAACGAGGCGGCGACGCTCTCCCAATCCAGGACGGGATCAAGCGAGGGAGATGCTCGGGCTTCGGGCGGCAGCGGCTGGCTCGGGCCCCGGATGGGTTCGGGCGGGCCCCGCGCGGGCCTGGCGGGCTTGCGACAGCGGGGAGAGGCTGGGGCGCGGGGAGTACAGGTGGCGGCTCGGGATTGGTCCGGGCGTGGTGGTGGATGCGTCCGGTGGCGGCGCGGACATGTCCGGCGGCGGGAGGAGGAAGAAGGTAGGGTTTGGGCTGCGAATTTCGGGGGAGGGGACTTATATATAGGTAGAGGGAGCTAGGAGAGTCCAAATGAGGTGCGGTTTTCGGCCACACGATCGTGATCGAACGAACGAGAGGATGGAGGGGGTTTGGATGTGTTTTGGGCCACTTTGGAGGGGTGTGTTGGAGATATGCCCTAGAGGCAATCATGTATGATGATATTTCCTATGTGTTTATGAATAAAGATAGTCCTTGGACATTATCAATGATGTGTATCAGCAAGTACGTGACTTGTTTGTGGGACTATGCATTGTATAATGACTGTCCTAAAAGGTCCCTAGTCGAAAGGGCTGTGTGGATGCGCAGCCAACTAGACTAGCATATGACACGGTCGATGGCTTGGTCTCACTAGCCATGGGGCATTGGATGCTAACCGGATAATATGGACTTGGAAGGATCTGGTCGGATTCGACGTAGTCGGATCCGAGTCGAGATAAGGTCCGAGTCGAACAGACCCAACTATGAGACGTAGCAATATGTCATATGTGAGTCTCTAGTACAACATATGTTCTATCTCCTAAGACCTGAGCTGACGCATGTACTCGGGATGGTGACAGACTTGCTTTGGGCCGACCAAAGGCTACTCCGTAACTCGGTAGTTATAAAGGTAGGTTTCGGGTTTGTCCAGAACCATACTGCGAGACGTGGTCGAGCAAGATGGGATTTGCCCCTCCGATCAGGAGAGATATACTCTGGGCCTCTCGTGTGATCCGACCAGGATAAACATGGCCATGCGACAAGGATTATGAGATAATCCGGTTTGTGGTTGGCATCACTGAACGAGAAAGAGGTCGGGCTAGCACAAGGATGACAGACTCGCCTTGAGCTCGACAACATATATCGTGTGGCAAAAGGAATGGAAGTATGATGTACAGGTTCGCTAACCAGCTTCATAGTCTGCTTGGTGCTCGGCATGCCTTGCTAGAGGCCGCTACCAACCATGCAGTTCGGAGGTGATCCAAACTGCGACCAAGCCGACTTGAACCTAATGGGTCGCACGCTTAAGGGAAGGAACCTACGAGGTCGGATCCGAGGACACTGGTCGGATGTGATCCGAACTGTATTCGGATTGTGGCCGAGTAGACTTATGGGCTTTAGGGTTTGTGCGAGGCCCAAGTGTTGAGCCCGTGACGGACACCTATATATAGTGGAGGTGCCGCACACTCACGCGGTTGATCGCTTCGGCGTCGTCACTAGGGTTTGCATGTGTTGCGAATAGACACCTCCACTCACCACCGGTTGTGTGATCGGACCTAGCAGTCCACCGCACGATGTTCCTCCTGCATGCACGGATACCGTTAGAGGCAGTGCACTTGCACCGCTACGACGAACCTGTACATGGGAACCTACCACCGGCTGTACGAGGGAGATCGGACGAGGAGGAGACGATCCACGCGGACGCGCTGCCCCAACTCTTCTTCACGCTGCACGGCACTGCCCGTCTAGTGGTAACGAACTGTGATCCATCTCCCGTAGCATGTTCTTGGTTGTTCTACGCGTAGGAAATTTTATTTGTAGTCGACGCATCCTACTGTAGATCCCAACAGTGGTATCAGAGCCTCTGCTATAGGATTTGGATTCAGATCGTATGCATATTAGATATGTGGAGGCGGCAGATGAGATATGTCGTCGTTTATGAGATTGGCTATGTGCGTGGTTGATGAGATCAACTACACATGGGGATCGATGAGGCTATGTTTTCTATCAATTGGGATCGATGAGGTCGTGACACGATCTACCCCTACCGGTCGGTTATCCGCCATCGGGGTTAACAGTGAAACGTAAATCCGAATCGGATTCGCGATGATCGATGAGATCGGTCAGATCAGAGAATTCGGCGTGATCGGAGTTCAGATGTGATCTGTCATTTCCGAAAATGTCGGGCGCTGCCCCTTCGAACCCCGCCCGCTAACTGGCTAGCGGGACCGCCGTGTGTGTAGCGCCTTGTATTTCATACACGATCACTCAAACCGGTAGAATACGATTCTATGCATAACTTTATTTTGTAGGGTTTGATGTGAATAGTATGGCTCATGTGTATGTGATGCATGTGTGTAAATTATACATGGCCTGCGTGTCATGTTTGTCAGCCGGTAGGAGCCAAAGTGCTGTCATTATATTGTATAACGACCTACGTGTCGACTTGTGACTCTATGTAAAATTCATTACTAGTTGTAGTAGTTGGATAATAGAGATCAGGTTGGTGGCTTGGCGTCCCGACGTGACAAACAAGATGGAGTTCCTGGATGGTCATCGGAGTCGGAGCCGACCTAGAAGGACATCCATGAAGGAGCCATACTATTTCACAATATGTGTTTATTTGTGATTGTTATGCTTCCTTGTTTTCTATGCATGTTAGAATGGTAGAAAGATCCCTCGTGAATATCAAGCGAATTTTCATCCCCGATGTTGCACCTTCCCACGTCAAGTACGTCTAGTAGTGGGCTCATAAAATTGGGGTGCTGCTGGGTGTCCTTGAACTGAAGGGTTCGTGTCGGACATGGACATGCACTGCATCAGGTTAGCTTAACAAGGCTATCAAAACGGTTTTGGGCCTTGTGGCAAAGAAGGTTGGGGGCCGGGGTATGAGATACCTACCCGACCGACAGGAGTCGTATGGAGATACGATTAGCAAGGAGTTTCTTACCGGATAGACATGTTGTCTAGAAGTGATGCTAAAGCTCACTAGTCGCATGTGCTAGTCGGATCCTGAATCACTCAGAGTTTGCAGAGGGATGCTGACTTCAGTGGGAGTATTTCTGTTTAAGGCTAGAATTACTCTACATAAACACATTGCTTAGTGATTGCATATTTTTCTGTTGTAGATTAATGGCACCACCTGCTCAACCCAACTTTGCATTGAAATCAAATCTGGAAAAGGATAAACTGAATGGAACAAACTTTACTACCTAGTATAGAAATTTGAGAATTGTTCTCAAGCATGATAAAAAGGAACATGTTCTAGAGGATCCGCTTCCAGAGTAACCTGCAGATAATGCTAGTACCACAACCAAGAATGCCTACCAGAAACTCATTGATGAATCAAACAAGATTAGCTGCCTCATGCTGGCTTGTATGGAGCCCGATTTGCAGCAGCATTTCAAAGACGTTGGGGCTTTCGATATGATCAAGGGTCTCAAGAGCATGTTTCAGGTGCAGGCTAGGACCGAAAGGTTCAACGTCTTGCGATCCTTGATGGATTGTAAGCTGAAGGAAGGTGATCCACTGAGCCCGCATGTGATCAAGATGATCGGATATGTGCAAGCTTTGGATCGGTTGGGCTTCCCGCTCTTGGATGAGCTGGCTACTGATGTGGTTCTGGGTTCTCTTCCGCCCGGCTATGGGACGTTCATCTCGAACTATCATATGCATGGCATGGATAAGAAGCTCATTGAATTGCATGGGATGCTCAAAGCGGCAGAGCAGGATATTAAGAAAGGCACGCATCAAGTGTTGATGGTGCAGAAATCGGCTAAGTTCAAGAAGAGTTGGTCTAAGAAGAAGGCTAAGGCAAAGGGCACAGAGATGGTAACTTCCGTCGCTGCGCCGAAGTCTGGACCGAACTCAAAGATCATTTGCTACCATTGCAAAGAAACTGGTCACTAGAAGAGGAACTGTAGCAAGTGGCTTGCAGAGCATGGCAAGAAGGCCGGGAATGCTGCTTAAGGCAAAGGTACACTTGTTGCATATGTTATAGACATTTACCTTGATGGCATACCTAGTAGCTCTTGGGTATTTGCTATCGGATCGGTTGTTCATATTTGCAACTCGATGCAGGGGCTAGTAAGAACTAGGCATGTGGCACAAGGGGAGATTGACATCAGGGTCGGCAACAAAGCAAAAGTTGCTGCGTTGGAGGTCGGCACGATGCAGCTCCAACTTCCTTCTGGATTTATTTTGGAATTGAATAATTGTTATTACATTCCTGCACTTAGTCGGAACATTATTTCTGCCTCATGCTTGATGAGTCAGGGTTATGAATTCAATTTAAAGGACAATGGTTGTTTGATTTATTTGAATAGTATGTTCCACAACTATGCACCCATTGTTGATGGGTTATTTATATTGAATCTAGAACAAGAACCAGTCTATAACGTGAATGTCAAGAGGCATAAGCCCAATGAGATAAATCCGACATACTTCTGGCATTGCCGGCTTAGACACATTAGTCTGAAACGCATGAAGAAGCTCCATGATGATTGACTCCTAACTTCGACCGACTTTGGGTCATTCGAGACATGTGAATCATGCTTGCTCGGCAAGATGACTAAGTCTCCTTTCGCAAAGAGTTGTGAGAGAGCATCCGAGCTGTTGGAACTGATACACAGTGATGTGTGTGGACCAATGAGCACAACTGCCAGAGGTGGCTATCAGTACTTCGTGACTTTTACCGATGACTTGCGTAGATATGGATATATCTATTTGATGAGGCACAAGTCAGAGACTTTTGAAAAGTTCAAAGAGTTTCAAAACAAGGTGGAGAATCAGCTCGGCAAGACTATAACACTTCTACGATCTGATCGTGGAGGTGAGTACATGAGCCAGGAGTTTGATGATCATCTGAAAAGCAGAGGTATAGTACCTCATCTCACACCTCCGGGTACGCCACAGAGAAATGGTGTATCAGAATGGAGGAATCGCACCTTGTTGGACATGGTTCGATCTATGATGAGCAAGTCGGATTTACCCTTGTCATTCTGGGGATACGCTCTGGAAACTGCATCTTTCACACTTAACAGGGTACCATCAAAATCCGTAGACAAGACACCACATGAGATGTGGACCGGGAAGAGTCCCAGTCTGTCTTTTCTAAAGATTTGGGGTTGTGAAGCATTTGTCAAGAAACTTATGTCAGACAAGCTTACACCCAAGTCGGATAAATGCATATTCGTGGGATATCCGAGGGAAACCTGTTGGGGAACGTAATAATTTCAAAAAAATCCTACGCACATGCAAGATCATGGTGATGCATAGCAACAAGAGGGGAGAGTGTTGTCTATGTACCCTTGTAGACCGAAAGCGGAAGCGTTAGCACAACGCGGTTGGTATAGTCGTACGTCTTCACGATCTGACCGATCCAAGTACCGAACGCACGGCACCTCCGAGTTCAGCACACATTCAGCTCGATGACGTCCCGCGAACTCCGATCCAGCAGAGCTTCATGAGAGAGTTCCGTCAGCACGACGGCGTGGTGACGATGATGATGTTCTACCGACACAGGGCTTCGCCTAAGCACCGCTACGATATGAGCAAGGTGGATTATGGTGGAAGGGGGCACCGCACACGGCTAAGAGATCAAGAGATCAATTTTTGTCTCTATGGGGTGCCCCCTGGCCACGTATATAAAGGAGTGCAGGAGGAGGGGCCGGCCAAGAGGAGGAGGCGCGCCCAAGGGGGGCAATCCTACTCCAAGTAGGTTTTGCCCCCCTTTCCTATTCCAACTAGGAGAAGGGGCAAGGAGGAGGTGGAGAGAAGGAAGGAGAAGGGGGGCCGCGCCCCCTTCCCTTTCCCAATTCGGATTGGGGCAAGGGGGCGCGCGCCACCTCCTGCTGCCTTTCCTCTTCCACCACTTTGGGCCTATGAGGCCCAATAACCCCTGGGGGGTTCCGGTAACCCACCGGTACTCCGGTATATATCCGATAACCCCCGGAACCATTCTGGTGTCCGAATATAGTCGTCCAATATATGAATCTCCATGTCTCGACCATTTCGAGACTCCTCGTCATGTCCGTGATCACATCCGGGACTCCGAACAACCTTCGGTACATCAAAACTCATAAACTCATAATATAACCGGCATCGAAACGTTAAGCGTGCGGACCCAACGGGTTAGAGAACTATGCAGACATGACCGAGACACGTCTCCGGTCAATAACCAATAGCGGAACCTGGATGCTCATATTGGCTCCCACATATTCTACGAAGATCTTTATCGGTCAGACCGCATAACAACATACGTTGTTCCCTTTGTCATCAGTATGTTACTTGCCCGAGATTCGCATCGGTATCTCAATCTCGCTACCGGCAAGTCTCTTTACTCGTTCCATAATACATCATTCCGCAACTAACTCATTAGTTGCAATGCTTGCAAGGCTAAAGTGATGTGCATTACCGAGAGGGCCCAGAGATACCTCTCCGATAATCGGAGTGACAAATCCTAATCTCGAAATACGCCAACCCAACAAGTACCTTTGGAGACACCTGTAGAGCACCTTTATAATCACCCAGTTACGTTGTGACGTTTGGTAGCACACAAAGTGTTCCTCCGGTAAATGGGAGTTGCATAATCTCATAGTCATAGGAACATGTATAAGTCATGAAGAAAGTAATAGCAACAAACTAAATGATCAAGTGCTAAGCTAACGAAATGGGTCTTGTCCATCACATCATTCTCCTAATGATGTGATCCCGTTAATCAAATGACAACTCGTGTCTATGGTTAGGAAACATAACCATCTTCGACCAACGAGCTGGTCAAGTAGAGGCATACTAGTGACACTCTGTTTGTCTATGTATTCACACATGTATTATGTTTCCGGTTAATACAATTCTAGCATGAATAATAAACATTTATCATGATATAATGAAATAAATAATAACTTTATTATTGCCTCTAGGGCATATTTCCTTCAGTCTCCCACTTGCACTAGAGTCAATAATCTAGTTCACATCGCCATGTGATTTAATACCAATAGTTCACATCACCATGTGATTAACAACTATAGTTCACATCGTCATGTGACCAACACCCAAAGGGTTTACTAGAGTCAACAATCTAGTTCACATCGCTATGTGGTTAACACCCAAAGAGTACTAAGGTGTGATCATGTTTTGCTTATGAGAGAAGTTTAGTATACGGCTCTACCACATTCAGATCCGTATGTATTTTGCAAATTTCTATGTCAACAATGCTCTGCACGAAGCTACTCTAGCTAATAGCTCCCACTTTCAATATGTATCCAGATTGAGACTTTGAGTCATCTGGATAAGTGTCAAAACTTGCATCGACGTAACCCTTTACGACGAACCTTTTGTCACCTCCATAATCGAGAAACATATCCTTATTCCGCTAAGGATAATTTTGACCGATGTCCAGTGATCTACTCCTAGATCACTATTGTATTCCCTTGCCAAACTTATGGTGAGGTACACGATAGATCTGGTACACAGCATGGCATACTTTATAGAGCCTATGGACAAGGCATAGGGAATGACTTTCATTCTCTTTCTATCTTCTGCTGTGGTCGGGCTTTGAGTCTTACTCAGTTTCACACCTTGTAACACAGGCAAGAACTCTTTCTTTGACTGTTCCATTTTGAACTACTTCAAAATCTTGTCAAGGTATGTACTCATTGAAAAACTTATCAAGCGTCTTGATCTATCTCTATAGATCATGATGCTCAGTATGTAAGCAGCTTCATCAAGGTTTTTCTTTGAAACAAACTCCTTTCAAATACTCCTTTATGCTTTACAAAATAATTCTACATTATCTCCGATCAACAATATGTCATTCACATATACTTATCAGAAATGTTGTAGTGTTCCCACTCACTTTCTTGTAAATACAGGCTTTACCGCAAGTCTGTATAAAACTATATGCTTTGATCAACTCATCAAAGCGTATATTCCAACTCTGAGATGCTTGCACCAGTCCATAGATGGATCGCTGGAGCTTGCATGTTTTGTTAGCACCTTTAGGATCGACAAAACCTTCTGGTTGCATCATATACAACTCTTCTTTAAGAAATCCATTAAGGAATGTAGTTTTGACATCCATTTGCCAGATTTTATAAAATGTGGCAATTTGCTAACATGATTTGGACAGACTTAAGCATCGTTACGAGTGAGAAAATCTCATCATAGTCAACACCTTGAACTTTGTCAAAACCTTTTTTTGACAAGTCTAGCTTTGTAGATAGTAACACTACTATCAGCGTCTGTCTTCCTCTTGAAAATCCATTTATTTTTCTATGGCTTGCCGATCATCAGGCAAGTCAATCAAAGTCCACACTTTGTTCTCATACATGGATCCCATCTCAGATTTCATGGCCTCAAGCCATTTCGCGGAATCTGGGCTCATCATCGCTTCCTCATAGTTTGTAGGTTCGTCATGGTCAAGTAACATGACCTCCAGAACAGGATTACCGTACCACTCTGGTGCGGTTCTCACTCTGGTTTACCTACGAGGTTCGGTAGTAACTTGATCTGAAGTTACATGATCATCATCATTAGCTTCCTCACTAATTGGTGTAGTAGTCACAGGAACAGATTTCTGTGATGAACTACTTTCCAATAAGGGAGTAGGTACAGTTACCTCATCAAGTTCTACTTTCCTCCCACTCACTTCTTTCGAGAGAAACTCCTTCTCTAGAAAGGATCCATTCTTAGCAACGAATGTCTTGCCTTCGGATCTGTGATAGAAGGCGTACCCAACTGTCTCCTTTGGGTATCCTATGAAGACGCACTTCTCCGACTTGGGTTTGAGCTTATCAAGATGAAACTTTTTCACATAAGCATCGCAACTCCAAACTTTAAGAAACGACAGCTTAGGTTTCTTGCTAAACCACGGTTCATACGGTGTCGTCTCAACGGATTTAGATGGTGCCCTTTTTTAATGTGAATGCACCTATCTCTAATGCATAATCCCAAAACGATAGTGGTAAATCGGTAAGAGACATCATATATTGTACTATATCCAATAAAGTACGGTTATGATGTTCGGACACACCATTACGCTGTGGTGTTCCAGGTGGCATGAGTTTTGTGAAACTATTCCACATTGTTTTAATTGAAGACCAAACTCGTAACTCAAATATTCTCCTCCACGATCAGATCATAGAAACTTTATTTTCTTGTTATGATAATTTTCCACTTCACTCTGAAATTCTTTGAACTTTTCAAATGTTTCAGACTTGTGTTTCATCAAGTAGATATACTCATATCTGCTCAAATCGTCTGTGAAGATCAGAAAATAATGATACCTGCTGTGAGCCTTAATATTCATCAGACCACATACATCAGTATGTATGATTTCCAACAAATCTGTTGCTCGCTCCATTGTTCCGGAGAATGGAGTCTTAGTCATCTTGCCCATGAGGCATGGTTCGCAAGCATCAACTGATTCATAATCAAGTGATTCGAAAAGCCCATCAGCATGGATTTTCTTCATGCGCTTTACACCAATATGACCTAAACATCAGTTTCACAAATAAGTTGCACTATCATTATTAACTTTGCATCTTTTGGCTTCAATATTATCAAAATGTGTATCACCACGATCGAGATCCAACAAACCATTTTCATTGGGTGTATGACCATAGAAGGTTTTATTCATGTAAATAGAACAACAATTATTCTCTAACTTACATGAATAAGCGTATTGCAATAAACATGATCCAATCATATTTATGCTCAACGCAAACACTAAATAACACTTATTTAGGTTCAACACTAATCCCGAAAGTATAGGGAGTGTGTGATGATGATCATATCAATCTTGGAACTACTTCCAGTACACATCGTCACTTCACCCTTAACTAGTCTCTGTTCATTCTGTAACTCCCGTTTCGAGTAACTACTCTTAGCAACTGAACCAGTATCAAATATCGAGGGGTTGCTATAAACACTAGTAAAGTACACATCAATAACATGTATATCAAATATACCTTTGTTCACTTTGCCATCCTTCTTATCCACCAAATACTTGGGGCAGTTCCGCTTCCAGTGACTAGTCCCTTTGCAGTAGAAGCACTTAGTCTCAGGCTTAGGTCCAGACTTGGGCTTCTTCACTTGAGCAGCAACTTGCTTTCCGTTCTTCTTGAAGTTCCCCTTCTTCCCTTTGCCCTTTTCCTTGAAACTAGTGGTCTTGTCAACCATCAACACTTGATGCTCTTTCTTGATTTCTACCTTCATCGATTTCATCATCATGAAAAGCTCGGGAATAGTTTTCGTCATCCCTTGCATACTATAGTTCATCACGAAGTTCTACTAACTTGGTGATGGTGACTAGAGAATTTTGTCAATCACTATTTTATCTGGAAGATTAACTCCCACTTGATTCAAGCGATTGTAGTACCCAGAAAATCTGAGCACATGCTCACTGCTTGAGCTATTCTCCTCCATCTTTTAGCTATAGAACTTGTTGGAGACTTCATATCTCTCAACTCGGGTATTTGCTTGAAATATTAACTTCAACTCCTGGAACATCTCATATGGTCCATGACGTTCAAAACGTCTTTGAAGTCCCGATTCTAAGCCGTTTAAGCATGGTGCACTAAACTAGCAAGTAGTCATCATATTGAGCTAGCCAAACGTTCATAACATCTGCATCTGCTCCTGCAATTGGGTTGTCACCTAGTGGTGCATCAAGGACATAATTCTTCTGTGTAACAATGAGGATAAACCTCAGATCACGGATCCAATCCGCATCCTTGCTACTAACATCTTTCAACTTAGTTTTCTCTAGGAACATATCAAAAATAAAACAGGGGAGCTAAATGGGAGCTATTGATCTACAACATAGATATGCTGATACTATCAGGACTAATTCATTATAAATTAAAGTTCAATTAATCATATTACTTAGGAACTCCCACTTAGATAGACATCCCTCTAATCATCTAAGTGATCATGTGATCCATATCAACTAAACCATAACCGGTCATCACGTGAAATGGAGTAGTTTTCAATAGTGAACATCACTATGTTGATCATATCTACTCTATGATTCACGCTCGACCTTTCGATCTCAGTGTTCCGAGGCCATATCTGCATATGCTAGGCTCGTCAAGATTTACCTGAGTATTCTGCGTGTGCAAAACTGGCCTGCACCTGTTGTAGATGGACGTAGAGCTTATCACACCCGATCATCATGTGGTGTCTGGGTACGACGAACTTTGGCAACGATGCATACTCAGGGAGAACACTTTTATCTTGAAATTTAGTGAGAGATCATCTTATAATGCTACCATCAATCAAAGCAAGATAATATGCATAAAAGATGAACATCACATGCAATCAATATAAGTGATATGATATGGCCATCATCATATTGTGCTTGTGATCTCCATCTCCGAAGCACCGTCATGATCACCATCGTCGCCGGTGCGACACCTTGATCTCCATCGTGGCATCGTTGTCGTCTCGCTAATCTTATGCTTCTACGACTATCGCTACTGCTTAGTGATAAAGTAAAGCATTACAGGGCGATTGCATTGCATACAATAAAGCGACAACCATATGGCTCCTGCCATTTGCCGATAACTCGGTTACAAAACATGATCATCTCATACAATAAAATTTAGCATCATGTCTTGACCATATCACATCACAACATGCCCTGCAAAAACAAGTTATACGTCCTCTACTTTGTTGTTGCAAGTTTTATGTGGCTGCTACGGGCTTAGCAAGAACCGTTCTTACCTACGCATCAAAACTACAACGATAGTTTGTCAAGTTGATGATGTTTTAACCTTCGCAAGGACCGGGCGTAGCCACACTCGGTTCAACTAAAGTTGGAGAAACTGACACCCGCCAGCCACCTATGTGCAAAGCACGTTGGTAGAACCAGTCTCGCGTAAGCGTACGCGTAATGTCGGTCTGAGCCGCTTCATCCAACAATACTGCCGAACCAAAGTATGACATGCTGGTAAGCAGTATGACTTATATCGCCCACAAATCACTTGTGTTCTACTCGTGCATGTAACATCAACGCATAAAACCTGGCTCTGATGCCACTGTTGGGGAACGTAGTAATTTCAAAAAAATTCCTACGCACACGCAAGATCATGGTGATGCATAGCAATGAGAGGAGAGAGTGTTGTCTACGTACCCTTGTAGACCGAAAGCGGAAGCGTTAGCACAACGCGGTTGGTGTAGTCGTACGTCTTCACGATATGACCGATCCAAGTACCGACGCACGGCACC
Source organism: Triticum aestivum (assembly GCF_018294505.1). Classification (NCBI taxonomy): domain Eukaryota; kingdom Viridiplantae; phylum Streptophyta; class Magnoliopsida; order Poales; family Poaceae; genus Triticum; species Triticum aestivum. Next base: position 283,736 of record NC_057803.1, on the reverse strand, counting down.
TCTGAGTTCAGCACATGTTCATCTCGATGACGTCCCACGAACTCCGATCCAGCAGAGCTTCAGGAGAGAGTTCCGTCAGCACGACGGCGTGGTGACGATGATGATGTTCTACCGACGCAGGGCTTCGCCTAAGCAGCGCTACGATATGATCGAGGTGGATTATGGTGGAAGGGGGCGCCGCACACGGCTAAGAGATCAAGAGATCAATTGTTGTCTCTATGGACTGCCCTGTGGCCACGTATATAAAGGAGTGGAGGAGGAGGGACCGGCCAAGAGGAGGAGGCGCGCCCAAGGGGGGGCAATCCTACTCCAAGTAGGTTTTGCCCCCCTTTCCTATTCCAACTAGGAGAAGGGGGAGGAGGAGGTGGAGAGAAGGAAGGAGAAGGGGGCCACGCCCCCTTCCCTTTCCCAATTCGGATTGGGGCAAGGGGGCCGCTGAAAGCACAAGTGCTCCCTGGGTGATTTTGATAATTAATGACAACATATCTCTTGTTGGACTAACACTTTTACCTAGTATGTTTCAGACAAGTTCAACAAATTAAGTGGCATGGACTAAAGGATGTGGAACCCCTTCAAGATGCTAAGGACAAAGGATTGGCTCAAGCTTCAAGATCAAGGCTCTACATTTTATATTTTAGTGATCCAAGATCACACTGAGTCTATAGGAAAAGCCAATACTATTAAGGAGGGATGACGTGTTGCTTAATGGCTTGATTGCTCAAAGTGCTTAGTGATATGCTCCAAAACCCTCAACTACCTTCCCACATCCACATATGACCTAAACCAAAAGTCAAACTCAGCCCCACCGATTCTTTCTATCCGGAGCCATCGAGTTCAGTTGACATAGCCACTGCCAAAACCCTAATCAATTCAGTCTCACCGATGGGATCTCAGTCTCACCGAGATGGGCTTACAAACTCTCTGTTACCTACTGCAATATTTTCGGTCCCACCGAGATATGCAATCGGCCCCACCGAGTTTGCTTGGCCAACTCTTTGTTTCACTTATTACCCAAATCGGTCCCACCGAGTTTGAGTAATCGGTTAAACCGAGTTTTGGATTTACCCTAACCCTAGCACATCGGTCCCACCGAGTTGATCCAGTCGGTCCCACCGAAAACCCTAACGGTCACTAGGTTTGCTAAATCGGTCCGACCGAGTTTTTCACTTCGGTCTCACCGAGATTGGTAAATTGTGTGTAACGGTTAGTTTTTGTGTGGAGGCTATATATACCCCTCCACCCACTCTTCATTCATGGAGAGAGCCATCAGAACATACCCACACTTCCAATACACACTTTTTTGAGAGAGAACCACCTACTCATGTGTTGAGGCCAAGATATTCCATTCCTACCATATGAATCTTGATCTCTAGCCTTCCCAAGTTGCTTTCCACTCAAACCTTCTTTCCACCAAATCCATATCCTGTGAGAGAGAGTTGAGTGTTGGGGAGACTATCATTTGAAGCACAAGAGCAAGGAGTTCATCATCAACACACCATTTGTTACTTCTTGGAGAGTGGTGTCTCCTAGATTGGCTAGGTGTCACTTGGGAGCCTACGACAAAGATTGTGGAGTTGAACCAAGGAGTTTGTAAGGGCAAAGAGATCGCCTACTTCGTGAAGATCTACCACTAGTGAGGCAAGCCCTTCGTGGGCGATGGCCATGATGGGATAGACAAGGTTGCTTCTTTGTGGACCCTTCGTGGGTGGAGCCCTCCGTGGACTCGCGCAACCACTACCCTCCGTGGGTTGAAGTCTCCATCAACGTGGATGTACGATAGCACCACCTATCGGAACCACGACAAAAACATCCGTGTCTCCAATTGCGTTTGAATTCTCCAAACCCTTCCCTTACATTCTTGCAAGTTGCATGCTTTAATTTCCGCTGCTCATATACTCTTTGCATGCTTGCTTGATATGTATTGTGTTTGTTAAACTTGTGCCAAAACTCCACTTCAACTTAAGAAAATTAAAAACTGCAACTTTTAGCATTTAGTGTCTAATCACCCCCCCCCCTCTAGACACCTCTTCTCGATCCTTTCAGCCGTGCGCCACCTCCTGCTGCCTTTCCTCTTCCACCACTTTGGGCCTATGAGGCCCAATAACCCTCGGGGGGGTTCCGGTAACCCCCCGGTACTCCGATATATATCTGATAACCCCCAGAACCATTCCGGTGTCCGAATATAGTCGTCCAATATATCAATCTTCATGTATCAACCATTTCGAGACTCCTTGTCTTGTCCGTGATAACATGCAGGACTCCGAACAACCTTCGGTACATCAAAACTCATAAACTCATAATATAACCGGCATCAAAACATTAAGCGTGCGGACCCTACGGGTTTGAGAACTATGCAGACATGACCGAGACACATCTCCGGTCAATAACAAATAGTGGAACCTGGATGCTCATATTGGCTCCCACATATTCTATGAAGATCTTTATCGGTCAAACCGCATAACAACATACGTTGTTCCCTTTGTCATCGGTGTGTTACTTGCCCAAGATTCGATCGTCGGTATCTCAATACCTAGTTCAATCTCGTTACGGGTAAGTCTCTTTACTCATTCTGTAATACATCATCCCGCAACTAATTCATTAGTTGCAATGCTTGCAAGGATTATGTGATGTGCATTACCGAGAGGGCCCAGAGATACCTCTCCGACAATCGGAGTGACAAATCCCAATCTTGAAATACGCCAACCCAACAAGTACCTTTGGAGACACCTGTAGAGCACCTTTATAATCACCCAGTTACGTTGTGACGTTTGGTGGCACACAAAGTGTTCCTCCAGTAAATGGGAGTTGCATAATCTCATAGTCATAGGAACATGTATAAGTCATGAAGAAAGCAATAGCAACAAACTAAACGATCAAGTGCTAAGCTAACGGAATGGGTCAAGTCAATCACATCATTCTGCTAATGATGTGATCTCGTTAATCAAATGACAACTCATGTCTATGGTTAGACAACATAACCATCTTCGATCAACGAGCTAGTCAAGTAGAGGCATACTAGTGACACTCTGTTTGTCTATGTATTCACACATGTATTATGTTTCTGGTTAATACAATTCTAGCATGAATAATAAACATTTATCATGATATAAGGAAATAAATAATAACTTTATTATTGCCTCTAGGGCATATTTCCTTCAGTCTCCCACTTGCACTAGAGTCAATAATCTAGTTCACATCGCCATGTGATTTAATACCAATAGTTCACATCACCATGTGATTAACAACTATAGTTCACATCGTCATGTGACCAACACCCAAAGGGTTTACTAGAGTCAACAATCTAGTTCACATCGCTATGTGATTAACACCCAAAGAGTACTAAGGTGTGATCATGTTTTGCTTATGAGAGAAGTTTAGTATACGGCTCTAGGGCATATTTCCTTCAAAACCTTGGGATATAACTTCTACAACCGGGAAGAGAACAAAGTGTTTGTTGGTCGGAATGGGGTTTTCCTTGAGAAAGAGTTTCTCAGTTGGGAGGCCAGTGGGAGGACGGTCCGACCCGAAGAAATTCGAGGACCACTCGGGGAAGGCTCGGCTGGTGATGAGATCATACCGGAGTCAGTCAGGGAACCCGTAGTGGAAGCGGCACCGGAACCACGGAGGTCGGAAAGATTGCGCAGAGTGCGCGATGTATTGTTGCTAGAAAGCGACGAGCCGGCCACATATGCGGAAGCGATGGTTAGTCCAGATTCTGAGGCATGGCTGGAGGCCATGAGATCCGAGTTAAAGTCCATGGATGAGAATCAAGTTTGGGACTTGGTTGATCCGCCGCCTGGCGTAACAGCCATTGGTTGCAAATGGGTCTTTAAAAAGAAAATCGATGTGGATGGAAATGTTCAGATCCACAAAGCTCGGCTTGTCACTAAGGGTTATGGACAAGTTCAAGGAATTGACTACAATGAGACTTACTCGCCGGTAGCGATGCTGAAGTCGGTGAGGATTGTACTAGCTATAGCTGCATATTTCGATTACGAGATATGGCAGATGGATGTCAAGACAGCTTTCCTTCACGGAAATTTAACCGAGGACGTGTATATGATACAGCCCGAGGGTTTTGTCGATCCGACTAGCACTAGTAAGGTATGCAAGCTCAAGAGATCCATTTATGGGTTGAGGCAAGCATCTCGGAGCTGGAACATTCGTTTTGATGAGGTCGTCACTGGTTTCGGCTTCATCAAAAGTGAAGAGGACTCTTGTTTATACAAGAAGTTAAGTGGGAGCTCGATAGTGTTTTTGATCTTGTATGTGGATGACATACTACTGATCGGATATGATATTTCGATGCTGAACTCGGTCAAGGAGTCATTGAATAGCAAGTTTTCGATGAAGGACCTTGGTGAGGCAATGTACATTTTAGGCATTAAGATCTATAGAGATAGATCAAGGAGGCTGCTCGGCTTAAGCTAGAGCACGTACATAGATAAAGTGTTGAAGCGATTCAACATGAGTGAGGCAAAGAAAGGGTTCTTGCCACTCTCACATGGTATAAGGTTAAGCGAGACTCAGAGTCCTTCGACATCTGATGAGCGAAACAGGATGAGTAGGATTCCATATGCCTCGGCAATCGGATCCATCATGTATGCCATGATATGTACGCGGCCTGATGTTGCTTTTGCAATATGCCTAACAAGTAGATACCAGGCCAACCCAGGTGAGAGTCACTGGGCAGCGGTAAAGACTATTTTGAAGTACCTGAAAAGGACTAAAGAGATGTTCCTAGTTTATGGAGGTGAGGAAGAGCTTGTCGTAAGGGGTTACGCCGATGCTAGTTTCCAAACCGACAGAGATGATTGTCGATCACAGTCCGAATTCGTGTACGTCATGAACGGAGGAGCAGTGAGCTGGATGAGTTCCAAGCAAGATACGGTGGCCGATTCTACTACAGAAGCCGAATACATTGCGACTTGTGAAGCTGCAAAGGAAGGTGTTTGGATCCGGAACTTTCTGGATGATCTTGGTATTTTCCCAGCCTCGGTAAAACCATTGGACCTTTATTGTGATAATTCTAGTGCCATCGCACAAGCCAAGGAGCCGAGGAATCACCACAAGGTCAGACACATAGATCGGAAATATCACCTGATACAAACGATCGTAAAGAATGGTGATGTAGAGTTATGCAAAATTCATACAGATGCAAATGTTGCGGATCTGTTGACTAAGCCGCTTCCACAACCCAAGCACGAGGGGCACGTTAGAGCTATGGGCATTCGATGTTTATTTGATTGACTTTAGTGCAAGTGGGAGACTGTTGGAGATATGCCCTAGAGGCAATCATGTATGATGATATTTCCTATGTGTTTATGAATAAAGATAGTCCTTGGACATTATCAATGATGTGTATCAGCAAGTACGTGACTTGTTTGTGGGACTATGCATTGTATGATGACTGTCCTAAAAGGTCCCTAGTCGAAAGGGCTGTGTGGACGCGTAGCCAACTAGACTAGAATATGACACGGTCGATGGCTTGGTCTCACTAGCCATGGGGCATTGGATGCTAACCGGATAATATGGACTTCGAAGGATCTGGTCGGATTCGACGTAGTCGGATCCGAGTCGAGATAAGGTCCGAGTCGGACAGACCCAACTATGAGACGCAACGATATGTCATCTGTGAGTCTCTAGTACAACATATGTTATATGTCCTAAGACCTGAGCTGACGCATGTACTCGGGATGGTGACAGACTTGATTTGGGCCGACCAAACGCTACACCATAACTGGGTAGTTATAAAGGTAGGTTTCGGGTTTGTCCAGAACCATGCTGCGAGACGTGGTCGAGCAAGATGGGATTTTCCCCTCCGATCAGGAGAGATATACTCTGGGCCCCTCGTGTGATCCGACCAGGATAAGCATGGCCATGCGACAAGGATTATGAGATAATCCGGTTTGTGGTCGACATCACTGGAACGAGAAAGAGGTCGGGCTAGCACAAGGATGATAGACTCGCCTTGAGCTCGACAACATATATCGTGTGGCAAAAGGAATGGAAGTATGATGTACAGGTTCACTAACCAGCTTCATAGTCTGCTTGGTGCTCGGCATGCCTTGCTAGAGACACCAACCATGCAGTTCGGAGGTGATCCGAACTGCGACCAAGCCGACTAGAACCTAAGGGGTCGCGCGCTTAAGGGAAGGAACCTACAAGGTCGGATCCAAGGACACTGGTCGGATGTGATCTGAACTGTATTCGGATTGTGGCCGAGTAGACTTGTGGGCTTTAGGGTCTGTGCGAGGCCCAAGTGTTGAGCCCGCGACGGACGCCTATATATAGTGGAGGTGCTGCACACTCACACGGTTGATCTCTTCGGCGCTGTCACTAGGGTTTGCATGTGTTGCGAATAGACACTTCCACTCGCCGCCGGTTGTGTGATCGGACCTAGCAGTCCACCGCACGACGTTCCTCCTGCACGCGCGGATACCGTTAGAGGCGGTGCACTTGCATCGCTCCGGCGAACCTGTACGTGGGAACCGACCACCGGTTGTACGAGGGAGATCGGACGAGGAGGAGACAATCCACGCGGACGCGCTACCCCAACTCTTCTTTTGCTGCACGGCACTGCGCGTCTAGTGGTAACAAACTGTGATCCATCTCCCGTAGCATGTTCTTGGTTGTTCTGCGCGTAGGAAATTTTAATTTGCAGTCGATGCATCCTACCATAGATCCCAATAGGGTGTTGGGCTGCAACACACACGAGGCCTTTGCGGTTCCTCGGTTAACCGTTGGAGTATCAAACGAACTCCAAATGGCACGAAACTTGACAGGCGGTCTATCGGTGGTATACCAAGGCCGCTTGGCAAGTCTCGGTCCAATCCGAGAATGTTCAACACCCGCACATGAAAAGAGGCAAAAGGGGACGCCGGAGGACGTAGGAGCACTGGAATGCAAAAAGAACAACGGGGAAAATGCTCGGATGCATGAGACGAACACGTATGCAAATGTAATGCACATGATGACATGATATGAAATGCATGACACGCAAACAAAAGGCAAGGCAACAACAGCGAATAACTGGAAGACACCTGGCGCAACGGTCTCGGGGCGTTACACGTAGGCAGCAAGGTACACGATGGTGTTGGGGGAAAAGTGGTGGAGTTGTGCTCCAAAGAAGTTCAAGAAGCCTCGGAAAAAATGATGGGGAGACAAAGAAAACCCACGGTCAACATGGGTGGCAAGGAGAACGCACTCACCCTCCTACGGGTGTGGCTCGGTCTCGCCCTCCGGGAGCCGCGCCAATTCATGGGGAATCAGTCCGCCCTCAACCAGATCACCGATGCCGTCCTGATGAATCGTCGACTGAATCCAGTCGCCCTGGATCCAGCCATGCGGCAGGCCGGACCTCGACGAAGATCCGCCCCGGTTGGACTTCTTCCCCTTCCCCTTCGCTGTCGCCTTCTTCGTGCGCTCCAAGGCCACCGTCTTCTCCTTCCCCATTGCAGCGGGTGGAGCTCGAGCAGAGCGGCGGCGCCGGGAGCAGAGGTGGATGTGGCAGAGAAAGCGGGGGAGAAAGAAGAAGAATGGGAACGCACTGTGCAAAAACCCCAATCCGGTGCCTTATATGAGGTCGTTTCCGAGTGGCTGACATGTGGGTCCGGGCGATCCTATCAAATCCCGCAATAGTCGCGCACGCGATACGTGGCAAAAAAGGTGGCACAGCGATCGAGGTGGCCCTACCTAATCCAACCAGATTACTATGGCCTCCTCCGCCCCACGCACTTCCCGAAATTCGAATCCCACAATATCCACGAGCAGCAGAGCAACCTGCCAGATGGAAGATTATTCCCATATCAGCGCTCGAAGCGTATCAGTAAAAGTTCACTCAGCAGAACCAAGAATGGATCAAGGCGACTGAAAAAGAAGTTGAAGTCATCATGATTGCTCACTTGGTCCCAATCAGGCGCTTCCGAAGCGCGAAAATTGAATCAGAGGTGTTCTCAACTCCTTCTTCACTCAAACCCTGAACCATTCGGGGGCTAATGATGATGCTATCTACCTAGGGTAGGGTCATAAGCCTAACCTAGACAACCTCCCCTAGGGCACCATCCCAAAACCAGAAGCATTCAAGGGATAGCATCATCCACTCGACTACGAGGCATTCCACTCGGAAGATTCAAAGTCACTCAACCACAACAATTATCACTCGACGGACAGAAGATCTAAAGTCACTCTGCATGACAACGGTCAGACGTTTACTTCATATACTTAATAGGCATTTATGTCACTTAATTGCTAGCGTTACCAGCAACGACTCCCCCTTGATGTACCTTAAAACCCTTGTGACGTGGGCTGGCTGGGGCCTAGGCGCACTCTATATAAGCCACCCCCCTCCACTGGCACAAGGGTTCGCAGCCCCCGGTAAACACACACACACACACATAATCCAATCGACTGCCTACGGGTACTGAGGGAGTCCTAGATTAGGGGGTATCCGGACAGCCAGACTATATCCTTTGGCAGGACAGTTGGACTATGAAGATACAAGATTGAAGACTTCGTCCCGTGTCAGGACGGGACTCTACTTGGCGTGGAAGGCAAGCTAGGCAATACGGATATGCATATCTCCTCCTTTGTAACCAACCTTGTGTAACCCTAGCCTCCTCCGGTGTCTATATAAACCAGAGGGTTTTAGCCTGTAGGATAACATACAATCATACCATAGGCTAGCTTCTAGGGTTTAGCCTCTCTGATCTCGTGGTAGATCAACTCTTGTACTACTCATATTATCAAGAATAATCAAGCAGGACGTAGGGTTTTACCTCCATCAAGAGGGCCCGAACCTGGGTAAAACATCGTGCCCCCTGCCTCATGTTACCATCCGCCTAGACGCACAGTTCGGGACCCCCTACCCGAGATCCACTGGTTTTGACACCGACATTGGTGCTTTCATTCAGAGTTCCTCTGTGTCGCCACCGTTAGGCTTGATGGCTCCTTCGATCATTGAGGGTGATGCAGTCCAGGGTGAGACTTTTCTCCCCGGACAGATCTTTGTATTCGGCGGCTTCGCACTACGGGCCAACTCACTTGGCCATCTGGAGCAGATCAAGAGTTATGCCCCTGGCCACCAGGTCAGGTTTGGAAGCTTAAACCACATGGCCGACATCCGTGGAGACTTGATCTTCGACGGATTCGAGCCCCTGCCGAGCACGCCGCACGGTCACGATGAGCATGATTTAGCTCTACCATCGGACAGTGTTCAGGAGACCACACCGGCAACCGCTCTGATCCTCAATTCGGAGCCCATTGCGCCATCCAAGGACGGGTGGATAGACCCTGCCACGGAGGTTGTATTCTCAGCAGCGATCGAGCCAAGTATCGAACTTACCCTTCACGAGAGCCGTGACGCCGAACTGCTGGATTCTTCCCTGGCCACGGACTCCGAACCACCTGCGCCCGTGCCTATCGAACCCGACTGGGCGCCGATCATGGAGTTCACCTCCGTGGATATCTTTCAGCACTCGCCCTTCGGTGACATACTGAACTCATTAAGGTCTCTCTCCTTGTCAGGAGAGTCCTGGCGAACTATGTTCAGCAGGATTGGGATGCGGATGACGAAGAAATTCGCCGCCCACCCACCACCCACTTAGTAGCCATTGTCGACAATTTGACCGACATGCTCGACTTCGACTCCGAAGACATCGATGGTATGGACGATGATGCGGGAGACGAAGAGGAACCACTGCCCACATGGCACTGGACAGCCACCTCATCATATGTTATATACATGGTGGACACACCCAAAGAAGGCAATGGCGACGGGACAGCGGAGGATGACCCCTCCAAGAAGCAACCCAAGCGACGACGTCAGTGGCGCCGCTCTAAGTCTCGCCAAAGCAAAAGTGGTGACACCGGCACAGGAGATAATAGCACTCCGGATAGTGTCGAAGACGACAACAATCCCCTGCAGCAAGATTTAGAGCAGGAGGATGGAGAAGCCAGCCCTCTCGAGAGAGCGGCAGATGGAGAGGCAGAGGATGATAATTACATGCCTCCCTCCGAAGACGAGGCAAGCCTCGACGACGATGAATTTGTCGTGCTGGAGGATCCCACCGAGCAAGAGCGCTTCAAGCGCCGGCTTATAGCCACGGCAAATAGCCTTAAGAAAAAGCAGCAGCAGCTTCAAGCTGATCAAGATTTGCTAGCTGACAGATGGACTGAAGTCCTTGCGGCCGAGGAATATGAACTCGAACGCCCCTCCAAGAGTTACCCAAAGCGCAGGTTGCTACCCCGACTGGAGGAGGAAGCATTAAAACCTACATCTCCAGCATATGACGCGGCTGATCGGCCACATCGTGGCCGCGACAGAGAGGCATTTCAGCCAAAAACTCAGCCCACACCCTGATGCCACGCAAATAAAAATGACAAGGCACGGGGAAACACGCTGGACCTGCGAGATGTATTGGAGGACAAAGCAAAAGACACAAGATCGATCTACGGATCACGAGGGCGCGCCACTACGCGAGACGATAACCGTCACGCCGGATACAGTAAAAGTAAATCCGTCCGGGCCAAACATAGCGGACAAGACTCATTCGAGCTGCGTCGCGACATAGCCCACTATAGAGGCTCCACACACCCCATATGCTTCACAGACGAAGTAATGGATCACCAAATCCCAGAGGGTTTCAAACCCGTAAATATCGAATCATATGACGGCACAACAGATCCAGCGGTATGGATCGAGGACTTCCTCCTGCACATCCACATGGCCCGCGGTGACGATCTACACGCCATCAAATACCTCCCACTCAAGCTCAAAGGACCAGCTCGGCATTGGCTCAACAGCCTGCCACTAGAATCCATTGGCTGTTGGGAAGATCTGGAAGCCGCATTCCTCGACAACTTCCAGGGCACTTATGTGCGACCACCAGATGTCGATGACTTGAGCCACATAATTCAGCAGCCAGAGGAATCAGCCAGGCAATTCTGGACACGGTTCCTGACAAAGAAAAATCAAATCGTCGACTGTCCAGATGCAGAGGCCCTAGCAACTTTTAAGCACAACATCCACGACGAGTGGCTCGCCCGGCACCTTGGCTAGGAAAAACCGAAATCTATGGAAGCCCTCACGACACTCATGACCCGCTTTTGCGCGGGAGAAGACAGTTGGATGGCTCACAGCAATAACATATCAAAGAACCACGGTACTTCAGATACCAAGGATAGCAATGGCAGGTCACGTCGCAACAAACATAAGCGCCGCGTCAACAGTGACAATACCGAGGATACGGCAGTCAATGCCGGATTCAGAGGCTCTAAACCCGGTCAGCGGAAAAAGCCATTCAAAAGAAGCACTCCGGGCCCGTCCAGTTTGGACTGTATACTCGATCGCTCATGCCAAATACATGGCACCCCCGACAAGCCAGCCAACCACACCAACAGGGAATGTTGGGTGTTCAAGTTGGCCGGCAAGTTAAATGCCGAAAACAAAGACAAGGGGCTACATAGCGATGACAAGGAGGAGCCCTGGCAGCCGAACACCGAAGGGCAGAAGAGGTTCCTCCCACAAGTGCGGATGGTGAACATGATATATGCAACCCACATCCCCAAGAGGGAGCGGAAGCGTGCGTTAAGGGATGTATATGCGTTGGAGCCAGTCGCCCCAAAGTTCAACCCATGGTCCTCCTGTCCGATCACCTTCGATCACAGGGACCATCGCACTAGTATCTGTCATGGCGGATTCGCCGCACTGGTCCTAGACCCAATCATCGACGGATTTCACCTCACTTGAGTCCTTATGGACGGCGGCAGCAGCCTGAACCTGCTTTATTAGGACACAGTGCGCAAAATGGGTATAGACCCCTCAAGGATCAAACCCACAAAAATGACCTTCAAAGGCGTCATACCAGGTGTACAGGCCCATTGCACAGGCTCAGTCACACTGGAAGTGGTCTTCGGATCCCTGGATAACTTCCGGAGCGAGGAGTTAATCTTCGATATAGTCCCGTTCCGCGGCGGCTATCATGCACTACTCGGGCGAACCGCATTTGCGAGATTCAACACGGTACCGCACTATGCATATCTCAAGCTCAAGATGCCAGGACCTCGGGGGTCATCACAGTCAATGGAAACACAGAGCGCTCCCTCCACACGGAGGAGCACACTTCGGCCCTCGCGGCAGAAGCGCAAAGCAGCCTCTTAAGGCAATCCACCAGTTCGGCGATTAAAGACCCGGACACCTTCAAGCGCGCCCGGAGTTATCGGCAACAAGACCGCCTGGCACGTTCCGAGCTCGCATAGCAATGCGGCCCCCACCCTAGTACTAGCCAAACAGCGAAATCCGTGCCATGCGTACATAATTACGCATTGAAAATACCATGGGCACAGGTGGGGAGGGGGGCACGACTACAGCACGCCCCAAGACGCGGCTCAACTGCACTAGGGGCTTCGTGCTTTGTTATTTTTTTTCTCTTTCAGGACTTTAATCTCTGGAAACCCCGTCCGGCAGTACGATTGTCAGACACATGATGTAACAACCAAGGAGGCAGAAAGCTACGTCGCACCATGGAACTCCCAGGTGGTCTCTGATAACAAGTGAAATAGATGCTTTAAATACCATTCCTCAGGTTGCCCTTGGAGGGGACATGTCAAATAATCCTACTTTTTGCTTATCGCACTACTTGTATCATTCTGCTTCGACGCACCTTTTTGAATAAACAATGCATAGGACTAGACTATTACCGCATTCTTTATTCTTTCTTTTTTATATATGTTCATTCATGACATTCAGCACCCGTACACTCTGGTACAGCCAATACGCCAGGGGCTTAAGCGTACCCCATAATACGGCGTGAGAAGTCCGAACACTTTCGATAGTGCGGCACCCCGAACTTATAGCATTATATGCATCGGCTTCGAACCATGTCTTGGGTCAATAGTTGGGTTTGCCCGGCTCCCATGTTTTGGTACCTTACGTTCCGCTATATCGGCTAAGGTAGCACTGGGAGAACTATTGCGATTGTGCCCCGGTTCATCTGGGCTAAGCACCTTAGTAGAGAAAGCTAAAAATGACTGTCATGATAAGGCGAGAGTTGGTCGCTGTTCGAGAGGTCTTGAGTCCCTAAAGACTTATGCCGCTTAGAGCGAGGAGTCGTCTTTGTCCGGCTTAAAGGCGTGTATAGCGCCCCGAATTCGGCCTTCCGAATACTAGGGGCTTCACCAAAATTTAAGATTGTAGACTTCTATGATTAAGTGAGAGTGATAAAGCATTATAGTCCGATTTCCTTGTTCGTTGTGCTGAGCACCTCCCTCGAAGGACCTAACAATGGGAAAAAGAGTGCTCAGATTTATCCCGAACACCCCAGCACTCGTGGCATGGGGGCAGAAGCCGACGACTGGCCATCTCTCAGATTTGATAAACGGCCGTACAGAAGGTAATATTTTAAATTCAAACAAGCGTTGCATAGCGCATATGAACAACTTTTCATAATACAGGATCACACGAGCAAGTTTATTCAAAAATTATATCCTTAGCACACTCGTCCGCCACAGCACCCTTCAGGACACCCTCATAATACATCTCAGGGTGGCGATGCTCCTTGCCCTGCGGCGGCCCCTCCTTCACCAGCTTCTCAGCGTCCATCTTGGCCCAGTGCACCTTCGCACGGGCAAAAGCCCGGCGTGCACCTTCGATGCAGACGGACCGCTTTATGACTTCGAGGCGTGGGAAGGCATCCACAAGCCGCCTCACCAGGCCGAAGTAGCTATTGGGAAGGGAGTCGCCAGGCCACATCCGGACTATAAGGCCCCTCATGGCCTGTTCGGCCGCCTTGTGCAGCTCGACCAGTTGCTTCAGCTGGTCGCTCACAGGCATCGGGTGTTCGGTCCCAGTATATTGAGACCAGAACAACTTCTCCATCGAGCTTCCCTCCTCTGCCAGATAGTACTTTGCGACATCCGACACGCTATGGGGCAAATCTAGGAATGCTCCTGGAGAGCTCCGGACTCGGGTAAGTAATAAGTAATTTACTTTCACATGCTTGCTTTGCATAATGAATGCCTTACCCGCCGCTATCTTCCTCTTCGCCTCAACTTCCTGGAGGGCCTTTTGGGCTTCATCCTTGGCATGCTTTGATCTCTCGAGGGACGCGGCAAGATCGGACCCTCGCGTCTTCGAGTCAAGCTCCAAAGCCTCGTGCTTCTTCACAAGAGCCTGGAGCTCTTGCCGCACCTCGTGTCTCTTGTTTCTCCCGCTAGGTGCGCTCCTTGGCCGCTTTGTTTTCGGCCTCAGACAGCGCTTGCCTCAAGGTCGCCACTTTGGTCGTGGCCCTTGGCACATCCATGATGATCCTATCATTTTGCAACCATATCCTCTTTTCTATATATATAGACAAGGTATTACTTACCTTTGTTCTCCTCGAGCTGCCTCTTGGCAAGGCCGAGCTCTTTCTCGGACCGCTCGGAGTTCTGCTTCAGAGCGGCGACCTCTGTTGTTAGTCCGGCAAAGGCTAGCAGCGAAGCCTGCATACGCATACAGACATACTTATTTAGACTCATGCGGATATTATTTGATCCTCTATTTGGCTTTTCTTTGTGAACACCAAACAGAGCATCAGGGGCTAGTGTCTATGCGGTAATATTTTCCTATATTTTAAATAATTACCTCAAAGCCTGTTAGAACGCTGGCACAGGCTTCAGTCAGTCCGCTCTTGGCGGACTGAACCTTCTTGATCACCGCACTCATAATAGTGCGGTGCTCTTCGTCGATGGAAGCGCCGCGAAGTGCTCCCAGTAGGTTGTCCGGTGCCTCTGGATGGACAGAGGTCACCGGCACGGGCGGCTTGCCCCTCTTGGAAGGGGGCCGCCTGCCGGAGCCCGGAACCACTGGAGGTTCCGGCGCGGCGTTCGGCTGGGGGCCAAACTCAGAGCCCTTGGGAGTCTTGCTCCCTTCACGCCTGGAGTCCAGAAGTTCGCCTTGAGGCGCCTCTGGGACTACCTCCCCCCGGCTCGGTGCCCCTTGAGACAATACCTCGGCATTGTCCTATTGGGGAACGTAGCAGAAATTCAAAATTTTCTACGCATCACCAAGATCAATCTATGGAGTAATCTAGCAACGAGGGGAAGGAGAGTGCATCTACATACCTTTGTAGATCGCTAAGCAAAAGCGTTCAAGTGAACAGTGTTGATGGAGTCGTACTCGTCGTGATCCAAATCACCGATGATCCTAGTGCCGAACGGACGGCACCTCCGTGTTCAACACACGTACAGCCCGGTGACGTCTCCTACGCCTTGATCTAGCAAGGGGAGAAGGAGAGGTTAGGGAAGACTCCATCCAGCAGCAGCACGACAGCGTGGTGGTGGTGGAGGAGCGCGGGACTCCAGCAGGGCTTCGCCAAGCACTACGAGAGACGAGGAGGAAGAGGGGTAGGGCTGCGCCAACAGGGAGATTGAATCGTGTGTTGGGCTGCCCCTTTGCTCAAGTATATATAGGGGGAGGGGCTGCGCCCCCACCTAGGTTCCCTCCCTAGGGGTGGCGGCAGCCCCCAGATCCCATCTGGGAGGTGGCCAAGGGGGAGAGAGGGGGGGCGCACCTAGGGTGGGCCTTAGGGCCCATCTGCGCCTAGGGTTTGCCCCCTCTCCCCTTGAGGACGCCTTGGGCCTTGGTGGGAGACGCTCCAGCCCACCTAGGGGCTGGTCCCTTCCCACTATTGGCCCATGTAAGCCTCCGGGGCTGGTGGCCCCACCTGGTGGACCCCTCCGGTGGTCCCGGTACACTACCGGTGATGCCCGGAACAATTCCGGTGGCCAAAACCATACTTCCTATATATCAATCTTTACCTCCGGACCATTCCAGAACTCCTCGTGACGTCCAGGATCTCATCCGGGACTCCGAACAACATTCGGTAACCGCATACGTACTTTCCCTATAACCCTAGCGTCATCGAACCTTAAGTGTGTAGACCCTACGGGTTCGGGAGTCATGCAGACATGGCCGAGACAACTCTCCAGTCAATAACCAACAGCGGGATCTGGATACCCATGTTGGCTCCCACATGCTCCACGATGCTCTCATCGGATGAACCATGATGTCAAGGATTTAATCAATCCCGTATACAATTCCCTTTGTCTAGCGGTACGATACTTGCCCGAGATTCGATCGTCGGTATCCCGATACCTTGTTCAATCTCGTTACTGGCAAGTCTCTTTACTCGTCCATAACACATCATCCTGTGATCAACTCCTTGGGCACATTGTGCACATTATGATGATGTCCTACCGAGTGGGCCCAGAGATACCTCTCCGTTTACACGGAGTGACAAATCCCAGTCTCGATTCATGCCAACACAACAGACACTTTCGGAGATACCTGTAGTGTACCTTTATAGCCACCCAGTTACGTTGTGACGTTTGGCACACCAAAGCACTCCTACGGTATCCGGGAGTTGCACAATCTCATGGTCTAAGGAAATGATACATGACATTAGAAAAGCTTTAGCATACGAACTACACGATCTTTGTGCTAGGCTTAGGATTGGGTCTTGTCCATCACATCATTCTCCTAATGATGTGATCCCGTTATCAACGACATCCAATGTCCATGGTCAGGAAACCGTAACTATCTATTGATCAACGAGATAGTCAACTAGAGGCTTACTAGGGACATGGTGTTGTCTATGTATCCACACATGTATCTGAGTTTCCTATAAATACAATTATAGCATGGATAATAAACGATTATCATGAACAATGAAATATAATAATAATAAATAATTTATTATTTCCTCTAGGGCATATTTCCAACAGTCTCCCACTTGCACTAGAGTCAATAATCTAGTTCACATCGCCATGTGATTAACACTCACAGGTCACATCGCCATGTGACCTACATCCAAGAGTCTACTAGACTCAATGATCTAGTTCACATCACTATGTGATAATCACTCAAAGAGTTCTGGGTTTGATCATGTTATGCTTGTGAGAGAGGTTGTAGTCAACGGGTCTTGCCATATTCAGCTCCCTATGTATTTCGCAAAACTTTATATCGTAGATGCTGCTACCACGTTCCACTTGGAGCTATTCCAAATTGTTGCTCCATTATACGTATCCGGTATCTCTACTCAGAGCTATCTGGATAGGTGTCAAGCTTGCATCGATGTAACTCTTTACGTCGAACTCTTTTTCACCTCCATAACCAAGAAACATTTCCTTATTCCTCTAAGGATAATTTTTGACCGCTACCCGGTGATCTACTCCTAGATCACCTTTGTACCCTCTTGCTAGACATGTGGCAAGGCACACATCAGGTGCGGTACTTCAGCATGGCATACCGTATAGAGCCTATGACAAAAGCATAGGGGACGACCTTCGTCCTTCCTCTTTCTTCTGCCGTGGTCAAGCTTTGAGTCTTACTCAACTTCACACCTTACAACTCAGGTAAGAACCCCTTCTTTGACTGGTCTATTTTAAAATCCTTCAAAAACATGTCAAGGTGTGCGTTCTTTGAAAGTATCATCAGGCATCTTGATCTATTTCTATAGATCCTGATGTCCAATATGTAAGCAGCTTTATCCAGGTCTTCCTTTGAAAATCACTCTTCAAACAACCGTTTATGCTTTCCAGAAATTCTACATCATTTCGGATCAACAATATGTCATCCACATATACTTATCAGAAATGTTGTAGTGCTCCCACTCACTTTCTTGTAAATACAAGTTTCTAGCAAACATTGTATAAACCTAAAAGCTTTGATCACTCCATCAAAACATATATTCCGATTCCGAGATGCCTGCTCTAGTCCATAGAAGGATTGCCGGAGCTAGCATACCTTTTAGCATTCTTAGGATCGTCAAAACCTTTTATTGTATCACATACAACTTTTCTTACGAAAACTGGTAAGAAAACTTGTTTTGACATCCATCTGTAAGATTTCATAATCAAAAAATATAACTAATGCTAACATGATTCCGACGGACTTAAGCATCGCTACGGGTGAGAAATTCTCATCATAGTCAACTCCTTGAACTTGTGAAAAGACTCTTTCCCACAAGTCGAGCTTCATAGACGGTAACATTACCACCCACGTCTGTCTTCTTCTTAAAGACCCATTTATCTCAATGGCTTGCCGATCATCGGGCAAGTCCACCAAAGTCCATACTTTGTTCTGATATATGGATCCTATCTTGGATATCATGGCTTCTAACCATTTTTCAGAATACAGGCCCACCATCGCTTCTCCATAGCTTGTAGGTTCATTGTTGTCTAACAACATGATATCTAAGACGGGATTACCATACCACTCAGGAGTAGTACATATCCTTGTCGACCTATGAGATTTGATAGCAACTTGATCCGAAGCTTCATGATCACTATCATTAACTTCCTATTCAACAGACATAGGCTCCACAGAAAATATCTTTCTACGTTGCATCACTCTCTGGTTGAAGTAAAGGTTCGACAACCTCATCAAGTTCTATCTTCCTCCCACTCAATTCTTTCGAGAGAAACTCCTTCTCGAGAAAGGACCCATTCTTAGCGACAAACAATTTGCCCTCGGATCTGAGATGGAAGGTATACCCTACTATCACCTTTGGGTATCCTATGAAGATGTGTTTGTCCGCTTTGGGTTCGAGCTTCTCCGGCTGAAGCCTTAAGCATCGCAGCCCCAAACATTAAGAAGCGACAACTTTGGTTTCTTGCCAAACCAATGTTCATACGATGTCGTCTCAACGGACTTAGATGGTGTCCTATCTAAAGTGAATGTAGCTGTCTCTAACGCATAACCTCAAAATGAAAACGACAGATTGGTAAGAGACATTATAGATCGCACCATATCTCATAGGGTTCGATTACGACGTCCGGACACACCATAACCCAGTGGTGTTCCAGGTGGCTTCAACTGTGAAACAGTTCCACAATGTCTTAAGTGTTTGCCAAACTCATAACTCAGATATTCTCATTGATCAGATCGTAGGAATTTGATCTTCTTGTTATGATGATTCTTAACTTCACTCTGAAATCGCTTGAACTTTTCAAACGTTTCAGACTTGTGCTTCATTAAGCAAATATACCTATATCTACTCAAATCGTCAGTGAAGATGAGAAAATAGCGATATCCACCGCATGCTTCAATTCTCATTGGATCACACGCATCAGCATGTACGATTTCCAACAAGTCACTTGCCTGTTTCATTGTACCTGAAAGCGGGGTCTTGGTCATCCTGCCCATGAGGCATGGCTCGCATGTGTCAAGCGATTCAAAATCAAGTGACTCCAAACATCCATCGACATGGAGTTTCTTCATGCATCTTACGCCAATATGGCCTAAGCGGCAGTGCCACGAGAAAGTGGTACTATCATTATTAACTCTACATCTTTTGGCGTGAACATGTGTATTACCACGACCGAGATTCAATGAACCATTCACATAGGGTGCATGACCATGAAAGGTATCATTCATGTAAATAGAATAACCATTATTCTCTAACTTAAATGAATGACCGTATTGCAATGAACATGATCTAATCATATTCATGCTCAACGTAGACACCTGATAACATTTATCTCGGTTCAATACTAATCCCGAAGGTAGATGGAGCGTGCGATGGTGATCTCATCAACTTTGGAAACACTTCCAACACACATCGTCACCTCGCCCTTAGCCAGTCTCCATTTAGTCCATAGCTTTTGCTTCAAGTCACCAATAATAGTAACTGAACCGGTATCCAATACCCAGGTGCTACCAGGAGTACTAGTGAGGTACACATCAATAACACGTATATACTTTGTTGAAGTTGCTAGCCTTCTTATCTACCATGCATTTGGGGTAATTCCGCTACCAGTGACCGTTCCCCTTACAATAGAAGCACTTAGTCTCGGGTTTGGGTTCAACCTTGGGTTCCTTCACTGGAGCGGCAACTGATTTGCCATCCATGAAGTTTCCCTTCTAGCCCTTGCCCTTCTTGAAACCAGTGGTCTTGTTAAACCATCAACACTTGATGCTCCTTCTTGATTTCTACCTTTTGCGGTCTTAAGCACCGCGAACAGCTCCGGGATCAACTCCATCCCTTGCATGTCATAGTTCATCACGAAGATCTAGTAGCTTAGTGATAGTGGCTAGAGAACTCTATCAATCACTATATTATCTGGAAGTTTAACTCCCACTTGATTTAGGTGATTGAAGCACCCAGACATTCTGAGCACATGCTCACTAGCTGAGCTATTCTCCTCCATCTTGTTGGCAAAAGAACTTGTCAGATGTCTCACACCTCTCAACACGGGCATGAGTCTGAAATCCCAATTTCAGCTCTTGGAACATCTCATATGTTCTATGGCGTTTAAAATTGGAATCCCGATTCTAAGTCGTAAAGTATGGTGCACTAAACTATCAACTAGTCATCAGGACGTGTCTATCAGGTGTTCACAACATCCACAGACGACGTTGTAGGGGTTTGCACATCGAGCGGTGCATCAAAGACGTAAGCCTTCTGTGTAGCAGTGAGGACACTCCTCGGACTACAGACCCAGTCCGCATCATTGCTTACAATATCTTTCAACTTAATCTTTCTCTAGGAACGTATTGAAACAGGGAGCTACAACGTGAGCTATTTATCTACAGCATATTTGCAAAGACAATTTAGACTATGTTCATGATAATTGAGTTCATCTAATGAACTCCCACTCAGATAGACATCCCTCTAGTCATCTAAGTGAAACATGATCCGAGTCAACTAGGCCGTGTCCGATCATCACGTGAGACGGACTAGTCAACATCGGTGAACATCTTCATGTTGATCGTATCTTCTATACGACTCATGCTCGACCTTTCGGTCTTCCGTGTTCCGAGGCCATGTCTGTACATGCTAGGCTCATCAAGTCAACCTAAGTGTTTTTGCTGTGTAAATCTGGCTTACACCCGTTGTATTCGAACGTTAGAATCTATCACACCCGATCATCACGTGGTGCTTCGAAACGACGAACCTTCGCAACGGTGCACAGTTAGGGGGAACACTTTTCTTGAAATTTTAGTGAGGGATCATCTTATTTAAGCTACCGTCGTTCTAAGCAAATAAGATGTCAAACATGATAAACATCACATGCAATCAAATAGTGACATGATATGGCCAATATCATTTTGCTCCTTTTGATCTCCATCTTCGGGGCTCCATGATCATCGTTGTCACCGGCATGACACCATGATCTCCATCATCGTGTCTTCTTGAAGTTGTCTCATCATCTATTACTTCTACTACTATGGCTAACGCTTTAGCAATAAAGTATAGTAATTACATGACGTTTATGTTGACACGCAGGTCATAAATAAATTAAGACAACTCCTATGGCTCCTGTCGGTTGTCATACTCATCGACATGCAAGTCGTGATTCCTATTACAAGAACATGATCAATCTCATACATCACATATATCATTCATCACATCCTTTCGGCCATATCACATCACACGGCATATGCTGCAAAAACAAGTTAGACGTCATCTAATTGTTGTTGCAAGTTTTTACGTGGCTGCTATAGGTTTATAGCAAGAACGTTTCTTACCTACGCGAAAACCACAACGTGATATGCCAACTTCTATTTACCCTTCATAAGGACCCTTTTCATCAAATCCGGTCCGACTAAAGTGGGAGAGACAGACACCCTCTAGCCACCTTATGCAACTAGTGCATGTCAGTCGGTGGAACCAGTCTCACGTAAGAGTACGTGTAAGGTCGGTCCGGGCCGCTTCATCCCACGATGCCGCCGAATCAAGATAAGACTAGTAACGGCAAGAAAATTGACAATATCCATGCCCACAACTTCTTTGTGTTCTACTCGTGCATAGAAACTACGCATAGACCTAGCTCATGATGCCACTGTTGGGGAACGTAGCAGAAATTCAAAATTTTCTACGCATCACCAAGATCAATCTATGGAGTAATCTAGCAACGAGGGGAAGGAGAGTGCATCTACATACCTTTGTAGATCGCTAAGCGGAAGCGTTCAAGTGAACGGGGTTGATGGAGTCGTACTCATCGTGATCCAAATCACTGATGATCCTAGTGCCGAACGGACGGCACCTCCGTGTTCAACACACGTACAGCCCGGTGACGTCTCCTATGCCTTGATCCAGCAAGGGGAGAAGGAGAGGTTGGGGAAGACTTCATCCAGCAGCACGACGGCGTGGTGGTGGTGGAGGAGCGCGGGACTCCAGGAGGGCTTCGCCAAGCACTACGAGAGACGAGGAGGAAGAGGGGTAGGGCTGCGCCAACAGGGAGATTGAATCGTGTGTTGGGCTGCCCCTTTGCTCAAGTATATATAGGGGGAGGGGAGCGGCTGCGCCCCCACCTAGGGTTCCCTCCCTAGGGGTGGTGGCAGCCCCCAGATCCCATCTGGGAGGCGGCCAAGGGGGAGAGAGAGGGGGGCGCACCTAGGGTGGGCCTTAGGGCCCATCTGCGCCTAGGGTTTGCCCCCTCTCCCCTTGAGGACGCCTTGGGCCTTGTTGGGAGGCGCCCCAGCCCACCTAAGGGCTGGTCCCTTCCCACTATTGGCCCATGTAAGCCTCCGGGGCTGGTGGCCCCACCTGGTGGACCCCCGGACCCCTCCGGTGGTCCCGGTACACTACCGGTGATGCCCGGAACAATTCCGGTGGCCAAAACCATACTTCCTATATATCAATCTTTACCTCCGGACCATTCCAGAACTCCTCATGACATCCGAGATCTCATCCGGGACTCCGAACAACATTCAGTAACCGCATACATACTTTCCCTATAACCCTAGCGTCATCGAACCTTAAGTGTGTAGACCCTACGGGTTCGGGAGTCATGCTGACATGGCCGAGACAACTCTCTGGTCAATAACCAATAGCGGGATCTGGATACCCATGTTGGCTCCCACATGCTCCACGATGCTCTCATCGGATGAACCACAATGTCAAGGATTTAATCAATCCCGTATAGAATTCCCTTTGTCTAGCGGTACAATACTTGCCCGAGATTCGATCGTCGGTATCCCGATACCTTGTTCAATCTCGTTACCGGCAAGTCTCTTTACTCATTCCATAACACATCATCCCGTGATCAACTCCTTGGTCACATTGCACACATTATGATGATGTCCTACCGAGTGGGCCCAGAGATACCTCTCCGTTTACACGGAGTGACAAATCCCAGTCTCGATTCGTGCCAACCCAACAGACACTTTCGGAGATACCTGTAGTGTACCTTTATAGCCACCCAGTTATGTTGTGACGTTTGGCACACCCAAAGCTCTCCTACGGTATCCGGGAGTTGCACAATCTCATGGTCTAAGGAAATGATACTTGACATTAGAAAAGCTTTAGCATACGAACTACACGATCTTTGTGCTAGGCTTAGGATTGGGTCTTGTCCATCACATCATTCTCCTAATGATGTGATCCCGTTATCAACGACATCCAATGTCCATGGTCAGGAAACCGTAACCATCTATTGATCAACGAGCTAGTCAACTAGAGGCTTACTAGGGACATGGTGTTGTCTATTTATCCACACATGTATCTGAGTTTCCTATCAATACAATTATAGCAGGGATAATAAACAATTATCATGAACAATGAAATATAATAATAACTAATTTATTATTGCCTCTAGGGCATATTTCCAACATGTTCGTTGGGCGAGGAGAGGAGGCGGATGGAAGTGGATCGCTGTCCATATCCGACGAGCCCAAGGAACCGTCCGACGAGTATACATCGATACAGGCTCAGGGCAGACTGCACGATCATATTCGACGTTAGGAGGAGCAGTGCGATAAAAGTTTGCTATGAGTTACTCTGGTATCCTAATACTTATGACTTCGGCAGGGGCTTGGCCCTGAGTAACCACTCGTCTTCGCCGTCGACGGCGGTGGTGGAACAGTCCAGAAGGAGAGTCCTTCCCTTCTTGGACCCTTCGGCCTCCCCGGTTGGGGCGGCCTTCCTTTTCTTGTCTCCCTTGGCTGGAGGGGGAGAGTCTTCATCTTCCGCCTCCTCGTTTTCATGGGAGGAGTGCGTCTTGGAGTTATCGGATGATGAGTCCGATACCACCTGGCGCCGGGAACTCTTTCGGGTTCCCTTGGCCTTCTTCTTGGTCTTCTCCGGCACCTCGTAAGGAGCTGGAGTCCGCATCTCCGTCAGGAGAGCGTCCGCAGGGTCTTCGGGCAGAGGGGCCGGACAGTTAATCTGCCCCGATGTATCCACCCAGTCCTATCAAAGGCATGGAGCTCAGACCCCGCACATGGTTAAGCTATGGGAAATAAAAGCCCTACCAAATGTATAGAACTTACAGAATTCACAGGGCGCTTCGCGCTTAGCCCGCGGTCCTCCGTAAGAGAAGGAGGGACCTCGGCGCCCTTGAACAGCACCTTCCAGACGTCCTTATGCATCGTGTCGAAGAGGTCGCGTAGAGTCTGGTGCTGGGCCAGGTCGAACTCCCATAAGTTGAAAGCCCGTTGTTGACACGGGAGGATCCGACGGAAGAGCATGACCTGGACTATGTTGACAAGCTTAAGTTTCTTGCTTATCATGTTCCGGATACACTTCTGGAGTTCTTCCAGCTCCACCGATGAACCCCAGGACAGGCCCTTCTCCTTCCAGGAAGTGAGCCGCGTGGGGATTCCAGATCAAAACTCGGGGGCCGCCACCCAGTTGGTGTCGCGTGGCTCAGTGATGTAGAACCACCCCGATTGCCACCCCTTTATGGTCTCCACGAAGGAGCCCTCGAGCCATGTAACGTTGGGCATTTTGCCCACCATGGCTCCGCCGCATTCCGCTTGTTGGCCGCCTACTACCTTCGGCTTGATATTGAAGGTCTTCAGCCACAGGCCGAAGTGGGGCCGGATGCGGAGGAAAGCCTCGCACACAACGATAAACGCCGAGACGTTGAGAATGAAATTCGGCGCCAGATCATGAAAGTCCAGCCCATAATAGAACATAAGGCCGCGGACGAATGAATGGAGGGGAAACCCCAGTCCGCGGATGAAGTGGGGGAGGAAAACCACCCTTTCGTGAGGTTCCGGGGTAGGGACGATCTGCCCCGCGGCTGGCAGTCGGTGCGCGATATCCGCGGCTAAGTATCCGGCCCCGCGCAGCTTTTTGATGTCTCTCTCCGTGACGGAGGAGACCATCCACTTGCCTCCCGCTCCGGACATGTTGGAGAGGATTGAGGAGAAGGATGTGGACTTGGGCGCTGGAGCTCGAGTGCGCAAGAATGGATGAGCAAGGAGGAAGAAGGCGTGGGCAGAAGAAGGTGAAACCTTATCCCTTTATAAGGGCGGACGAAAATATGCACCCCCACCAGCCTGGTAAAACTCGCTTATCCCCAAAGCACCGTAATTGATGGCGTGGTTGGGTTACCCCCGTCCGTGTTGATGGGAATCCCGTAATAAGGGGACACGATCTCTGCTTCGACAAGACGTGCCAAGGAAACCGCCTCGCGAAACACGCTGAGATAGGTTATGAAAAACGATTCGAATAAAGACCTGGCTGTGGTGTGATGCCACGCTACGGGGTACGTCAGCAGATCAGATTTGTGGAAATATTATTCTCTCTACGGTGGTATGTGGAACTTGTTTTGTAGAGTCGGACATGATCCTCGTGTTCAAAATATTCTATGAAGTATTCGGACGAGGAACCCGCCTTGCAATGCCGAAGACAATCTGCGCGCCGGACTCATCGTCATTGAAGCCTGGTTCAGGGGCTACTGAGGGAGTCCTGGATTAGGGGGTATTCGGACAGCCGGACTATATCCTTTGGCCGGACTGTTGGACTATGAAGATACAAGATTGAAGACTTCGTCCCATGTCCGGATGGGACTCTACTTGGCTTGGAAGGCAAGCTAGGCAATACAGATATGCATATCTCCTCCTTTGTAACCGACCTTGTGTAACCCTAGCCTCCTCCGGTGTCTATATAAACCTGATGGTTTTAGTCTGTAGGACAACATACAATCATACCATAGGCTAGCTTCTAGGGTTTAACCTCTCTGATCTTGTGGTAGATCAACTCTTGTACTACTCATATTATGAAGAATAATCAAGCAGGACGTAGGGTTTTACCTCCATCAAGAGGGCCCGAACCTGGGTAAAACATCGTGTCCCCTGCCTCCTGTTACCATTCGCCTAGACGCACAGTTCGGGACCCCTACCCGAGATCCGCCGGTTTTGACACCGACAGGTACCGAGACGTAGGGTTATTACTTCCTCCGCGAAGGGCCTGAACTCGTAAAACTCGTGTGTACAACTTCACCATAGCTAGGATCTTGCCTCCTCATACCTACCCCTATTCTACTGTCAGTCTTAGATCCACGACAGGTACAATTACCTCATCAAGTTCTACTTTCCTCCCACTCACTTCTTTTGACAGAAACTCTTTTTCTAGAAAGTATCCATTCTTAGCAACGAATATCTTGCCTTCGGAACTATGATAGAAGGTGTACCCAATAGTCTCCTTTGGGTATCCTGTGAAGACACATTTCTCCGATTTGGATTCAAGCTTATCAGGTTGAAGTGTTTTTACATAAGCATCGCAGCCCCAAACTTTAAGAAACGACAACTTGGGTTTCGTGCCAAACCACAGTTCATATGGTGTCGTCTCAACGGATTTAGATGTTGCCCTATTTAACGTGAATGCAGCCATCTCTAAAGCATAACCCCAAAATGATAGTGGTAAATCAGTAGGAGACATCATAGATCGCACCATATCTAATAAAGTGTGGTTACGACGTTCAGACACACCATTATGCTGTGGTGTTCCAGGTGGCGTGAGTTGCGAAACCATTCCACATTGTTTCAAATGAAGACCAAACTCATAACTCAAATATGCACCTCCACGATCAGATCGTAGAACTTAATTTTCTTGTTACGATGATTTTCCACTTCACTCTGAAATTCTTTGGACTTTTCGAATATTTCAGACTTATGTTTCATCAAGTAGATATACCCATATCTGCTCAAATCATCTGTGAAGGTCGGAAAATAATGATACCCGCCACAAGCATCAACACTCATCGGACCGCATACATCAGTATGTATTATTTCCAATAAGTCTGTTGCTCGTTCCATTGTTCTCGAGAACGGAGTTTTAGTCATCTTGCCCATGAGCCATGGTTCACAAGCATCAAGTGATTCCAAAAGCCCATCAGCATGGAGTTTCTTCATGCGCGTTACACCAATATGACCTAAACGGCAGTGCCACAAATAAGTTGCACTACCATTATTAAACTTATATCTTTTGGCTTCAATACTATGAATATGTGTATCACTACTATCGAGATTCGACAAAAATAGACCATTCATGAAGGGTGCATGACCATAAAAGATATTACTCATATAAATAGAACAACCATTATTCTCTAATTTAAATGAATAACCATCTCGCATCAAACAAGATCCAGATATAATGTTCATGCTTAACGCTAGCACCAAATAACAATTATTCAGGTCTAAAACTAATCCCGAAGCTAGATGCAGCGGTAGCGTGCCGACTGCGATCACATCAACTTTCGAACCATTTCCCACGCGCATCGTCACCTCGTCCTTAACCAATCTTCGCTTAATACGTAGCCCCTGTTTCAAGTTGCAAATATGAGCAACAGAACCAGTATCAAATACTCAGGCGCTACTGCGAGCATTACTAAGGTACACATCAATAACATGTATATCAAATATACCTTTCACTTTTCCATCCTTCTTATCCGCCAAATACTTGGGGCAGATCTGCTTCTAGTGACCAGTTCCTTTGCAGTAGAAACACTCAGTCTCAGGCTTAGATCCAGACTTGGGCTTCTTCACTTGAGCAGCAACTTGTTTGCCGTTCTTCTTGAAGTTCTCCTTCTTCCCTTTGCCCTTCTTCTTGAAACTAGTGGTCTTGTTGACCATCAACACTTGATGCTCCTTCTTGATTTCTACCTCCGCAGCTTTTAGCATTGCAAAGAGCTCGAGAATTGTCTTATCCATCCCTTGCATATTATAGTTCATCATGAAGCTTTTGTAGCTTGGTGGCAGTGATTGAAGAACTCTGCCAATGACACTATCATCAGGAAGATTAACTCCCAGTTGAGTCAAGTGGTTGTGGTACCCAGACATTCTGAGTATATGTTCACTGACAGAACTATTGTCCTCCATCTTGGAGCTATAGAACTTATTGGAGACTTCATATCTCTCAATTCAGGCATTTTCTTGAAATATTAACTTCAACTCCTGGAACATCTCATATGCTTCATGACATTCAAAATGTCATTGAAGTCCCGATTCTAAGCCATAAAGCATGGCACACTGAACTATCGAGTAGTCATCAGCTTTGCTCTGCCAGACTTCCATAACATCTGGTGTTGCTCCTGCAGCGGGCTTTGCACCTAGCGGTGCTTCCAGGACGTAATTCTTCTATGCAGCAATGAGGATAATCCTTAAGTTACGGACCCAGTCCGTGTAGTTGCTACCATCATCTTTCAACATAGCTTTCTCTAGGAACACATTAAAATTCAAAGGAACAGTAGCATGGGCCATTAATCTACAACAACATAGACATGCAAAATACTATCAGGTACTAAGTTCATGATAAATTAAAGTTCAATTAATCATATTACTTAAGAACTCCCACTTAGATAGACATCCCTCTAGTCATCTAAATGATCACGTGATCCATATCAACTAAACCATGTCCTATCATCACGTGAGATGGAGAAGTTTTCAATGGTGAACATCACTATGTTGATCATATCTACTATATGATTGACGCTCGACCTTTCAGTCTTAGTGTTCCGAGGCCATATCTGCATATGCTAGGATCGTCAAGTTTAACCTGAGTATTCTGCTTGTGCAAAACTGGCTTGCACCCGTTGTATGTGAACGTAGAGCTTATCACACCCGATCATCACGTGGTGTCTCGGCACGACGAACTGTAGCAACGGTGCATACTCAGGGAGAACACTTATACCTTGAAATTTAGTGAGAGATCATCTTATAATGCTACCGCCGTAGTAAGAAAAATAAGATGCATAAAATATAAATATCACATGCAATCAATATAAGTGATATGATATGGCCATCATCATCTTGTGCCTTTGATCTCCATCTCCAAAGCACCGTCATGATCACCATCGTTGCTGATAACTTTGTTACATATTTTATGCATCTCCAAAGCACCGTCATAAACATCACATGCAATCAATATAACTTTGTTACATATATTGATTGCATGTGATGTTTATCCTTTATGCATCTTATTCTGCTTAGTACAGAGGTAGCATTATAAGATGACCCCTCACTAAATTTCAAGGTACAAGTGTTCTCCCTGAGTATGCATCGTTGCTACAGTTCGTCGTGCCGAGACACCATGTTATGATCGGTTGTGATAAGCTCTACATTCACATACAACGGGTGCAATGCCAGTTTTGCATGTGCAGAATACTCGGGTTAAACTTGATGAGCCTAGCATATTAAGATATGGCCTCGGAACACTGAGATCGAAAGGTCGGACGTGAATCATATAGTAGATATGATCAACATAGTGATGTTCACCATTGAAAGCTACTCCATCTCACGTGATGATCGGACATGGTTTAGTTGATATGGAACACGTGATCATTTAGATGACTAGAGGGATGTCTATGTAAGTGGGAGTTCTTAAGTAATATGATTAATTGAACTTTAATTTATCATGAACTTAGTACCTGATAGTGTTCTCATGTCTAGGTTATTGTAGATCAATGGCAGGTGCTACCGTTCCCTTAAATTTTAATGCGTTCCTAGAGAAAGCTAAGTTGAAAGATGATGGTAGCAATTACACGGACTGGGTTCGTAACTAGAGGATTATCCTCATTGCTGCACAGAAGAATTACGTCCTGAAAGCACCGCTAGATGTAAGACCCGCTGCAGGAGCAACTCCAGATGTTATTAACGTCTGGCAGAGCAAAGCTGATGACTACTCGATAGTTAAGTGTGCCATGCTTTACGGCTTAGAATCGGGACTTCAAAGACGTTTTGAACATCATGGAGCATATGAGATGTTCCAGGAGTTGAAGTTAATATTTCAAGCAAATGCTCGACTTGAGAGATATGAAGTCTCCAATAAGTTCTATAGCTGCAAAATGGAGGAGAATAGTTTTGTCAGTGAACATATACTCAGAATGTCTGGGTACCACAACCACTTGACTCAACTAGGAGTTAATCTTCCTGATGATAGTGTCATTGACAGAGTTTTTCAATCACTGCCACCAAGCTACAAAAGCTTTGTGATGAACTATAATATGCAAGGGATAGATAAGACAATTCCCGAGCTCTTCGCAATGCTAAAGGTTGCGGAGGTAGAAATCAGGAAGGAGCATCAGGTGTTGATGGTTAACAAGACCACTAGTTTCAAGAAAAAGGGCAAAGGGAAGAAGGGGAACTTCAAGAAGAACAGCAAGCAAGTTGCTTCTAAAGTGAAGAAGCCCAAGTCTGTACCTAAGCGTGAGACTGAGTGCTTCTACTGCAAAGGGACTGGTCACTCGAAGCGCAACTGCCCCAAGTATTTGGCGGATAAGAAGGATGGCAAAGTGAAAGGTATATTTGATATACATGTTATTGATGTGTACCTTACTAATGCTCGTAGTAGCACCTGGGTATTTGATACTGACTTTGTTGCTCATATTTGCAACTCGAAACATGGGCTACGGCTTAAACAAAGATTGGCTAAGGACGAGGTGATGATGAGCATGGGAAATGGTTCCAAAGTCGATGTGATCACCGTCGGCACACTACCTCTACATCTACCGTCGGGATTAGTTTTAGACCTAAATAATTGTTATTTGGCGCCAGCATTGAGCATGAACATTATATCTAGATCTTGTTTGATGCGACGGTTATTCATTTAAATCAGAGAATAGTGG
This sequence comes from Triticum aestivum, assembly GCF_018294505.1. Lineage (NCBI taxonomy): Eukaryota > Viridiplantae > Streptophyta > Magnoliopsida > Poales > Poaceae > Triticum > Triticum aestivum. Next base: position 252,902 of record NC_057803.1, on the reverse strand, counting down.
TTGTTCTATTTATATGAGTAATATCTTTTATGGTCATGCGCCCTTGATGAGTGGTCTATTTTCGTTGAATCTCGATTGTAGTGATACACATATTCATAATATTGAAGCCAAAAATATAAGTTCAATAATGATAGTGCAACTTATTGGTGGCACTGCCGTTTAGGTCATATTGGTGTAAAGCACATGAATAAACTCCATGCGGATGGGCTTTTGGAATCACTTGATTATGAATCACTTGATGCTTGCGAACCATGCCTCATGGGCAAGATGACTAAAACTCCGTTCTCCGGAACAATGGAGCGAGCAACAGACTTGTTGGAAATAATACATACTGATGTATGCGGTCCAATGAGTGTTGAGGCTCGCGGCGGGTATCGTTATTTTCTGACCTTCACAGATGATTTGAGCAGATATGGGTATATCTACTTGATGAAACATAAGTCTGAAACATTTGAAAAGTTCAAAGAATTTCAGAGTGAAGTGGAAAATCATCGTAACAAGAAAATAAAGTTTCTATGATCTGATCGTGGAGGTGAATATTTGAGTTACGAGTTTGGTCTTCATTTGAAACAATGCGAAATAGTTTCGCAACTCACGCCACCCGGAACACCACAGCGTAATGGTGTGTCCGAATGCCGTAACCGTACTTTATTAGATATGGTGCGATCTATGATGTCTCTTACTGATTTACCGCTATCGTTTTGGGGTTATGCTTTAGAGACGGCTGCATTTACGTTAAATAGGGCACCATCTAAATCCGTTGAGACGACGCCATATGAACTATGGTTTGGCAAGAAACCCAAGTTGTCGTTTCTTAAAGTTTGGGGCTGCGATGCTTATGTGAAAAAGGCTTCAACCTGATAAGCTCGAACCCAAATCGAAGAAATGTGTCTTCATAGGATACCCAAAGGAACTATTGGGTACACCTTCTATCACAGATCCGAAGGCAAGATATTCGTTGCTAAGAATGGATCCTTTCTAGAGAAGGAGTTTCTCTCCAAAATAAGTGAGTGGGAGGAAAGTAGAACTTTATGAGGTAATTGTACGTTCTCCCTCGAATTGGAAGTTCATCACAGAAATCAGTTCCAGTGATTCCTACACCAACTAGTGAGGAAGCTAATGATGATGATCATGAAGCTACTGATCAAGTTACTACCAAACCTCGTAGGTCAACCAGAGTAAGATCCACACCAGAGTGGTACAGGCAATCCAGTTCTGGATGTCATGTTACTTGACCATGACGAACCTATGAACTATGAGGAAGCGATGATGAGCCCAGATTCCGCGAAATGGCTTGAGGCCATGAAATCTGAGATGGGATCCATGTATGAGAACAAAGTGTGGACTTTGGTTGACTTGCTCAATGATCGACAATCCATAGAGAATAAATGGATCTTCAAGAAGAAGACTGACGCTGACGGTAATATTACTGTCTACAAAGCTCGACTTGATGCGAAAGGTTTTTGACAAGTTCAAGGAGTTGACTACGATAAGACCTTCTCACCCGTAGCGATGCTTAATTCTGTCTGAATCATGTTAGCAATTGTCGCATTTTATGATTATGAAATTTGGCAAATTGATGTCAAAATTGTATTCCTTAATGGATATCTTAAAGAAGAGTTGTATATGATGCAACCAGAAGGTTTTGTCGATCCAAAAGGTGCTAACAAAGTGTGCAAGCTCCAGCTATCCATTTATGGACTGGTGCAAGCCTCTCGGAGTTGGAATATACACTTTGATAGTGTCACTACTAGGAAAATGGCTATAGATGGGATTGACACTAATGGCGCACCAGAAAGATGGTGCGCCATTAGTATATACTAATGGCGCACCACAATCTGATGCGCCATTAGAGTTTAAACAACTAATGGCGCACCATGCTACGGGTGCGCCATTAGTATCAAATTTTTTTTAACTAGTGCGCCTGTCCAAACATACTAATGGCGCATCCCGGCAAAGTGCGCCATTAGTAGTTGTAACTACTAATGGCGCACTAGGCAGCAGGTGCGCCATTAGTATAGAAACTTTTTTTTTGAACTAGTGCGCCTATCCAAACATACTAATGGCGCATCCTGCCCAAGTGCGCCATTAGTAGTTGTAACTACTAATGGCGCACCTGGCAGTGGGTGCGCCATTAGTATAGGATTTTTTTTTGAACTAGTGCGCCTATCCAAACATACTAATGGCGTATCCTGCCCAAGTGCGCCATTAGTAGTTGTAAGTACTAATGGCGCACCATGCAAGAGGTGCGCCATTAGTAAGTGGGCAGCAACAAGATATTTGGGACAGCCTCTCCTACCCACACACTCACTTTCTCCCCACTTCATTCTCTCCACCTCCTCCTTGTCTCGGGTGCCTCCTCTTTTTCACCTCATTTCCACCATAGATTCATTCAAATTAAGTGGTTAAATTACCTTGTTTTAATAGGTAAGTAAGGGGGGAAGCTATATTTAGGTTGTTCTCCTTACAACAATGTGCACATGCACTTTTTACGGCCTAGCTAGATCTATGTATGTTCGTGGTGTTGCATATGTTTGTGGTGTTGCATATGTGTTTGTGTTTGGAGGTGTACCGGTATTTGATATGCGATAGTTGCCAATATTTTGCCGGAATGTTGATTCATTTCCGTTTCGGCGAGAATTTTGGCATTAAGCATTCTTTTTGGTCCTATTTTTAGGGAAGGTCATGCCAAATTTTTGTTTGGTTCTAAAATATCGTTTTGCTCTACCCCGCAGGCGACCATGGTCCGCACGATGACCGAAGGCATCGTGAATAGGTTTTTGAGGTCCGCGAAGGCCGAGATGCTTCAAAAGAACGAGACGGAGATAAGATGTCCGTGTCGAAGATGCAAGCTGAAGAGCCTTATTGCGGACCCGGATTCCGGGCAGGTGCGGGACCACCTGCTGTTGCGTGGTTTCATGGATGGCTATCGGTGGCAAGGTGATGAAGATGACTACGAAGTCGTCCATGCGGGCCGGGCAAGAAATGAGGAAGGGCAGCAAGACAACCACCGCGGCTCGGGCGGGCGAGAAGACGAAGAATCCCCAGGAGATGATCACGACTGTGATGCTGTACACAGTCATCATGTAGAAGATGCAGGACATGATGATGAGGAAGATGCCGGAGCAGGCGACGGGCATGATCATGAAGATGATGATGCCGGCGGAGCAGACGACGCTGGACCATCGATGGGCTGGGTGCAGGACCCTCATATTCAAGAGCTGCTTCTCAAGCAGACGGATAACGCAAGAGCTGCCGCCCGAGAGAAAGCCAAGATGGATCAACTTGAGTTAGACGCGGTTACTCCATTGTATGAAGGATGCAGGCCCGAGGATACCCGCCTGAAAGTAACGCTCATGGCCCTGGAGATGAAGGTAAAACACAAAATGACCGACGCATGCTTCGACGAGAACATGTCATTCTGGCACGAACGTCTTCCCAAGGGGAACAAGTGCCCGACCAGTTTGGAGGAGGCGAAGAAAATCGTGTGTCCTCTGGATTTACCGCACGTGAAATACCATGTGTGCATGAACAATTGCATCATTTATCGGGACGAGCACGCGGAGTCTACAATATGTCCGGTGTGCGGTGTCACTCGATACAAGAAGAGGAAGAAAGCTCCTCGAAAAGTGGTGTGGTACTTTCCGATCACTCCTCGTCTGCAGCGGTATTTCGCGGATCCTAAGGTAGCAAAGCTCCTACGTTGGCACGCGGATAGGGAGGAGAAGAAGCGAGAAGATGACGCAAATGATCCGGAGATAGATAAAAAAGACAAGATGCTGAGTCACCCTAAGGATGCGAGCCAGTGGCAAGCATTGAACTTCGAATACCCAGAATTTGGGAACGATCCAAGGAACATCGTGCTGGGCGCGAGCACCGATGGAGTCAATCCGTTTGGCAGCCAGAGAAGCACACATAGCACCTGGCCTGTGTTTGTGTGGATGTACAACCTTCCCCCCTGGTTGTGCATGAAGAGGAAGTACATTCACATGAGTATGCTAATTGAAGGGCCGAAACAACCAGGGAACGACATCAATCTGTATCTGGGGCTGCTGAAAGAGGAGCTTGACACGCTGTGGAAAACGCCAGCCAATACGTGGGACGCCGCAGAGAAAGAGTATTTCCCTATGAGAGCCGCACTGCTCACGACGGTGCACGACTATCTCGGTTACGGATATCTTGCGGGGCAGGTAGTCCACGGATTTTCTGGATGCGTAAGGTGCATGGATGACACAACGTATCGCCAGCTAGATAGAGATCCCGGGTCTTCGAAAACCGTGTTCATGGGACATCGAAGGTGGCTTCGCGACGATGACCCGTGGAGGAAACGCAAGGATCTGTTCGATGGTGAAACAGAACCCCGAAAACGCCCGTGTACGAGGAGCGGCGAGGAAATAGACAAGCTGTTGAAAAATTGGAAAGACTGCCCACTGCCGGGAAAGAAGCAAAAGGCGCCAGAGCCGGGAAAGAAGCGAAAGGCGCCAGAGCCGCTGCTGAAGGTATGGAAAACGAGGTCTGTTTTCTGGGACTTGCCGTACTGGAAGATCCACCGTGTGCCTCACAGCCTTGATGTCATGCATATCACGAAGAACGTGTGCGAGAGTCTGCTTGGTACCCTGCTCAACATGCCAGAGAGGACCAAAGATGGGCCGAAAGCAAGGGCAGACTTGAAATCAATGGGCATCAGGCAGGAGCTTCACGCTATATGATGATGATGATGATGATGATGATGATGATGATGAGGCGAAGCAGGACACAGAAAGTCGTCGCAAAGGCAAAAAGGCCAAGAAGACCGGAAATGACTACCCTCCCGCGTGCTTCACTCTAAGTCAGGAGGAGATCGAGCAGTTTTTCACCTGCCTCCTAGGAGTAAAACTTCCTTACGGTTACGCGGGGAAGATAAGCAGATACCTAGACCCAGCGAAGCAGAAGTTCAGCGGGATGAAGTCTCACGACTGTCACGTGCTGATGACGCAGATACTTCCAGTTGCAATCCGTGGGATCATGGACGCGCACGTCCGTGAAACGCTATTTGGCCTATGCAACTTCTTCGACGTCATCTCTCGGAAGTCGATTGGCGTGAGGCAACTCAGAAGGCTACAGGAAGAGATCGTGGTGATACTATGCGAGCTTGAGATGTACTTCCCGCCCGCATTCTTCGACGTTATGGTGCATCTGCTGGTCCATATAGTGGAGGATATCATCCAACTCGGGCCGACGTTCCTGCACAGCATGATGCCGTTCGAAAGGATGAATGGTGTCATCAAAGGATACGTTCGCAACATGTCACGTCCAGAAGGAAGCATAGCCAGGGGCTTTCTGACCGAAGAGTGCATCTCCTACTGCACGAATTATCTAGGCATCGAGAACCCCGTTGGTCTGCCCGTCAACAGGCACCTCGGCAGGCTCGCTGGATGGGGTCACCGTGAGGGTCGCCGCGAAATGCATGTCGACTTCGAGGGTCGACTCGCCGACTTTGAAAGAGCAAACCTAGTCGCGCTACAACACATAGACGTGGTCGATCCTTGGTTGGTAGAGCACAAAACCTTTATTAAAAAGACGTACAATGACCGAGGCCAACAGAGGACGGACGGAGATATACTCAAAGAGCACAACTCATGTTTCACGCGTTGGTTCAAGCATAAGCTTCTGTCGTACCCTTTACATGAGGATTCTTCCGCGGAAGAACAACTCATATTCGCCTTGTCACAGGGCGCCGAGCACAACCTGATGACCTATGAGGCGTACGATATCAACGGCTACACATTCTACACCGAGGCCAAGGACATGAAGAGCGATGGTTATCAGAACTCCGGGGTAACGATGGAATCCTACACCGGTAACGACAAGGACAGATACTACGGAAGGATCGAGGAGATCTGGGAGCTGAGCTACGCTGGAGAGAAGGTCCCGATGTTCCGTGTCAGATGGGCCAAGAACGTCATAAAAGAAGACCGGTATTTCACCACCATGGTTATACCCGAAGCCAAATCCAAGACCGCGGGCGCAAACGTCACCGCGAAAAATGAGCCATGGGTACTGGCTTCCCAAGTGGACCAATGCTTCTTCATTACCGACCCGCCAAAGCCCAGTCGTGTTGTCGTGAGGAGAGGCAAAAGGAAGATCATCGGAATGGATGGAGTAGCCAATGAGCAAGACTTCGACAAGTACGGCGACCCGAGGATCGAACATGACGACGATGATGAAGTAGCAGCATACACCACAAGAAGAAGCAGGACCACCCTACCTAAAGGACGTCCGTTCCACAGAAGAACTCCATTTGCGAAAAAGAAGGGCAAGAAGATTGTGAACAGATAGCTAGCTAAGATCGATTGTATTTAAATCGTAGCCTTCATTTCTCGATTGTATTTCATGGGTACTTTTTGAACTATCATGAATATTTTTAAATTTCATGGACACTCGATCTCGATCCCCCTCCATCTCGATCGCTATCCCACCTTGCCAGATCCGGCCCCCTCGCCGCCGAGCACCCCCCAGTCCACCGGCCGCCGCCGCCGACCCCCCGCACCCTCGATTCCCCTACCCAACCGCCGCCGCCGACCCCCCGCACCCCGCGCACCGTCTTATAAAAAAATTAGTATCAAACAGCTTTTTAAATGCTACTGTCTTATAAAAAAAATATTACTGTTATTATTTAAACAAGTTTGAACATATTTAAACACAAATAAGTATCAAACAGCTTTTTAAATGCTAAAAAAAATTTGTGGAGCCCACCTCGATCCCCCTCCATCTCGACCGCTATCCCACCTCGCCAGATCCGGTCCCCCTCGGCGCCGAGCACCCCCCAAGTCCACCGGCCGCCGCCGCCGACCCACCGCACCCTCGATTCCCCTACCCAACCGCCGCCGCCGACCCCCCGCACCCCGCGCACCGTCTTATAAAAAAATAAGTATCAAACAGCTTTTTAAATGCTACTGTCTTATAAAAAAATATTACTGTTATTATTTAAACAAGTTTGAACATATTTAAACATAAATAAGTATCAAACAGCTTTTTAAATGATAAAAAAAATTTGTGGAGCCTGGGATTCGAACCCAGGACCTCCTGGTGTGAGAACTGGCTACTGACCAGTCGAGCTAGTAGAGGGGACTTGGTGTGGATCAGGTCAGGTGGGAGATAACCTGTTGGCTCGAGCAGAAATAAAAAAAAAGTACTAATGGCGCACCAGGGTGAGGTGCGCCATTAGTGTGGATATACTTATGGCGCACCGGGGGGTGGTGCGCCATTAGTATTGTGCCCCCATCCATATTTTTCCTCCCCGGCCCTCGATCCCCTTCTCGCCCTCGCCCTCGATCCCCTTCCCCTCTCCTCTCCTCTCCCGACGCCGCTGCCCCGCCGCCTCGACGCCGCCCCGACGCCGCGACGCCGCCCCGACGCCGTGAGACGCCGCGACGCCGCCCTCTCCTCTCCCGACGCCGCCGCCCCGCCGCTTTCCCCACGGAGAAGGAGGAGGAAGAGGGGGCGCTCGCCGTTGACCTCGCCCGGCCGACTCCGGTGGCCAGGCCGACTCGCCATCGCCCCGCCGCCCTCGTCGCCGGTGGCCCGGACGCCGCCCCGTCCACACCACCGTCGCCGGAGCACCCACACCACCACCCGGACCTCGTCGCCCCCGTGAGCTCCCCCTCCTCCTCTCCCCCTATAATTTAACACAAGGCCCGAATGATGGCACTAAGGTTACCAACTAGTAGTGGCCAAGGTTAGATTGCCTACTGTCTTCTTCTTTGCACTAGTTCATCCACAGAGAGGACAATGTTGTGGAGTAATAATGTCAAAGCTGGCTTGACACTTTGGCCACCTCCCATGGCATTACTCTCTTGTTCTATGCAGCTGCACATGCAGAGTATACTCAATATCCACTGTAGTCATGTGTTAGCAGAGCACGCGTGCAGCTGCAATCACGGATTATCATATTCAAAAAGCAGCAGTGAACTGTAGGAAAAGAAGTGAGCAGAGCACCGCTGAGAAAAGGCCGGCCTTTGTGATCATTGACAACCCAGTTAGTAGCAGCAATGAATTCACATACACTCATACTTGAAGATCTGAACTGTTTGGAAGCTCCTTTTTTTCTTTCCCTGTAGGTTTGTGCACAACTGGCCTCTCTGCTACTTGTCTCCCGCTATGGATAACAGAGATCCATGACTGCAACCAAGTCAGTGTAAGTTCCAGCCGGTTACTGAGTGAGCGAGTGAGTGGAGCAAGTAGTATCAAACACAGACAAGAACCGGTGCAGAGGAAATGAAGTCTACTCCCTCCGTTCCTAAATATAAATCTTTTTAGATATTCCACTACAAACTATATACAGATGTATATAGACACATTTTAGAGTCTAGATTCACTCATTTTGATCCACATGTAGTCCATAGTGTAATCTCTAGAAAGACTTATATTTAGGAACGGAGGTAGTAGTTTTTTCTTCTTATCTTCTATGTGGAAGAAATGTAGTCTAGTGGGAGGTAATCAGCTGATGTAATGGTCACATCATGGGAAGAAAAGTAAGCACCTTGCGCTTATGAGTCATAGAGCAACATACTACAGAGCATGTTACTTACTTTGCTGCCTGTAAACCTCCTGGCAAATCAAGTACTAGTAGACACATGATGACATGAAGTAATATCCAAATCCAGTCTCACTATGCTTTGGATCACCGACACATCTAGACAAGTGAAATGTTTTCTCTTTTCAGGGAGGAGCACTAGAGGACATGAAACTTGGCATCACAAAAAGTGAAGAGCAAAGTGCATTAATGTGTAATTATCATCATCAAGCTTGGAAGCGTCTATAAGAATAACTGCAAACTGGATAACTGCAAACTAAAAACGAATCTTGATGCACAATAGCTACGCTAACTACGGATCGCCTATAAGAATAACTGCAAACTGGATAGACATGTTATAATAATTCAGCTGAGCATATAGGAGCATGTAAGTTAACTTTGTTTCAGCTTCACACAAGTTACAATTCGCTAAAAAAAGCCAGCTAGAATAGCCAAATAACAATTTGGTCCCAAACACAGCAAGGTCCTATTTTACTTTCAACATGACCTGACAACATGACCTGACAATAGTTCAGTTTACAGCTGAGGACATTGATTTATTATGAAGTTGCTTGGGTTTATTATGAAGTACTTTGATCATGTCTCTTTATTTGTACTGCTGCTAATATACTTTATATGATGATGAAGTGCTACTGAGTTGTGTGCAAATTTCGTTAAATCAGTGATGTGTATGTGTGCTGTCAGTTATGTGTATGTGCTTATTTTAATCCAGTGAAATATGGCACTGAACTGTAGCTAGCTAAACGGTAGTTTTGCTTAAATTGGTGAAATTTGGCACTGAAATGTAGCTAGCAATGCAAATATCTCAATGAATTCAGCTCTGTTTTCTGTGTGAAACTGTTGTTGTTAAATGAAGCCACATTCCAGTCCACATGCCAATGTATTTTCCATGTTGTGATGGAGGCCTTTTTTGCCTTGTCCACCCGAGAGGCCCTTGAGTTTGCTGGAATGTCGATTAACTTCCGTTCCAGCAAATTCGGGTACTCCATATGTCCTATTTTCAGCAAAGGTCATGCTGAAATTTTCCGTGAATTTTAGCATGACTTTGCTAAAAATAGGACATATGGGGTACTTGTGACTAATGCATGGGCCGGGGTATCTTAGTAGTTAATTAAGTAGGATCAAGTGCCCCGGCGTACTTGTGACTAATGCATGGCTTTTAGGGTGCCTCGGTGTCGATAAAAACCGAAATGATGAAAAGTTAGGCTTTTAGGGTGCCTTGGCGTCGAAAAACCCTCAATGATAAAAGCTTAGATTTTAGGATGCCTCGGTGTCGACAAACCCTAAATGATGAGACCATGATCTTGTTCCTTGACAATAACCAACTTTTTGACCAAACTTTGTTTCTATTTAGAGAGAAACATGGCCCACAACGATGAGGCCGGGGGTTCGGGCGGCAAGGCATTCTGGGAGCTGTCCCAGGAGATGGAGGAACAACCTCACTTGTATGAGGCCGCCGCCTTCCCCACCGATCCTGAGACCACGGATGGTGCCGCCGAGGATGACCACACTGATGCCACCACTGATGGTGCCGCCGAGGATGCCACCACTGATGATGGCGGCGCACGCACAGATAGCAGCCAGCCGAAGAGGCAACGGAAGGACCGGCGCCCGATCGTGCTCCGCACCCTCAAGGAGGAAGTTACTGAAGTGGACTCCAACGGGAATCCAACGGCGCCCGAACGAATAGTCAAGGGGTACTCGCTTCAGCTCGGGTGCATTGTCCGGAGCACCGTCTCGATCAACACCGAGAACCTGAGGCATCCTGACCGGGGGAATTTGCGCCACCTCCTCTTCACGAAGCTGCACGAACGATACAAGTTCCCCGCTGAATTCGAAAACACAAGCCTCAAAGGGAATAAAGTGAACAATGCTGCCCTCACGAAGATGAGCAAGGCCCTGTCTACTTGGAAAAGCAATGTGAAGAGAATGATCGAGAAAGGTGAGAGTTATGAGAAGATCAAGGAGAAAAATCCTTCGATCACCGAAGATGACTACAACGACTTCAAGATCAATTGCTCGAGCACCGCAAGCTCCCAATCAAGTGAGTGGGGGAAACAAATGCGGGAGCTGAACATAGGGGAACACACACTCGGTCCCGGCGGTTACAGAGTGGCGGAGCCTATATGGGACAAGGAGGAGGCGGACCGTGCCGAGCAAGGCCTACCGCCCCTCTTCGATAAATACGGTGACAAGCAGACCAGGAACTTTGTCAGGGCCCGGTACAAGAAGGACCCGAAAACAAAGGAGCTTACCACGGATCCGAAGACCAGGCAGCTTGAGCTTGTTCTGGTAAGGAATACACCCCCGCGTAATTAGCTCCATATGGTTGCATTCTAATTAATGAAGCCGAATTTCTAAATGGTTCACATTCCTTCCGCAGGCGACTGAAAGCAGTAGCGCGGGGTCGACTCAGAGCAACCCTTGGGACACCACTCTAAATAGGGGGTTGAATATAATGAAGAACAAGGATAAGCTCAGTAAGCCGACGTCAGCTGGTCGTGTGGCCGGCAAAGGCTTGTCGACAAAATGGGGGTCATACTATACCGCTGGTGTGCGGAAGGAGAAAAAGACCAGCTCGGAAAGCCAGGCGCGAGAGGTTCAAGAACTCAAGGCACAGGTGGCGCGGATTCCGGAGATTGTCCAAGAGCAAGTGGAACAACGACTCGGAGCGACGATCACCGCCCTTGTGCCTACCTTGATCTCGGGGTTGAGTGCGTGGATTGCGGGCGGCCAACAGGGGCCGCCCCCGATTCCTAGCTTCACGGCCAGCAACTCGCATAATGCGATGGCGGGGCCATTGGTGCCTCCGGCGGAGGCGGCATTGGTGTCTCCGACGCCGGCACGGGAGCTTAATGCACCCGGGTGTACGCCGGCCGGCACCTCTTCAGCAAGCGGCCGCTCCGTCAACTGCACGCCCGCCGTTGGCGGTGCCTCGACATTAGCCGAGCTCGACGCCATCATCACGGTAACTAATTAAGCCTCTCTCGGCCGAGGACTTCATCTCCTTGCCTTTGACTGGGCATCCCTGACGCCCTACATGTTTTCGCAGGGCGCCGCCGACGTTCCGTGCACTCTCCTCCACTTCGTGAACAACGAGTTGGTCGATGTCGCCAAGGGCAAAATCGTTCAACCGGGCAACCCCTTGTTCCACGGTACCCAGATGCCACCCAACTTGTTTAGGGTTCAACTGGTTTGGGTGCTGCCAGGCTGCGACGACTTGTTACCTCCGATTCGACCCGTCGGGGCCGACGATGATGACGTGATGACCCTCAGCGCCTGCCTGAGCTGGCCCCTGCTTTGGCCGAAGAGCCAGATTCGTTTGGGGGCGGGGGACACCACCCCAAAGACAACACCGCCAGTCGTGCCGGCGCCAAGTCGGCCCCATGGCAAGACCGCCGTAACGGTGCCGGACATCCCTATGCCACTGGATCCAAACATGCATATGGCACAGGATCAGAACGACGACGACGACGACGATGATACATTTGGCAACGTCGATCAGTACTTTGCCGAGCATGGGTACGATGGCGACTTCATGGGGCCTCCTTCTCAAGAACCAAACCCAACAAAAGACGTGTGCGATCTAGCTCGTACCGCGGAGAAGCCAAGTTGCAACAGGCGCCGTCTGGCGTTCAGCTCTCAGGAGACGCCTCCAGCTGCCGACTTCACCGAGCCTCAGATAGGCGAGGTGCGAAATATTATCAGCCCCAACACACTCAAGAAGGCGGTCTGTGAGCAGAACTCGGTCCCATTACAGGAGAAGAAGAAGGCACGCAAAAGAAAGACTAAGAAGGGTGCGAGCCAGCCGGCACCGAGTACGATCCGTGCTCAGGACGGGCCACCTTCACCGCAGGATATCTCGAGGAGGGTGCATGTGGCGGGTAGGGCGATGCTACCACCAAATATGCTCAATGCTGCAACCGGTGCTATGCGGAGTCTGCACGACAGTGTTCTTTCTTTGGAGAAGCGGCGTCTCAGAGAGAAGGATGTGGCATACCCGGTTTTCGTGGCCAAGGTGCCAGAGGGCAAGGGCTTTGTGGATGGCGACATCGGGGGTACGATCGTCCTGCGGTTTGATGACATCTTTGCTATGTTTAACCTTCATCCGCTGCACTACACCTTCGTTCGGCTATTTTCGCTGAGTATGGAGATGCGGATCATTCGCGACAAGACCCCGGACATCGTGATAGTCGACCCCTTCTACATGCGTGCCAAGATCTTGGGCAGCGCTGGGGACCGGCAAGTCGCGAGTTCTTACCTCGAAGGCGTCATTCTGGCAAACCAAGATAAGGATAACTTCCTCGTGCCTTACTTTCCCGAGTAAGTCCTCCCCTCAACCGGCCCGTAACATATGAATTCTTACTTTTCGATCGTTTTTCTTTTAACATTCCGTGTTTTCTGCAGTGACACACGTTGCACGCTCATCCTCCTAAGCCCCAAATATTCCATGGCCACGTATTTCGACCCGGACCGTCAGTCGAACGTAGACTACACAAATGTCAAGAAGGTTCTTGATGATGTTCTCCCCGGCTACGCCCAATCTGGAGGCACCTTCACCAGGCCTATTCGTAAGTACGGCAAGCACGTGTTCTCCCACAATACGACGTTCTGCTGCGTCAAGCAGCCGCCTGGCGGTCAGAAGGGTGCCTACTACGCCATCCATCACATGCGGGCGATCGTACGGGACCATCATCAACTTCTGCTACCGAGTAAACTCCAAGATTGGGCCGCGAGCGTGTCGGCAATCCAGGACGCGGACCTCCGACAAGAATTCTTTCGCATCCAGTCGGAGTTTGCGGAAATCATCCATCAAGATGTCCTTCGTACCTCGGGGCAGTTCTACCTCAGAAATCAACCGTCCAACAGTGACATCGACACAATGCTACAAATGCAGGATGACAACGCCCGTTCTTTCATGACTCCCACGATAGACGGCGGCTTCATCCACGCTCCGGTCCCTTGAGTCGAGTTGTCTAGTTCTGAAACATCGATTGGCTCATGTTGTAATTAAACTTTAATGAACTTGTAGTATGTCTCTTTGGTTTTGAGAGTCGTTCAACTTAGATGTAATCGATGCTATTAATGTCTTGCTTTTCTCTTCCGATCGTTCTGTTGCATAATTATATATTGCTTATGTATTGTCTGTGAATTGGTACTAACGTTTCGTTTGGCTAGTGCATAGTGATGCCGACGTATGTCGTGTACAAGGGTAAGGTTCCCGGAGTCTACGATGACTGGGAGGAGTGTCGGAGACAGGTTCACCGATTCAGCGGTAACAGTTACAAAGGGTACACCACTAGGGCCGAGGCCGAATCTAGATACGCCCGCTATCTAGCGGGAGAGGGGAGGGAGCGTTGGAGGAACCGGATGAAGACGAGTTTCATCGTGATGATGCTCATCGTGATGACCGCAGCTCTCTTCTATGTGATGGTAGTTTAGATGATCGATATCGACTTGTAATGCGAAGACAAACTCGCTACTCGCGGTCTCGAGACTTGTAATATAATGTTCTATCTTTGTTCGGTCTTTTTAATTCGGAGACTAATATGATGAATTGTATTCGGAGACTAATATGATGAATTGTATTCAAAGACTAATCTTCTATTGTATTTGATGAATCTATTGTTGATGTGTGCTGTCTATATTTTGTCAAATTATACATTTTGTAACCTGTGCAAAAAACAGAAAATAAAAAAATAAAAAAAACCTAATATTCATACTAATGGCGCATCACACGACAGTGCGCCATTAGTATGACAGTGCATACTAATGGCGCATCACCGGGTAGTGCGCCATTAGTATGCTGCGGTTACTAATGGCGCATCCAGAGGTGGTGCGCCATTAGTATGCCAAAGCACCTGGGTGTACATGCCAACTGGGAGGCATACTAATGGTGCACCCTCGCATATACAAATGGCGCACCAGGTGGTGCGCCATTAGTATACCAGATACTAATGGCGCACCAGCTGGTGCGCCATTAGTAAAAATTACTAATGGCATGCTGTCAGTGGCGCACCAGTGATGCGCCATTAATGGCCATATTAGGTGCGCCATTAGTAGTGGTATTTCTAGTAGTGTGTGATCAAAGCATATGGTTTTATACAGACTTTTGGAGAAGGCTGTATTTACAAGAAAGTGAGTGGGAGCTCTGTAGCATTTCTAATATTATATGTGGATGACATATTGTTGATTGGAAATAATATAGAATTTCTGGATAGCATAAAAGGATACTTGAATAAGAATTTTTCAATGAAAGACCTCGGTGAAGCTGCTTATATATTGGGCATCAAGATCTATAGAGATAGATCAAGATGCTTAATTGGACTTTCACAAAGCACATACCTTGATAAAGTTTTGAAGAAGTTCAAAATGGATCAGTCAAAGAAAGGGTTCTTACCTATGTTACAAGGTGTGAAGTTAAGTCAGACTCAATGCCCGACCACTTCAGAAGATAGAGAGAAAATGAAAGTCATTCCCTATGCCTCAGCCATAGGTTCTATCATGTATGCAATGTTGTGTACCAGACCTGATGTGTGCCTTGATATAAGTTTAGCAGGGAGGTACCAAAGTAATCCAGGAGTGGATCACTGGACGGCGGTCAAGAACATCCTGAAATACCTGAAAAGGACTAAGGATATGTTTCTCATTTATGGAGGTGACAAAGAGCTCGTTGTAAATGGTTATGTCGATGCAAGCTTTGACACTGATCAGATGACTCTAAGTCACAAACCGGATATGTATTTATATTTAATGGTGGAGCTGTCAGTTGGTGCAGTTCCAAGCAGAGCGTCGTGGCGGGATCTACATGTGAAGTGGAGTACATAGCTGCTTCGGAAGAAGCAAATGAAGGAGTCTGGATGAAGGGGTTCATATCCGATCTAGGTGTAATACCTAGTGCATCGGGTCCAATGAAAATCTTTTGTAACAATACTGGAGCAATTGCCTTGGCGAAGGAATCCAGATTTAACAAGAGAACCAAACACATCAAGAGACGCTTCAATTCAATCCGCGATCAGTCAAGGAGGGAGAAATAGAGATTTGCAAGATACATACGGATCTGAATGTTGCAGACCCATTGACTAAGCCTCTCTCACGAGCAAAACATGATCAGCACCAAGACTCCATGTGTGTTAGAATCATTACTATCTAATCTAGATTATTGACTCTAGTGCAAGTGGGAGACTGAAGGAAATATGCCCTAGAGGCAATAATAAAGTTGTTATCTATATTTCCTTATATCATGATAAATGTTTATTATTCATGCTAGAATTGTATTAACCGGAAACTTGGTACATGTGTGAATACATAGACAAACAGAGTGTCCCTAGTATGCCCCTACTTGACTAGCTCGTTAATCAAAGATGGTTAAGTTTCCTGACCATAGACATGTGTTGTCATTTGATGAACGGGATCACATCATTAGAGAATGATGTGATGGACAAGACCCATCCGTTAGATTAGCATAATGATCGTTTAGTTTTATTGCTATTGCTTTCTTCATGACTTATACATGTTCCTCTGACTATAAGATTATGCAACTCCCGAATACTGGAGGAACACATTGTGTGCTATCAAACGTCACAACATAACTGGGTGATTATAAAGATGCTCTACAGGTGTCTCAGATGGTGTTTGTTGAGTTGGCATAGATCGAGATTAGGATTTGTCACTCCGTGTATCGAAGAGGTATCTCTGGGCCCACTCGGCAATGCATATCACTATGAGCCTTGCAAGCAATGTGACTAATGAGTTAGTTACGGGATGATGCATTACGGAACGAGTCAAGAAACTTGCCAGTAACGAGATTGAACTAGGTATGATGATACCACGATCGAATTTCGAGCAAGTAACATACCGATGACAAAGGGAATAACGTATGTTGTTATGCGGTTTAACCGATAAAGATCTTCGTAGAATATGTAGGAGCCAATATGAGCATCCAGGTTCCACTATTGGTTATTGACCAGAGATGTGTCTCGGTCATGTCTACATAGTTCTCAAACCCATGGGGTCCACACGCTTAACGTTCGATGACGATTTGTATTATGAGTTATGTGATTTGATGACCGAAGTTTGTTCGGACTCCCGGATGAAATCACGGACATGACGAGGAGTCTCGAAATGGTAGAGAGGTAAAGATTATATATTGAAAGGTTGCATTTGAACATCGAAATGGTTCCGAGTGGTTCGGGCATTTTTTCAGAGTACCGAGAGGTTACTGAAACCCCCCGAGAGAAGTATTGGGCCTTATTGGAGGAGAGGAGAAAGGCCACGTGAGAGGGGCGCCCCCCCCCCCCCCCTTGCCCAAACCGAATTGGATTAGGGTAGGGGGCCGGCCCCCCTCTTTCCTTCTTCCTCTCTCTCCCTTCCCCTTTTCCCTCTCCGATGGAAGGAAGGAGGGGGGGACTAGGAGTCCAAGTAGGACTTAGTCATGGGTAGGGCATGGACATAGTTCTGTACCCATGGCCATGCCCGAACCCGACCCGATATTGTGACATCTGGAGCAGTATCATCTGATGCTCTCCCACACCACACTATCATGCCTTACCCCCATTGTAATTTCCTTTAATCTAAACAAGAAAAGCAAAGCAAATTTCCATTCGTACATAATTTACTCAGCCCCATCCCATTCTCCTCGTTAAACGATCCGTCGAATCATCTCCCCTTCCCATTTCTCATTAAATATTCACCCTTTCATCTCCTTGAGTTTACTCCTAACGCGGAAGTGCAGAACACAATGCGGCGGCGCGACAGTACAAGCTGCGACCTACACCCTTCTTTTTGGTTTATAGAGCTCAAATCTAAAATTTCATCAAGCAAGGCATTTTGTGAGCGGAGGAATGTATCTCGTACTTTAAAAAACTATTCAAATTAAACTTATGCATTAATTTGGATTAATTGCAGTGCATGCGTGCTTGACCATTGGATGAGTAGGAACATTACATGCATTGGTGTGTTTCTTTTTAATTCTTGCATGTAAAGATTTAATGCGCCTCGAAACTTAAAATGAGATGAAGATGAGCCCTTTAAATTAGAAAAACAAAAAAGTTGAGATAAGTCCTATAAACCAAAAAAGAGGGAATAGGAAGCACAGCACGGCGATGCGGCATGCCGGACCAGAAGAAAGGCCTCATGAGTAGACGATACGGGGAGGCCAGCAGTCAGGATGGCAATTTTATCCATTGACATGAATACCTGTGGATATCCTATCCGAATGGACAGAGTTTGGATGCGTTTTTGTGTTCATGAACAGTGTCCAAACCCGACCCGAGCCGGCAGAGACCAGGGCGAGGAGCAGGACCACGCGGAGTAGTCTACGGCTGCGCCAACATCCTGCGTTGGGGTAATCTTCTTCTTCCTATTACTAATGTTCATCTATTTTTTGTACATGGAGATGCTTGTTCGTCCAAAGAATCCATGGAATTTGTTAGCTGCTGATCCTCTATCTCTCGTTAGCTTCTTCTCCTCTATATCCGAGCACATGCTTGGAGCAGCAATTCAGCGATGCATCTCTCTCTCTCTCTCTCTCTCTCTCTCTCTCTCTCTCTCTCTCTCTCTCTCTCTCTCTCTCTCTCTCTCTCTCTCTCTCTCTCTCTCTCTCTGGTTTTCACTAGTGTAGGAGCCCATGCATTATACGTACACGTTTGACCATAAGAATTCCAAACATATGCTCTTTTGTGGCTTTATGCAAAGTATCTCCTGGAATTTATTATTGGCATATCGACATGTTTCATTACTTAGTTCCATGTTTGGTCAAACTATGGTTAATTAGTTACTAGTTATCTATAGCTATAAGACTGCAATTTAGGGACCAAAGCTCTTTGAAGTTTGTATATATTGTTCACCTGAGCTGATGCTGTAGACTATTTTTTTGCATGGTGCGGTAAAGAAACTGATTTGTTATGTATTATTATGTCAGGTCAATGTCTTCTCAAGATGGAGCACAAGGCTACGGTGTGGCTGTGCTTGGAAATGTTAATCCAGCAAACCCCTACATGGCTATGTGTTCTCATGCTATGTTATTTTTTGAGAATTTGAGGGCCTTTTGGTATTGTGCTAAGCCTACTTGTGAGAAACCTATAACGGGAACTGATGTGTTGTGCACTTCCGCTTATTTGATATTGTCTGAATTGCTAATCTAAGAATCGATACACGTTTTTGTTGTTTCTTGAGGTATTTTGTACAAGTAAGTCTTGAGAGCACCTGATGGATATCCATATCCGTTGGATATCCATCAGGTTTGAACATGGACATAGTTTTTTATCCGTGTTTTTTTTCGTGGATGGACAAAAATGTCTTCATGGACATGGATATTGTTAGAATAATTCGAGGCACTCCGTCGATCTATCGAGAACCAAGCAATCACACAAGCACGATACCGAGATTTGTTAACGAGGTTCATCATCATGGTTACATCTCCGGGGCCTGACTACGGGCGCTCCTCCCCGTGACACCGTCACAATACCGCACCCCGGCCGCCCGGGCGCCGGCACACGCCGCCGGCTCTCCCGCGTGTCCGTGCTATTATGTTGGCATAGGTTACATCGTGTGTCTAGCCCCGATATATATGAGAAGCCGAGGATACAAGTGTCCTACTAGGACACGACTCCATATCCTATCTAAACACAATACTAATTAGAGTCCAACTGTAACCTACCTTGTACACAATATTCGACACAACTCTAACAAACTCCACCTTGACGAATATTCTCCATCACCTTGGCGAATATTTTTAGCCAACAAAATCTCGTACGTAACTTCAGCGCCTCAACCTTGGCTCGTCTGCGTCTGTGGCTCTTACGCGCAGCCACCACGTCCCGGCCGGAGTCCCGGACTGCCCACCAGCGCCCAAACACTTGGACAACACGCCACGCTGGGCTTTCCAGCCTGATCTGGTCCACCGGCCCGCACTGGGCTGCAGCCACACGCGCGCTCGAGCACACCGGCAGAGCATCCGACCCCGAGCGGTTTTCGTCCACGCGTCGCAGTCCCGGCTGTCCACGTTACGCCGCCACCACGAAACAGATTCGATCTCGCCGAGCGCTACCGCTGCTTGTTTCCGATTGCTTCCAGTCTCGCCGACCTGATTTACGATCCCGTCGTCCCTTCTACTAGCTTCCGGCCTTCGATCTCTGTGAAATCTCACATATCGCAGGACATACCAACGGAATAGACCCGATCTCATCTTTCACCGACATCACCTCATGATCAACAGAACCACGACCATAAATCAAACCTTGCTCATGATACCATTTGTTAGAATAAATCCGAGGCACTCCGTCGATCTACTGAGAACCAAGCAATCACACAAGCACGACACCGAGATTTGTTAACGAGATTCACCATCATGGTTACATCCCCGGGGCCTGACTACGGGCGCTCCTTCCCGTGACACCGTCACAATACCGCACCCCGACCGCCCGGCCGCCGGCTCCCCCGCGTGCCCGTGCTATTATGTTGGCATAGATTACATCGTGTGTCTAGCCCCGATATATATGAGAGGCCGAGGATACAAGTGTCCTACTAGGACACGACTCCATATCCTATCTAAACACAATACTAATCAGAGTCCAAATGTAATCTACCTTGTACACAATATTCGACACAACTCTAACAGATATGGATTCAACATTGTTCAACCCGAGCCGAACCCGATCCATTGTCATCCTTAACTCCTCCCTTATGGCGCGCCACCCTAGGCCGGCCAACTCCTCCCCCCCCCCCCTCCCCGTTATATACGGAGGCGGGGGGGCACCCCAAAGGCACAACAGACATCTTTTAGCCGTGTGCGGCGCCCTCCTCCACAGTTTAGCACCTCGATCATATCGTCATAGTGCTTATCCAAAGCCCCGCATCGGTAACTTCATCATCATCGTCATCACGCCGTCGTGCTGACGGAACTCTCCCTCGTCCTCAACTGGATCAAGAGCTCGAGGGACGTCATCGTGCTGAACGTGTGCTGAACATGAAGGTGCCGTACGTTCGGTGCTAGGATCGGTTGGATCGTGAAGACGTTCGACTGCATCAACCACGTTACTAAACGCCTCCGCTTTCGGTCTACGAGGGTACGTAGACACACTCTCCCCTCTCGTTGTTATGCATCTCCTAGATAGATCTTGCGTGATCGTAGGAATTTTTTTGAAATACTGCATTCCCCAACAAAACATCCAATGCTTTTGGTAGTAGTTGCATTCAAATGCAAATTTAAGTGTATGATTGAATTGCTATTGATCTAGATAAAATGGTCAAAGGGAGGAGCCCGGGCAAGGGCAGACATTTGGTGACTCCGTTTGGATGGCCTCCAACCCTCTGGCCATCCGTGAAGATGTATGGATGTGTTCACGAATATTTGATGGTCTGTGTTGAAGATATCCTATGACAACACTAATGGTGTGCTTTACAATGTTGCACACCATTAGTAGCTTCTCTCGGGCCTGTTGTTGGGGCCCACTTACTACTGGCGTGGACTACGAGCCTACGTGCCACTAGTCAAGTTTGTATCAGTGGTGTTTCTATTTGTGCGCATGCCATTTGATAAAAAAAAATTGGCAACAATTTATTCGAGTGGTTGCGTTTAAAAGATTTCCACCGTCTAAGCCTGGTCATAGTGAGAAGCATATGACACTAGTCTATGTTACTACTACATCCATCCTGGTTATTGGTCCCCTTTGTATTTTGTGCCAAATTTTTACCTTATATTTAAATAACAAAATGTTAATGCATGTCACAAAAATAGCATCAGTGACAACTATGTACAAATACGAATCCAAGGATATAATTTTTTATCACATGCATTCATATTTTGTTAGTTAAATGTATGGTCAAAAAATTTCACGGAAAACAAAAGGGACCAATAAACCAGAACGGTGGTAGTACCTTCATAGTGCAAAATGTCATAGAAGTAGTATCATATATAGTTGCATTTATTAGCTTGTAGACTCAATTTTTCTTGTGAAGCTCTATGTGAAGGTAACATAATATGTTACTCCAAACACCCCTCTCCTCATTAACTAGCTGCCACATAAGGCTAGTCACACTGGAGAGTTAGTTACACTAGTAATATACATTTTACCCTACGCTATGTTACTACCTCCATAGTGGGTAGTAACATATATGTAGTGTCATGCAAAGCTCCATTTATTAGGTTATATACTCATTTTGTCTTGGTATGTGTGATGTTACTAATAGAATGAGAAATTAGTTAAGTTACTCAATTTACAACTCCCGTCACTAACTAATTGTTACAT
This sequence comes from Triticum aestivum, assembly GCF_018294505.1. Classification (NCBI taxonomy): domain Eukaryota; kingdom Viridiplantae; phylum Streptophyta; class Magnoliopsida; order Poales; family Poaceae; genus Triticum; species Triticum aestivum. The sequence continues at coordinate 231,077 of NC_057803.1, read as the reverse complement.
AGGCAAATTTGCTAAGTTGGACCCGATGTTACTCTTGAAGTTACTCCCACTTAGGCTAGTCTAAGCAAACTTATCTTGGGATGTGCTATGTTAATTACTAGTTAAGTTACTCTCACTATGATTAGCCTGATATAACGCCTTAAGACTGGCCATAATGAGAGTAACGTAGCTAGTAACATAATGCACCCCAAGGCAAATTTCACTACTAGGGAAAACCTTATACACAGAATCTTACCAGTAGCGCGGGACAAAAACAAGCACTACTACTACTTACCACTAGCGTGTGGCAGAGAAACGCGTTGCAGCTACGTTTATAGCAGTAGCGCGTCTTAGGGAAGAAGCGCTACAACTACAATTCCCCTACTATTCTCGCCAGGCTACCATTAGTAGTAGCGAGCTTAAGCAAAGCGTGATGCTGCTAAGCTTGTTGTAGTAGCGTGTTTCGCATAAAAAGTGCTACTGCTAATGAAAGGAAAATAAAATGTAAAACATATAGAAAAGTAAATGAAAATGAAAGAAATAGAAAAGGGGAAGGAAAAAAGAAAATGTGAAGGAAAACAAATGAAAAAGGAAAATAAAGGAGAAAGGAGTAGCATCAGCATGTTTTCGGGACAAGCGCTATAGCTAACTTAGCAGTAGCGCGTCATGTCATCCAGCGCTATAGCTAAGTTAGCTATAGCTAATGTAGCAGTAGCGCTTTTCCTGGAACGCGCTACTGCTACTTTTGACTTACCCGCGTGCTCCTTATTCCTCACGGGCACTTTTCCCAAATCGAACTCATCTGCTCTCGCCGCCGTCGTCGCCCTACGTCGCCATCGGCCGCCGCGCGCTCTCCTGTCGCCCTCCGCACTGTGACGCCCCCGATTCAATCGTACACTAATTATACACGCAAACGTGTACGATCAAGATCAGGGACTCACTGGAAGATATCACAACACAACTCTACAAATAAAATAAGTCATACAAGCATCATATTACAAGCCAGGGGCCTCGAGGGCTCGAATACAAGAGCTCGATCATAGACGAGTCAGCGGAAGCAACAATATCTGAGTACAGACATAAGTTAAACAAGTTTGCCTTAAGAAGGCTAGCACAAACTGGGATACAGATCGAAAAAGGTGCAGGCCTCCTGCCTGGGATCCTCCTAAACTACTCCTGATCGTCGTCAGCGGGCTGCACGTAGTAGTAAGCTCCTCTCGAGTAGTAGTAGTCGTCATCGACAGTGGCGTCTGGCTCCTGGACTCCATCGTCTGGTCGCAGCAATCGGGTATAGGAAGGGGGAAAAGGAGAGCAAAGCAACGTGAGTACTCATCCAAAGTACTCGCAAGCAAGGAGCTACACTACATATGTATGCATTGGTATCAAAAGGAATAAGGCTATCATATATGGACTGAACTGCAGAATGCCGGAATAAGAGGGGGATAGCTAGTCCTGTCGAAGACTACGCTTCTGGTAACCTCCATCTTGCAGCAGGAGAAGAGAGTAGATGGTAAGTTCACCAAGTAGCATCGTGTAGCATAATCCTAACCAATGATCCTCCCCTCATCGCCCTGTGAGAGAGCGATCACCGGTTGTATCTGGCACTTGGAAGGGTGAGTTTTATTGAGTATCCGGTTCTAATTGTCATAAGGTCAAGGTACAACTCCAAGTCGTCCTGTTACCGAAGATCACGGCTATTCGAATAGATTAACTTCCCTGCAGGGGTGCACCACATAACCCAACACACTCGATCCCATTTGGCCGGACACACTTTCCTGGGTCATGCCCGGCCTCGGAAGATCAACATGTCGCAGCCCTACCTAGGCACAACAGAGAGGTCAGCACGCCGGTCTAAATCCTATGGCGCAGGGGTCTGGGCCCATAGCACACCTGCATGTTGTGAACGCGGCCGGAAGCAGACCTAGCCTAGCAGGCGTTCCAGTCCAATCCGGCGCGCGCCGCTCAGTCGCTAACGTCACGAAGGCTTTGGCTGATACCACGACGTCGAGTGCCCATAAATGTCCCCGCGTAGATGGTTAGTGTGTATAGGCCAGTAGCCAAACTCAGATCAAATACCAAGATCTCGTTGAATGTGTTATCTTGAAATAACCGCGAACGCCGACCAGGGCCAGGCCCACCTCTCTCCTAGGTGGTCTCAACCTACCCTGTCGCTTTGCCACAAAGATCCACTCAGAGGGCCGTCGGGACAAACGTCCTTTCGGACCCAATCCGTGAATCACTCGCGGGTACTCCTACGAGCCGACCCGTCTTTAGTCACCACAAGTAACATATATTAAGTATAGATATATACCCGTGATCAACTCTCGAGTGATCACGGCCTGATAGTATAGCATGGCAGACGGACAAGAATGTATGGCCATTGATGGTAAACTAGCATCCTATACTAAGCATTAGGATTGCAGGTAAGGTGTCAACAGTTGTAGAAACAATGACAGGCTATGCATCAGAATAGGATTAACGGAAAGCAGTAACAGGCTACGCTACTCTAATGCAAGCAGTATAGAGGAGAGTAGGCGATATCTAGTGATCAAGGGGGGGGCTTGCCTGGCTGCTCTGGCAAGAGAGAGGGGTCGTCAACACCGTAGTCATACTGGGTAGCAGCGGCGTCAGTCTCGGTGTCTAGCGAGAGAAGAGGGGGAAGAAACAATAAATATAATGCAAACTAGTGCATGACGATGCATGACATGACAAATCTGTTGGGTTTCGTAGTAATTTCAAAAAAAATCCTACGCACATGCAAGATCATGGTGATGCATAGCAACAAGAGGGGGAGAGTGTGATCTACGTACCCTTGTAGATCGACAACGGAAGCGTTTGGTTGATGTAGTCGTACGTCTCCACGGCCCGACCGATCAAGCACTGAAACTACGGCACCTCCGAGTTCTAGCACACGTTCAGCTCGATGACGATCCCCAGGCTCCGATCCAGCAAAGCGTCGGGGAGGAGTTCCGTCAGCACGACGACGTGGTGACGATCTTGATGTTCTACCGTCACAGGGCTTCGCCTAAGCACCGCTACAATATGACCGAGGTGGAATATGGTGGAGGGGGGCACCGCACACGGCTAAGGAACGATCATGAAGATCAACTTGTGTGTCTAGGGGTGCCCCCTTGCCCCCGTATATAAAGGAGCAAGGGGAGGAGGCCGGCCGGCCCCTATAGGCGCGCCAGGAGGAGTCCTCCTCCTAGTAGGAGTAGGACTCCTACTAGAAGGGGGAAAGAAGTGGGGAGGGAGAGGGAAAGGGGGGCGCCGCCCCCCCTCTCCTAGTCCAATTCGGACCAGGGGGAGGAGGCACGCGGCCCACCTCTGGCAGCCCCTCTCTCTCTCCACTAAGGCCCATATGGCCCATTACTTCTCCCGGGGGGTTCCGGTAACCCTCCGGCTCTCCGGTTTTCTCTGAAATCACCCGGAACACTTCCGGTGTCCGAATATAGCCGTCCAATATATCAATCTTTATGTCTCGGCCATTTAGAGACTCCTCTTCATGTCCGTGATCACATCCGGGACTCCGAACTAACTTCGGTACATCAAAACTCATAAACTCATAATATAACTGTCATCGAAACCTTAAGCGTGCGGACCCTGCGGGTTCGAGAACAATGTAGACATGACCGAGACACGTCTCCGGTCAATAACCAATAGCGGAACCTGGATGCTCATATTGGCTCCTACATATTCTACGAAGATCTTTATCGGTCAGACCGCATAACAACATACGTTGTTCCCTTCGTCATCGGTATGTTACTTGCCCGAGATTCGATCGTCGGTATCTCAATACCTAGTTCAATCTCGTTACCGGCAAGTCTCTTTACTCGTTCCGTAATACATCATCTCACAATTAACTCATTAGTTGCAATGCTTGCAAGGCTTATGTGATGTGCATTACCGAGAGGGCCCAGAGATACCTCTCCGACAATCGGAGTGACAAATCCTAATCTTGAAATACGCCAACCCAACATGCACCTTTGGAGACACCTGTAGAGCACCTTTATAATCACCCATTTACGTTGTGACGTTTGGTAGCACACAAAGTGTTCCTCCGGCAAACGGGAGTTGCATAATCTCATAGTCATAGGAACATGTATAAGTCATGAAGAAAGCAATAGCAACATACTAAACGATCGGGTGCTAAGCTAATGGAATGGGTCATGTCAATCAGATCATTCACCTAATGATGTGATCCCGTTAATCAAATAACAACTCTTTGTTCATGGTTAGGAAACATAACCATCTTTGATTAATGAGCTAGTCAAGTAGAGGCATACTAGTGACACTTTGTTTGTCTATGTATTCACACATGTATTATGTTTCCGGTTAATACAATTCTAGCATGAATAATAAACATTTATCATGATATAAGGAAATAAATAATAACTTTATTATTGCCTCTAGGGCAATATTTCCTTCAAAATCGTGATGCTAGGTGTGCCCTAACGCGGTACGAGGTGGTACCGGTGAAGGGGGAAACATCCGGGAAAGTACTCCCGGTGTTTCGTGTTTTCGGACAGAGGAGCCGGAGGGGGAAAGTTGCGTGTTCGCTATGCTAGGGATGCGTGGCGGACGAACGGGCTGCGTATCCGGATTCGTCTTGTCATTTTGAGCAACTTTCATGTTCAAAATATTTTCATCCGAGTTACGGTTTATTTTATATGATTTTTCAAAGATTTAAACAAATTCTGGAATTTCTGGATTTAATGTAATTCGAAATAATAAAAAGACAAACTGCTATGGGTACACAAGAGTGTACCCAGCAATGTGTGTATACGTATGGCATGTGGGGCCGGGGGCTGGGTTGACCTAGTCAATATTTTGACTAGTCCAAAGTGAATAGTGTATTTGGGTCCCAATTGTCATTGGCTAGGTTAACTAATCATGATGAATTTAGTTAACTAAGTGATTAGGTTAATTAATTAGAAGTAATTAAGTTCATTAATTGATATATATTTTTATAGTTATTATTATTATTATTTTAAAACCTTTTCTTTTTAATCCATTTTCGTTCTCAGGGGCGTGGGCCCCGTTTGTCATTGGCCCAGAGGTAGCCTTAGCGGGCGCGCGGGCTACGGGCGTCGCCCGTGCACGCGCTGCGGGGCGGCTTGCGAGGGGCTGGCACACGGCTTGGCGCCGGTGGCCATGGCCGCAGCCGGAGCGCGAGGGGGGGCTCGCCGGGATCTGCCGGGAGGGGGCGCCGGTCGGAGAGGCGCGCGTGGGAGGATGCGGTGGGAGCGCATGCAAGGCGTGGTGCAGCGATGAGGGGGAAGCAAGGCGTCGGTCAAAGCGCAGGTGAGGTGCGGGTCAAACAGGGCGAGCGTGACGGCCTCGCGGGCGGCGCGTAGCGATGCGGCGCGGTGGCGAGGCAGAGGCGGAGGTGGGGCGCAGGCAGCGCGCGGGCCACAGCAGCAGCGGACAGAGCACCGCCGGCGGCCGCCGGCGCACACACTGGGTGCAGCCGGTGCGCAGGTCAGGTGGCAACGGCGAACGGCGGACGAGGTCGTGGCACACGGGGTAGAGAGGGAGGAGGAGGGCACGGCCCTCACCGGCGTTGGAGAGCAGAGGTGGCAGCGAGGCTCGATGGACGGCGGTGGTGTAGCTCACGGCGACGACGCCGATGTCCAGGGGCGGCGGGGACCTTGGGAGACGTTGGACGGCGATGGGCGAGTGCAGGGCGTGAGGGGCGACGAGCGCGTTGAGCGCTCGATCCAGATCGTGGGGGGGAGTGGGGAACAACGTGCGGGTGGGTTAGTGTTTGCGAGCGAGTGGAGGGATAAGGAGGCAACGGGTGGGCCGGCCAGCTCGGCGGCTAGCTGGGCCGAGGCCCATCGGGGGATGGGGGTTGGGGCCCCCTTTTTTTGTTTATTTTCACTTTTTTATTTTCTTGTCTCTGTTTTCTTTTACTTATTAATAGTTTATAGTTTTACAAAAAGTGAAACCCACTCCTAAATTAGATTTGTAAAATCAACTATTCTCATAAAAAGTTTGGGACAAAACCAAAGTACCTTGTATTCTTTATTAATAAAAAAGCATTTAAGTTATTGTTTCAGTTGTTGTTTTATTTATTTTAGTGCATTCAGATGCTTTTAAAATGTTGGTTTCTCCACCATTATTACTTAGGATTTATTTGGCACACACCGAACATTTTAGTTTTAATATTTAAAAACTTTTACTATTTGCTTGATTTTGAATATGAATTTGTATCGGTTTGAACTAACGTGAGATTAACAACAGTAACCGCGATGGCGTGGCATCATTAGCAGAGGTTTACTGTAGCTTAATTATCCAGGCATCACAATTCTCCTCTACTACAAGAAATCTCGTCCCGAGATTTAAGAGGGGGGTAAGGGGGAAGGTTCTGGTTACGAAATTCTAGCGAGTGTTCTCGGTCTTGGTTGCTCTTCTCGAAGAGGTAGATCCACTACATTGACATCTTCATTTCTCTGCTTCAGGTCATCATAGTGAAGTCGTCCTTTTCTTCGGGATCTCCATCGTACTTACAAAGGAATCAAGGGTGGGTCTTCTGGGAGAACGATCCTCTGCAAGGTTGACCATCTGGTCGATAACATCGGGGAAGGTGGCGGAAAGTAACTCTTGAATTGAAACTTAAGAAAATATCGAGAGCAAGGTAAGAAGGTATCATGGGCAGTTTCGAGCGAGCAGGCAATCATTCGATGCCTATTACAGGGCGTGAGAGGGGTTCAAAGCAACGGAAACAATTACTGTATCCGATGCCAGAATTGATGATCTCTCGGAAGGTGGCTCGTGAATCACATACGAGGCCAAGTGCGAGGAACAACCTTAAGAACAGGGGGTGTATAGGAGAGTCAAGTTTCGATCCTGTGGAATGGTGGGTTATGGGCCCACCATGTGGGGTAAAGGTAGAAAGAGTACTGACATCTTGCACGATCACGATAGCAAGGCATGTCAGAGAAATAGCCTGTCAGTTATGTCGACAACCACATCGGTACCAAGGGCGAGGGACGAAGAGAACCATTTTCCTGCTCATTGAATGAGGCGGACCAATAGGAAAAGTTCTTGTCCATCAGTGGTTATCGGAAGGTCATCAACAATAGTAACAGGGTCTTACTGACAGAGTGGTACAACAAGGTGCTTACCTAAGCAGGGAATTATTTCTGCTCAGTTAAGTCAGATTACAAGAAAGGTTAAACAAAACAATGGAAAGAAAAAATATACGTTTAAACACACATTTCAGGGGTATATCCTTCCCAAGGACAAGCAGAGCATGATATCCATGACCGGATATAATGTAAAAAAACTCTTTAGGTAAGGTGAGAGAAAATTTCATGACATTACCCATACAATGGTGTTTGGGTAATTGACCAGGAAACATTTAGCATTGGGCTTCAAATGTTCTTGTTGAAAATAGGAGTACCATAGACAAGCTTCGAGATAGCATTGACATGGTCACTGGGTAAAGATCAGACTTTGGATACACAAAGGATCCATCAGGAACAACTTATAGAATAAGTCTTACAATTTCCTCATGGAAGAATGGCTAACATTGCTAAAAAGGAAACTATAACAATAGGCCCTCCGGGTAGGTGTGTTAGGCATGACACCACATTACCGAGTCATATAAAGACCAATGCTATAACTCTTGGAGATATGTTCCAACCATCATATCTGACCGAGGTTCGGATCCGACCGGTGTCAGGATACCTCCAACTTAGGATGCCTGAGAACGAAAGGTGTAACACACATTGTCGAGATGACATTGTAAGATTCTAGGGAATTGAACTACGGAAGCAAGTTCCAAAACCAAAGTTCATCAGTAAACCAAGGAGAGGATGAGGAGGTGGCTGATGAACTCAACGAGAATTCAACGAGATTTCCAAAAGATGGATTTCCACAATTATGTGAACAAGGAGATAGCATTTGTCAGATCAAATGATATAATGAAGTATGCTCAAGGAAAACATACACAATTAAACATTGGTTAAAAGGTGCGCCCGAAACATGGGTTGGGTTGCACGACCAATGTCAGCATGGTGATTCAATAATCAATAGTCTAAGAATGAACGACCGACATTAACTTCAAAGCAATAGGGTTGCTAGAAGGAAAGAATCCAAACAACACCGTTCACTTGTTGGAATCAACACGGGGACCAAGAAAGAATGGTGATGGTGAGAAGTATCACTATACCAAGAATTCTTAAGAGGTGGAGTAACCCTCATGACATTTTTGACATAAAAGATGGTAATACTCCAAGGTAAAGAAGAACAATTGCTGGATAGAAAGGATCTCAAGGTATATCACAAAGCACGAACAAGTTTGTGTTGAATGAAAGGCAATAAAGTGGTCGATGATAACACAAATCATCGAGAGCAAAGGGTGGTATTTCTCATCAAGAATTCGATAGATATCTTGGAAGAGCTCAGAATGTTGATGATGTTCACGATACATTTGTCGCGAGATTTCATGAAGATGTAATCGATCGGCGACGACATCAAGTCAAAGGAATGATGAGGCGAAAGATTATTGGAACCAAGAGTATGACACGAACTCGAAATCAAGCTTGGTGTTCAAGGAGAAATGATACGATGAGGAAGATCGGCGTAAGGTTACCTCATCGTCCAAAATTGTGCTAGCCGATCAGGCTAGGAATGACGTGATCGGGTACAGACTCATACGTAAAGAAGATTACTAAAAGTTGTTGAACCATAGTGCGTACTCAGTTCAGTTATTGGTGCCTTTGAGTGTTTAATAACTCAGAGCCCGTGAAAAAATGGAATCGGTGAGAATGTAGTACTTGATGAAGAACTCATAAGAAGTTATGCAGTTCCATGATAATTTCGAGATACCATGGGGGTAATACTCGATGACAGATCAAAGTAGAGGTTGGACTAGGTTATTGCTCTCCAGAAGACAAGTGTTTGAACTTGTCCGAGAAATTTGGATCAAAGAAGAACAATATGGTGGGAAACCACGATAGCAAAAGACCAAATCCCAGATATAAGATGAAATTATATCAAGGGGTAATTATTGTTACGAGAATCTTCCATGACAAGATCTACATCGTGTCCATGGGCATGAACACAAAGTTCAAGGTCGACTCCCAGTTCTCCAATGCATAACCTATCATTCACTCCTCATTTTTGATGGAGTTGTAGTGTTAAAATTTTATCTGGTAAATCACCGGGAGAATATGACTCATGAAAACTTTCAGGTTCACATGGTTTTAGAGAAGGTATAGGTTCAACCCATCAGGGTATCTTAGAAACATATACCACAAGCTTCAAGAGTAACTAACACAAGCTCGAAAATAGAGCATAGATGACAAAAGGAGAGGATACAATTTACCAAAGGCATTATGTATCGAAGAAAGAACTCACAAGGTGATTAATTATGAAGGACACTGTCGGATAATAATCCAACAGTGGATATGGCGATCCACAATGGAGCTGATGTGAGTATTGATACCCAATCAGAGGAAGAAAGAATGCAAATCCACCGGTTTATAGAACATCTGAATAATTGAATAGACTTAGGGGTACAATCAATGGCAATATGATTGGCCGAGAACCAGCTCATGTTCGAAAGACGTCTGAGACGGAAAGATAATTTATAAGGATCAACTAATGATTGCGTGCATCCGCACACATATAGAATCAACAGACTCAAAATGATAGTGTCAAAGGATGCCAATAAGATTACTAGACTTATGGGATTAACCACAATGAAAGCAAGCAAGGATTTCAAGAGCAATAGGCTGCCAAGATTTTTGGAAGATTGAATGGTATTTTCAAGACTATTATGAAATACATGAATCAACTGGGAATGAGTGAATCCTCGATAAGTGCGAGAAATTATTCATAGGGGTATTCATGTGGCAAGGAACTGCAAGGCAGTAGGCACAAAGTATTCTCAGGGTATCTTGTAATAACAAGATCGACTAGAAATAAAAGTAAGAACGACAGACGACATGTGTAAGTATTTATCCATAGGGATGTTTCGGTGGTAGGGAATTGCAAAAGCAACGGGCACAAAGCCTCGAGAGAATATCGGAGAGTATCTTCGAAATCTTATGGTGCAGCAGGCGATCATCTGTAATAAGGGGCTCTCCGGAAGAAAGTAATTAGGAGAACCTAGAGTTAGAGTTAGCAAAATCATTTAACCCGAATAGAAGAGAGATCAGAATCCCAGAGTAAGGATCGAGGAGTAAAAGATCTTAATACCACCCAGATGGCGACGTGGGCCCGTAAGGCACACAGCCATGTTAGTAAAAAGTTTTGTAATGTCTAGACTCGACTTCGGCCAAGGAGTGTGGAAGGGGGATTCCTACTGGCAGTCGGCTCTAATACCAACTTGTGACGCCCCCGATTCAATCGTACACTAATCATACACGCAAATGTGTACGATCAAGATCAGGGACTCATGGGAAGATATCACAACACAACTCTACATATAAAATAAGTCATACAAGCATCATATTACAAGCCAGGGGCCTCGAGGGCTCGAATACAAGAGCTCGATCATAGACGAGTCAGCGGAAGCAACAATATCTGAGTACAGACATAAGTTAAACAAGTTTTCCTTAAGAAGGCTAGCACAAACTGGGATACAGATCGAAGGAGGCACAGGCCTCCTGCCTGGGATCCTCCTAAACTACTCCTGATCGTCATCAGCGGGTTGCACGTAGTAGTAGGCTCCTCTCGAGTAGTAGTAGTCGTCATCGACAATGGCGTCTGGCTCCTGGACTCCATCGTCTGGTCGCAGCAATCGGGTATAGGAAGGGGGAAAGGGGAGCAAAGCAACCGTGAGTACTCATCCAAAGTACTCGCAAGCAAGGAGCTACACTACATATGTATGCATTGGTATCAAAAGGAATAAGGCTATCATATATGGACTGAACTGCAAAATGCCGGAATAAGAGAGGGATAGCTAGTCCTGTCAAAGACTACGCTTCTGGTAACCTCCATCTTGCAGCAGGAGAAGAGAGTAGATGGTAAGTTCACCAAGTAGCATCGTGTAGCATAATCCTAACCGATGATCCTCCCCTCGTCGCCCTATGAGAGAGCGATCACCGGTTGTATCTGGCACTTGGAAGGGTGAGTTTTATTGAGTATCCGGTTCTAGTTATCATAAGGTCAAGGTACAACTCCAAGTCGTCCTGTTACCGAAGATCACGGCTATTCGAATAGATTAACTTCCCTGCAGGGGTGCACCACATAACCCAACACGCTCGATCCCATTTGGCCGGACACACTTTCCTGGGTCATGCCCGGCCTCAGAAGATCAACACGTCGCAGCCCTACCTAGGCACAACAGAGAGGTCAGCACGCCGGTCTAAATCCTATGGTGCAGGGGTCTGGGCCCATCGCCCATTGCACACCTGCACGTTGCGAACGCGGCCGGAAGCAGACCTAGCCTAGCAGACGTTCCAGTCCAATCCGGCGCGCGCCGCTCAGTCGCTAACGTCACGAAGGCTTCGGCTGATACCACGACGTCGAGTGCCCATAACTGTCCCCGCGTAGATGGTTAGTGCGTATAGGACAGTAGCCAGACTCAGATCAAATACCAAGATCTCGTTGAATGAGTTATCTTGAAATAACCGCGAACGCCGACCAGGGCCAGGCCCACCTCTCTCCTAGGTGGTCTCAACCTACCCTGTCGCTTTGCCACAAAGATCCACTCAGAGGGCCGTCGGGACAAACATCCTTTTGGACCCAATCCGTGAATCACTCGCGGGTACTCCTACGAGCCGACCCGTCTTTAGTCACCACAAGTAACATATATTAAGTATAGATATATACCCGTGATCAACTCCCGAGTGATCACGGCCCGATAGTATAGCATGGCAGACGGACAAGAATGTATGGCCATTGATGGTAAACTAGCATCCTAAACTAAGCATTAGGATTGCAGGTAAGGTATCAACAGTTGTAGAAACAATGACAAGCTATGCATCAGAATAGGATTAACGGAAAGCAGTAACAGGCTACGCTACTCTAATGCAAGAAGTATAGAGGAGAGTAGGCGATATCTGGTGATCAAGGGGGGGCTTGCCTGGCTGCTCTGGCAAGAGAGAGGGGTCGTCAACACCGTAGTCGTACTAGGTAGCAGCGGCGTCGGTCTCGGTGTCTAGCGAGAGAAGAGGGGGAAGAAACAATAAATATAATGCAAACAAATGCATGACGATGCATGACATGACAAAGCGTGATGCTAGGTGTGCCCTAACGCGGTACGAGGTGGTACCGGTGAAGGGGGAAACATCCGGGAAAGTATTCCCGTTGTTTCGCGTTTTCGGACAGAGGAGCCGGAGGGGGAAAGTTGCGTGTTCGCTATGCTAGGGATGCGTGGCGGACGAACGGGCTGCGTATCCGGATTCGTCTCGTCGTTCTAAGCAACTTTCATGTTCAAAATATTTTCATCCGAGTTACGCTTTATTTTATATGATTTTTCAAAGATTTAAACAAATTCTGGAATTTCTGGATTTAATGTAATTCGAAATAATAAAAAGACAAACTGCTATGGGTACACAAGAGTGTACCCAGCAATGTGTGTATACGTATGGCATGTGGGGCCAGGGGCTGGGTTGACCCAGTCAATATTTTGACTAGTCCAAAGTGAATAGTGTATGTGGGTCCCAATTGTCATTGGCTAGGTTAACTAATCCTGATTAATTTAGTTAACTAAGTGATTAGGTTAATTAATTAGAAGTAATTAAGTTAATTAATTGATATATTTTTTATAGTTATTATTTTTTTAAACCTTTTCTTTTTAATCCATTTTCGTTCTCAGGGGCGTGGGCCCCATTTGTCATTGGCCTAGAGGTAGCCTTAGCGGGCGCGCGGGTGCGCGGGCGTCGCCCGTGCAGGCGCTGCGGGGCGGCTTGCGAGGGGCTGGCACACGGCTTGGCGCCGGTGGCCGTGGCCGCAGCCGGAGCGCGAGGTGGGGGGCTCGCCGGAATCTGCCGGCAGGGGGCCGGTCGAAGAGGCGCGCGTGGGAGGATGCGGTGGGGGCGCAGGCAAGGCGTGGTGCAGCGACGAGGGGGAAGCAAGGCGTCGGTCAAAGCGCAGCTGAGGCGCGGGTCGAACGGGGCGAGTGCGACGGCCTCGCGGGCGGTGCGCAGCGATGCGGCGCGGTGGCGAGGCAGAGGCGGAGGTGGGGCGCAGGCAGCGCGCGGGCCGCAGCAGCAGCGGACAGAGCACCGCCGGCGGCCGCCGGCGCACACACTGGGTGCGGCCGGTGCGCGGGTCAGGTGGCAACGGCGAACGGCGGATGAGGTCATGGCACACGGGGTAGAGAGGGAGGAGGAGGGCACGGCCCTCACCGGCGTTGGAGAGCAGAGGTGGCGGCGAGGCTCAATGTGGTCCGGCGTGGAGGAGGACAGGGACGGGTCGGCGGGGTCGACGACGGGGAAGGGGTCGAGGCGGCGAGGTCTCCGGGCGGCGGTGGTGTAGCGCACGGCGACGGCGCCGATGTCCAGGGGCGGCGGGGACCTTGGGCGACGTTGGACGGCGACGGGCGAGTGCAGGGCGTCAGGGGCAACGAGCGCGTTGAGCGCTCGATCCAGATCGTGGGGGGGAGTGGGGAACAACGTGCGGGTGGGTTAGGGTTTGCGAGCGAGTGGAGGGATAAGGAGGCAACGGGTGGGCCGGCCAGCTCGGCGGCTAGCTGGGCCGAGGCCCATCGGGGGGTGGGGGTTGGGGCCCCCTTTTTTTGTTTATTTTCACTTTTTTATTTTCTTGTCTCTGTTTTCTTTTACTTATTTAATAGTTTATAGTTTTACAAAAAGTGAAACCCACTCCTAAATTAGATTTGTAAAATCAACTATTTTCATAAAAAGTTTGGGACAAAACCAAAGTACCTTGTATTCTTTATTAATAAAAAAGCATTTAAGTTATTGTTTCAGTTGTTGTTTTATTTATTTTAGTGCATTCAAATGCTTTTAAAATGTTGGTTTCTCCACCATTATTACTTAGGATTTATTTGGCACACACCAAACATTTTAGTCGTAATATTTGAAAACTTTTACTATTTGCTTGATTTTGAATTTGAATTTGAATCGGTTTGAACTAACGTGAGATTAACAACAGTAACCGTGATGGCGTGGCATCATTAGCAGAGGTTTACTGTAGCTAAATTACGCCGCCCCCAACCTCGACCTCGACGCCGCGCGCCCAAGCCCTGACCCCGACCTCGACGCCGCCTACCCCTCCCTCGGCCGCTCCCTAACTCCGCCAGCACCCGAGGTGAGCACGCCTACACCTCCTCCTCCTCCCCTACCTCTGCCTAGCTAGGGTTCCTAGGGTTCATCAAATTTTAGATTGCATCAAATTAGTTAGGGTTCATCAAATTAGATACTAATTAGGGCAGTAGTTCCTAGGTAGGGTTCATCTAATTAGTTAGTACTTGTAGATGCTTAAGAACTAGGGCGGTAGTGTTTAATAGAATTAGTAAGAAAATTAATAGAACTAGTTGAACTAGTTTATTTTTAGTAAGAACTAGTTGAATTAATAGAACTAGTGTATTTTTAGTAAGAAAATTAATAGAACTAGTTGAACTAGTTTATTTTTAATAAGAACTAGTTTATTTTTATTTATAGTAAGTGTTTAGTTGAATTAATAGAACTAGTTTATTTTTAGTAAGAAAAATTATGTTTAGTTGTTTTTTTAGTTAAAGCAATTATTCCCGCATCAACGTCGACGATGCCTATCCCGCATCCTCGTCATCGACTCGGCGAAGGACACCTTAATCAGAGGGGCCATGTCCAGGACTGGGCTCTGCCGGGCTGGTACTGGGAGGTGCTACCTACCGAGGGGCGTAGCTTGGTGAGGAGCCAGCCCGTCGCTGACCCGAACCTTCTTTGGTGGCGGACGCGTGGGCCAGTGACGGTACAGAGGCTTGAGGACCCCGTGGAGGTGGTACGTCACCGTGTTAGCGAGGAGGACGCGCATGTCCGTCGCTACATGATTGCGTTGGAGGGCAGGTTCTCCAATACCTGGCAGGTTCTTCAGGGATCTCACTAGAGCTATGATCATGTGATGGTTCCTTCGCTTTGGGTGTCCACCACCCGCGCCGATACCCGTCGTTCGCTAAGGTTTTAGTTATATTAGTGATGTTATATGTATGATACTATTCGAGATGTGTTAGTGATAATATTTGACAATGTACGGACGCAAGAGATGATTTACTTTTGCTTATTGAATGCATGCTAATTTGAATACTTATTTATTTTACAATTTGGTTTTGATTATTGAATGCTCAAATTGGACCCCACTATGCAAGGTGTCTGCATTTGATTAGTTGATAGCTTATCGGGTTTTTGTTTTTGCAGAAATCAAGGAGCCCCTCCATCATCCCCGTCATCGTCCCCGTCACCAACCCTCTCCGACCTCGAGGTGAGACCAGCCAAATCTCCATGTCAATATGAGTCCTATAAGATATTTTGAAATGTTTTTGTTCATATTTTCAACCATTGAAATGCAATGACCATCAAATTTGAATGCTCATATGATGTAGATAAAAACATGTATATCTTGTGTAGCTCAAATAGGATATGTGCTTGCCTATGTTTTGCCGGAGTGTTGATTAATTTTCGTTCCGGCAAATTTCAGACGCTCGATATGTCCTTTTTTAGCAAAAGTCATGCCGGATTTTTCCATGAATTTTGGCATGACTTGTGCTAGAATATGTAGGAAATATCGAGTGGCTTGGAATTTCTAGAAAGATAATTAAACGACATTATGCTCGTGATGAATAATAATGATTTAATTTAGTTTTTGTAGTACATATATTTAATTGTACAAGTTTAATCTTTGAATTATGAACATAGGAAATATCGTCATCGGACGATGAAAGTCTCCCGGGGGAGTGCGGCTGGTGCAACGACGACCGAGGTCTGTGTGACAGGCCTCACCTAGACGAAGATCGGCGCTTCAGCATTAAGCTCCAGAAGACATTCGGTGTTGAAACGGTACGCAACTACGACAATTTTTTTTCATAGTTAAGCACGACTTCAACTATTTCAACGTGTGATTTTCACCTTTTACCATTCGACTAGCTTATCCCATGCCATACAAGATGCTATGTCTGGAGAGGATGAATTTTGAAGACCATGAAAGTTCCAAAACAAAGAAAATTCACCTAAGGACCCATCATGGTATGGATTTTTAAGTAAATCTGTACAATTCTGAGAGCGTAACCCATTTTGATTGCACAAATTAAGAAGCACTTTGCAAGATGTATGGTTTTTATGAGGGTATGCTTGTCACCATGGATCTTGGTGATCCTGACATCGAGCAAGACAATATGGACATTTGGGTCCTTGTTGATACGCTTCCAATTCTACCGCTATATGAGTTTCTCAAACATAGTTATTAAATAATTTATATTGTTTATTTCAAAATAGTTGACAGCTTATTTTCATTGACAACTTATTTTCATTCTTCAAACAATGTGCGAAAGATGGTAGACAGAACCTACTACACCGATGGCTCGGAATTAACCTATTAGGAGAAAAATCATCTGATCGCATTTTGTACTGATCTTGAGAATTACAATATCCATTATCAAACTCCTCCACATTATGGTCAATACGTGCCACTAGTGCACGTGTTGAACTATGGTAACATCCATGGAGCTGTCATGGTAAGATTTTTTACTATTACGACATCCGTGCATGTTTTGCATAAATTCTTCTAAAACTGAACTACATTGCTAACTACGAAGTTATTACTATGTTTTTCAACAGAAAATCCCGAAGGATTGTGTGCCTCATTTGATGTTTCGGAATGGTCGCCTTAATGTTTTGAACATACTGCCAGGTCATCCTATGAATCACACTTGTCCATATCGGATTTCTAAAACCGGTGAAGACATGAAAATCAAAGAATGAAAAGAAAAAAATGGACAGTCGTAAGGAGGTAGTTGGAAGCAACATTATGCAAAAGGCAAGAATTGAAGACAGGTTGATCCTCATTCTCCATAATGAAGAGTCAGGGCTATCTTGTTTTATGCTATTTTACCTAACAGAAGGTAGTAGGTCCTATGAGAGAGAAGTAGGTCCTAGGTCGAATGTGTTATTATGTGGTACAATGTGTTAAAGTTGATGATGATGACGATAAGTTGTGATTATGACTAGTGATCAACTTGCTATATGATGTCTCATTGATGAAAATGATAATCATGAGGAGGTGTTATATGACAATGATGTATTATGATGATAAGTTGTTATTGATATGATGATGATGATGATGATACTTATTATATCATTGGATGAAAGAACCGCGGATTAGTTTCAAGTGGATGTCCATCCACTTGAAACTAGTCCACGGTTCTTTCACCAAGCGATGTAATAACTCATTATGATGTAAAAACAATCTCTAAATTGTTGTTGTATGGAAACTTGTATAAAGGTGTATGAATACAACATGAAATAAAAAAGAAATGTGATACAGAATAGTAGTAGTAGCGCGGGCTGCGAGAGGCGCTACTAGTAATTACCAGTAGCGCCCTTTCAAGCAAGCGCTACTACTAAGTGGATATAGCAGTAGCGCGGTTAAGCCCATGCTACTGCTAAACATTAGCTGTAGCGCCGTACTAGTAGCGTTGCCACCCGCGTTACTGGTAGGCCTAAAACCTGCTCTACTGCTAGGCTTTTCCCTATTAGTGTTTACTTATGTGGAAAGTAGTTAATGAGAAGAGATGTGTTTGCGTTAACATATGTTAAGCGCTTTTCAAGAAAAAATGAGTCTACAAGCTAATAAATAAAGTCATCTATGAGACTACTACTACTGTGATACTTGTTAGAATAAATCTGAGGTACACCATCGACCATTTGAGGACCAAGCAATCACACGAGCACAACACCGAGATTTGTTAACGAGGTTCACCGATATGGCTACATCCCCGGGGCCTGACTATGGGCGCTCCTCCCCGTGACACCGTCACAATACCGCACCCCGGCGGCCCGGGCGCCGGCACACGCCGCCGGCTCCCCCGCGTGCCCGTGCTATTATGTTGGCATAGGTTACATTGTGTGTTTAGCCCCGCTATATATGAGAGACCTAGGATACAAGTGTCCTACTTGGACACGACTGCATATCCTGTCTACACACCGTACGACTCCAAGTCCAACTGTAACCTAACTTGTACAATAATATTCGACACAACTCTAACAAACTCCATCTTGGCGAATATTCTCCACCATCTTGAATTCGCTTGTGCGTCGAACCTCCATGTACATTGGACTTGAGATACGCCATGAGCACCGCTGCTACTCCTAGACTCCATATGACTCCACCTGCAACTGTAGTCCCTTCTCGTCTTCTTCACAGTCAACACTCGAGCAAAATTAAGTTTCTCATTGCTCTACTTTGTGCTACCAACTTTCGGAGTTTCCGTTCAACGCCATCACACACTGATAATTTATCTGCATGAAAATAAACAACTCACATATTGGATGTCACATACAAGAGTTACCTGAACTCAACATCACCGCTCTTTCTTGACCGTCTGTCTAAAACTTGAAGGAATTTCACCGTCACCCTGTGTCACCCTGAGTCAAATTCGCAGTTGTCTCATCCTTTTTCCGGATAGTCTCTAGGATGTCCCACAGCTATAGCACTCCGCCTCCTTCTGTCTTGTCATCCGCACTTTGCCATGTGCACCGAGCACCATAGAATATACGGCCATGTATTCTCTCGGTTTTGACAATCTCAGACTTTCCGCCACTTTCTCAGATTCCCCATGGTCAACTCTCGTCTATCAACCGGCACCGATAGACCCAGTCACCAACTTGAATCCGGTACTCGTCAACACTGCTTCAGCACCCCCTGCACACTTTGTCTGACCACATGTCTCACCATTAGTGCATTGGCTTGTCGCTGTGTCCCGTGCTTACCGCACGCCTCGCCGCTATCACTGCGTCGAGCCTGTGCTGTCCTGGTTGAGTCTCTCGGGCAGCTAGCCCAAACTGCCTCAACCCCCACTGCAGAGAACCACTGATCATCACCGACCGATGCCGAGTATCACGTCTCCATCAGACCACTAGTACCCAGTCCGATCCACGTTCTCTCGTTATCTGGCTGAAATAGGCTTCGACTCTCCGAATTCTTACGCAATAGCCCCTCCATCAGCACAGAGTGTAGTCCTCCATCAGACTCCAACTCCACCTTCAACATGACTCCATGGTGGTTGTACGTGCCACCCTCCCGCGCCCTGTCGACTCCAAGCTCTCATGTGCACTGTCTTGAATCAACCCCGCGCCATAGTCTGTTGAAGCCGCACAAGCCCTTAAGCCTGCACCACGTGTTTCCACGCCCAGAAGTCGGCCACCATCAGCATCATGCTCCTATGTCGTCCTCGCTGATTCCACCACCGTCTTCTGTACCAACCGACTTGCATCGATCCGTCAGACTGTCCAGTCCGACCCAGCCAAACATATCCGACTGCACGACATGCTCCAAACTCCACGAGGCTTATACACATGTCGTTATCCTTGCCACGCACACCATTGACCCTCACGCTACCATCCTCGTACACAACCATGTACAAATAAATAAAGCCAAACTCCACCATATAAGCCTTCCCGTATGCACTTCACTGCGAAGATCAATGGAAAAATCTCCAAACTCCACCACATGCATCTGTAGGCTCTTGGTCCATTAGCTTTTCCCACCGATAGCACCTAAGTCTCTTGTGTGTAGCCTATTTTGTTCTCAACAAATCCTCGCTCTTTGTG
Source organism: Triticum aestivum (assembly GCF_018294505.1). Taxonomy (NCBI): domain Eukaryota; kingdom Viridiplantae; phylum Streptophyta; class Magnoliopsida; order Poales; family Poaceae; genus Triticum; species Triticum aestivum. The sequence goes on along the minus strand of NC_057803.1, from coordinate 211,374 downwards.
GTCACACCAGCAGCATCAATCGGCCACTCCTTGGGCCGGCCACGTACCAAACAGCCTCCCAAGTGCCGTAGCAGACCGCATCGCTTTCCTGGCTGCCCGCACACGCACTCCTTTCCTTTAGCAGCCACGTGCTTTACCAGGCCACCTGCCCTCAGTGCCACGCCCGCACTTGGGCCTCGCTTGGCCCTTGCGCCCCCGCAGCTTGTTCGGCCTGCTGCCTCTACCAAACCAATCCAGCGATCGATCTCTTGAAGACTCCGCTGCTTGCACGTTTCGCCGTCGCCGCTTCGACAGCGACTTGGAAATCTCCAGAATTTGGATGGGTGAAAGCTAATGTGGATGGCGCCATGGCGAGGTCAGAGCAAGGGGAGGTGGGGGAGTTATCTTTCGAGATAAAAATGGTGCGTTCAGAGGGGCTGCTAGCTTCTTCTTTCCTGCATGCTCAAAACCGAGATAGCCGAGCTATTGGCGTGTAAACGAGCGCTTCAGTGGGCAGTTCAGAGGAACATACAAAGGCTACACTTGAAAACGGACTCGCAGGTGGTGGCGGAAATGCTGGTGAGTGAGGAGAAGAACTTGTCACACGCTGGACAAGTGGTAGAACAAATTAAAGTTCTGATCAAGTCAAGAGAACAATTCAAGCTCACCTGGGTTCGGAGAACGGCAAATGGAGCTGCACATGCGTTGGCTAAACTGGGTGTGAGTTCTAGTGATTCGGTTTTTTGAGACTTGGTCCCCCCAGATTGTATTCTTAGCATTGTTTCAGACGAAATTCCTAATTTAGTTTAATAAAGTTGGGTTGGAACTTTCAAAAAAAACTTGGAAATCTCGCCGATAACTCTGCCCCTGTTGCGGTTCCTGCTGTATGTCGAGATCTCACCTGTTTCCGATTGCTTTCGTGGACGAAACGACCGATCGATTCCGCTACCTGTTTCTTGTCGACGGACGTCACCGTGACAACTTCCGCAGCCACGATCTTCTCTCATCCTCCTCTTCCAAATCAACATCACGGCCTCAAATCGAACCTTGCTCATGATACCATTTGTTAGAATAAATCCGAGGCACACCGTCGATCATCTGAGGACCAAGCAATCACACGAGCACAACACCGAGATTTGTTAACGAGGTTCACCGATATGGCTACATCCCCGGGGCCTGACTATGGGCGCTCCTCCCCGTGACACCGTCACAATACCGCACCCCGGCCGCCCAGGCGCCGGCACACGCCGTCGGCTCCCCCGCGTGCCCGTGCCATTATGTTGGTATAGGTTACATCGTGTGTTTAGCCCCGCTATATATGAGAGGCCTAGGATACAAGTGTCCTACTTGGACACGACTGCATATCCTGTCTACACCGTACGACTCCAAGTCCAACTATAACCTAACTTGTACAATAATATTTGACACAACTCTAACAATACTTTACACTAGTAACATGGTACTAGTCTAAGAGCATGACCCTTCCTAATGCTCCATTAGGTAGCGGTACTAAGTATGCCACATGGACAAAAAATCTGATGTGACAAGGTAGTTAAAAGGAGAGAGAAGTTTGGTGACCGCATGAAGAACCAATGCCAAGTACACGGACCTATGCATAACACTTAAATGAAGAGTTTAGATGTTAAACAATTAAATGAATGGACCTTAGGCTAGTCATAGTAGGAAGTAACTTAAACTAGTGTCATGCATATGACACTAGTCTATGTTACTATCTTCATAATGCAAAGTAACTTAGAGGTAGTATCATACATCATTGTATTTATTAGTGTAATAGACTCATTGTTTCCTGCAAAGCTCTACTCCTTTCGTCCGGTGAAGAATGTACATTTAGCTTTAAAATTTGTCCATAAAAAAGTGTACTTATATCTTCCCAATGCACTTTAAAGTGGGAAAAAAATATTTCTCTCGCATCACACGGTAATTAAAACCAATAGCAATCTACACATGATCTTCTTAATTTCTACATGCACTTAGCTCATTGGGGGTTAGATAATTAAAGAGGAGAGAGATGATGGGTTGCATCTTTCCAATGCATTTTTTACTCAACTCTATAATTTGTCCTAAAAATTTTAGATGTACACTCTTCACCGGACGAAGGGAGTATGTGATGGTAACATAATATGTTACCACCTTTCTCTCTTTCCTCATTTAATAGTGTGCCAACTCACCAATTTGCCTAGTTGGCATTGCATGTAGATGCATGTTACTATCTATGTTACTCCCACTATGACTAGCCTAGAGAGTAAGTTAGACTAAACACTAGTTTATGTTATTATCTTCGTAGTGCAAAGTGTGATAGAAATAGTATCATATATAGTTGCATTTATTAGCTTGTAGACTCAACTATTGTTGGAAAATGCTATGTGATAGTAACATAATATGTTACTACCTCCATCATGCTGGTTTATTGGTCCTCTTTGCAATTTATGTCAAATTTTAACTAAAGATTTAAATAACAAAATGTCAACAACAAAATTATATCGTTGAATTCATAATTGACCATAGTTTTCAACGATATTAATTTTTTATGGCATGCATGGAGATTTATGTCTATATATCTGAACTGGCCATAGTAGGAGCCATGGCCATGGCCTGCCTCAAGGCCCTCAACACGGCCACCACAAGAGGGGAGGGAATGCAACGCAGCACACATAAAACATCATCCGTCATATGCATCAACTGGATAACTTCATCATTCAAATACTACATCTTCTTCTAATAAACCAGCAGCCGAAACGCATCCTCTTCTCTCTCTAATAAACATACTAGATAGATAGATAGATAGATAGATAGATAGATAAATCTCTCTCGGTAACAAACATGCCTCAGCTCAGTCGTCCGACATGCCGCCCGACTTGCTCTTGAGGTGCTCCTTGAACTCCATGATGTCGCCCTCCCACCTCGTCACCGCCTGCTTCTCGCACACCCAGATCTCCTGCGCCACCTGGTTGATCAGCCTGAAGTCATGGCTCACCAGCACCAGCCCGCCGTCCCACTCATTCAGCGCTTCCGCCAGCGAGTCGATCGTCTCGATGTCCAGGTGGTTGGTCGGCTCATCCAGCAGCAGCATCTGCTGCTCACGCCACGCCAGCCACGCGAAGATCACCCGGCTCCGCTGCCCGTCCGACAGGTTCCGCATCGGCATCACCTGCACCTTCCCCGACAGCCCGAACCTGCCGATGGCCGCCCGCATCCGCTCCTCCTCGTTGCCCGGGTACTCCTTCAGCATGTACTGCAGCGCAGACAGGTCCAGGTCCAGCTTCTCCGCCAGGTACTGGTGGAACTGCGCGATCCGCAGGTGGTTGTGCCGCCGCACCAGCCCGTCCAGCGGCACCAGCTCCCCCGTCATCAGCTTCAGCAGCGTGCTCTTCCCCGCCCCGTTGGGACCCACCAGCGCCACCCGCGAGTCAAGGTCCACCCCAAAGTCCAGCTTCTTGTAGATCAGGTTGTCCGGCGTGTACCCGAACGTCACCTCCACAAACTGCAGCACCGGCGGCGGGAGCTTGCCCACATTGGCAAACCGGAACGTCAGGATCCTGTCCCTCGCCACCTTCTCCGTCAGCCCGCCGCGCTCCATCTTGGCCAGCGTCTTCTCCTTGCTCTGGGCCTGCCGTGCCAGCTTGGCGGACCCGTGCCCAAAGCGCGCGATGTACTCCTTCATCGACGCAATCTGGTCCTGCTCCCACCTGTACTGCTTCATCTGGTTCTCCTCCAGCTCAGATCGGGTCTGGACATACTGGTCGAAATTCCCAGTGTACAGCTTCAGCTTCCTGTTCTGCATGTGGATGATGTTGGTACATACTCCATTCAGGAAGTCTTGGGAGTGTGATATCACAACAAGTATACGGTCAAACTTCTTCAGTGTTTCTTCCAGCCACACGCATGCCTCAAGATCTGCAAATGTTGTCAAAGAATCGCCAGCAATATTATTACTATTAATTAATCCACAAAAGCTTATTTCTTTATTTGGCTTCAGAAATCATTTTGTACTAGGTACTGTATTATTATCTCAGTCAGCATCAACTCAAACATGCATGTGCCACTTTTCTAAGAGAAATAGTCGCATGGCAGCTAATATTAAGCAGTAATCATGCTATTTTTACAAACATTCCTAAACATGGTATAAGTGCTTGTGTCAATGGAAGATGAGAAAATGGAGTTATCAAAATAATCTACCAACACCATCTCACAATCAGCGCAAGGAAATCTTGGGCAAAAAACAGGTCCACTAGAGAACTATAAGTGTAGCTTTTAAAGTTTCATCCCACCACCACCCAACAAAGTGAAGTCCAACAAAAGTCAGGAATTAAGACCCAAATGTGCCGAGACATGTATAATCAAAACCTGTAACAACCTACATTCATGGTGATTTTGTGGTCAGCGGACCAACAGGTTCTCCAGTATGGCTGCTCCAACAGCCAGGCATTCCTACAGCAAGGCGCACATCATTGTTCATCGTAACAAAGGAAGCCATGGCAGAACCTTTTAACTTGGCAAAATTGAAAGGCATTTTTTTAATATAAAATAATAAAAACCATTGACTCATTGACAACTATGAGCTCATCATTGTGCATGTTTCCTAGTTTCACTGATAATGGATCGCCCTTCAAACAGGGGCATTTCGGCCTAAGCTTTGTATTGAAGATAAGACCCTATATTGAAGACATTATCTAGCTAAACCGAGATAACCAGCATATATATTCAGCTAGCCTAGTATTTCAGCTGCTGCTCCCCTACGTGTGTGACAATCCTATGCGATCTTTTTTTAATTATTATAAATAAAAAACTGATATCCAAACAAATATGTTCAAAACTGATGTGATTTAACTCCGCCTCGAACAAGCACAAAAAGCTCCATATGCTTTCACGGGCGCTCTAAATGAGATTGTAGAAAATGCATTGGACTAAATATATGGCGCAGCCGTTATGTCCCATCTCCACAATCCCAACAGGCCAATGCATCGCATCTAAGATGACCCATAATTATATACGTACCTCCTAAAACCGGTCACGGTAAAGCTTGCTGAAAAGCATGTGATTTGGTATTAAAGAAACAGAAGGCACCAGGCCCACTTTACTAGTTGTAACACATGGGTTGGAGAAGAACTCACCAAGATGATTGGTAGGCTCATCGAGCAAAAGGATGGTTGGATTCATGAAGAGAGCTCTTGCCAAAGCAATTCTCATGCGCCAACCGCCAGAGAAGTCCCTGGTTTTCTTGGCCTGCATCTGCTTGTTAAAGCCTAAGCCAAACAAAATCTCAGCAGCACGCTTTTCAGCGGTGGATGCATCAATTGCTTCTAACCGCTCATATACGCGCTCCAAAGCTGCACCACCGCCATCATCCTAAATATGCCAGCACAGGTAGGTATTCGGTTAGAGCATATATATATATAAGTAGTAGTACAACAACAGAGCAGGGGCAGGCATTGCAAAAGGAAAGGTACATAGGGGGCTTGAAGAGCAAGATGATGATGATGATGATGATAGCAGAAAAATTGATTGATTGATGAGAAGAGAAACATACTTGAGCAGCCAAAACTTCAGCTTCCTTTTCCAGCTTGACCCTTTCTTCATCACAGCTAATGACGGCTCCAAGCGCAGACATGTCTGAAGCCTCGATCTCATGGCTGAGGTGGTATATATCCATGTGGTCAGGGATAGGAAGCTCCCTGCACCCTATTGCTTTGAGAAGGCAGGACTTGCCGCAGCCATTCAGACCAAGCAAACCATAGCGCCTGAGATGGAATAATAAATAAAGCCGTTAAACATCCAAGATGACAGCGGCAAGAGGTTGCTTGTAATAATTAATGCACTAGTAACCTGCCGTAGTTGAGCTCCAGCTCAGTGTCTACAAGTAGATCGTGGCCGTGGAATGTTAAAGTGAGAGACTCTATCTGCAAGTGAAGTGGCATACATTCATCAAGAGACAGACAGATAGAAAACAGAGTTAGACCATTCATCATTATATCTTGTACTCCCTCCGTAGAGTAAACAAATATAAGAGCGTTCAGATCACTTATGCTCATATATTTCTTTACGTAGGGAATATGTACCTTCCTTTAGTGGAAGAAAGGTAGTAGCGTTGCAGTTGCAGTTGCAGTTGCAGAGAATGAAGGTAGTGGGCAATGAATGTTATAAACCTACCAAACATGAAGGGTTTGTGCATACTATTTCACCATCTAATCTAATCTAATCTAATCTAATCCATGATGTTTATATGCTAGGAATTGCTGCAAATGGACCAGGGAGTAGAATATTAGTATGCCTCCCCCCCCTCCCCTCCAGTGCTGAGCTGATCTATCATAGCAGTAGAGTAGAGAAGCATCTAAGGCAATAGAAAGAAAAAATTTCCATATTGTAATCTTTCTTTCTTGTGATATAATAATAATAATAATAATAATAATAATAATAATAATAATAATAATAATAATAATAAGAGAGTGGGCGAGGCGCACACAAGTCATAATAATAATAATAAAATAATGAATCCAACCCATCCAGCAAGACAAAAAGTTGTGCTTGTTTTGTACATGTACTACTAGAAGACTAGTTTTGTTGGGGATTAGATTGGATTGAATTGGATTGGATTAGGTGCTGATGTGCATCTGCAGCGCAGCGCAGGCAATATATTTATACAGTAGTATTTATTTGAAAGATATATATATATATATATATATATATATATATATATATATATATATATATATAGAATAGATAGAATAGATAGAAAGAGAGGAAGAGGGATCTGATCTGATCTGATCTGACAGAGAGGAGGAGAGGAGAGGAGACGTACGTGTATGTCGCGTGAGAGCGGGTGGGAGGTGAGGACGGCGGTGCAGGTGCGGTCGGACAGCTGAACGGCGGCGAGGGCCCCCTTATCCGTCGTCTTGTTGTTAGAGGCGGAAGATGATGCGGAGGAGGTGGGCACCTTGGCGCCCCTCTTTGCGGCTGCGGCGGCCTTCTTCTGCGCCGCCTTCTTCTTGCTGGCGTCCGACACCATCTCCTCTCCTCTCCGAGCTATGTGTGGTGTGGTGTGGTGTGGTGTGGTGGGTGATGGCAGACGGCGCCGGCCGGCGAGGCGAGGTGGAGAAGAAGGAAAAAAAGTTCCTACCTTCCTTCCAGAACCCTCCCTCTTCTTCTAGTCTAGGAGTAGTACTTTGTTGGGTTGGATTGGGTTGGACTAAACAACACCACAGGAAAAGGAAAAAGGAAAAACCTGGGCTGGACACGTCTCTCTGTCACTCTGTGTGTGTGCGTGTTGGGCCGTCTTCTTATTCTTTTTCTAAATCAACAAAAAATAAAGGGATGAAAGCGAACAAAACAATCATTTGGGTTGCTTCACGGAGCAACTAATTAAGGACCGCTCCTTGAGAAAAGAAGCCTCCCAACAATCATTTGAGATGGGCCGAAAACTCTCAGCCGCTGCCACATGTCGCGCTCCTCTGAATTTTGTTTTTTTATTTTCACATCTGTTTTTGGTTTTTTGGATGTTTCTCCGGTTCAGCATTTTCTTGCTGGCGTCCGACACCATATGGCTGCTTCTCTCGCCTCGTCTCGTCTGCAAACGGTTGTGCCTCTTGAAAAATGAAAAACGCTTTCCCTTTCGTGAGAGGCACAGTTGTGCCTCTTGAAAAATGAAAAACGCTTTCTCTTTCGTGAGAGGCATGGTTTTGCTTTCATGAAAATCATGATCATGACTCTCGAAAACAAAGAAAAACAAGTTTTTTCCTTTCATGAGAGGCATGGTTTTGCTTCCACGAGAGACACGACCATGCCTCTCGAACATATTTCAAACTAATCAATTTAAAAAAATCATAAACAGTTTTCAAAAACATAACTGTTTTTTTATCTCAAATATTTTTAAAATTTGTGAACATTTTCCAAATACATAACATATTTTTGAAATTACGAAGATTTTTTTACAATCATGAACATTTTTTAAATTACCTCTCACGAAAGGAAAAAAATAGAGAAAACACGTTTTCAAATGAAAAATGAAAAAACAAAAAAAGGAAAGGATACAGAAAGCAAAAAAGAAAACGAAAAGGTAAAAAACAAAGGAAAAAACAATTCAAGGAAGGTTCTAGAACCTTTCCACAACCGGCGTGGAAGATATCCATGAATGGGCGGGCCCAAAAGTAGGATCAAAGGCTGGAGGGGTACACGCTACCTCGCTAGGGCACGCCCCAGGCGCCAAATAGGGTATCCCTTTAAACAAAAACTTACCTTGGGTCGTCTTCTTCTTCTATTATACTTGCTATATGCTAATAGTTTTCAAAGTTGGGCTTTAGATTCGGCCCATTATCACACTGATATCAAATTTGCCATTTTTCTATCTCGCACAATCTTTCAAATTTTGATATGAAATTTTGTGACAACATTGAATGATTTTGTGTCAATGCACTAATTTTTTCCTGAAATTTTTCAAACATTTGTTCATGTGCAAACCATGTCCGGTGCACTGCTACTTCTTGAGCTTGCGTTGGTTTTCCTTAAAGAGGAAAGGGTGATGCAGCAAAGTAGAGATAGGTATTTCCCTCAGTTAGAGAACCAAAGTATCAATCCAGTAGGAGGTACAAACAAGTCTCCAATCTACGCACCTACACAAACAAGTAAACACTTGCACCCGACGCGATAAAGGGACCCGGGGGGCATAGGTTTCACTAGAGCCTTCTCTCTTGAAGGAAAATAATACTATTGGTGAACAAATTACTGTCGAGCAATTGATAGAAAAGCGCAAAGTTATGACGATATCCAAGGCAATGATTATGAATATAGGCATCACGTCTGTGTCAAGTAGACCGAAACGATTCTGCATCTACTACTATTATTCCACACACCGACCGACTCCTGCCTACATCAAGAGTGTTTTTTGCCACTGTCAATTTTTCGTTCGATGCAAAATATCATGTTTTGTAAAGTGATGGTTTTCCTAGAGCTATGATGCGTAAGTGGTGGTTTTATGCATTTTACTCCTACCCCTGCACTCGATGAGCAAGGAAGATGAGATAACTTTCCCTGAGTTGGGCTTGACTCTCCGGCCCGGCCCACTCATCCCTCACAACCAAGAAGAGAAACCTTCGCTTCGCTAAAAAGAAAAGAATGTCAATGCCGCCGGCGACGTGGACGAGGACGAGGAAGCTCCTCCTTGGCCTTCCCCTGATCGCCGGAAGCAGATCCGCCGGCCGCAGCAGCAGATCCGCTCATATCAAAGAAGTGTATCTATCTATACCTAACTAAAATAATAAAGCAGCTATCGCTTCTGGTGGTACGTCACAAAAATTGCCCCCGAAGTTGTCGTAAATCACCCACAATGCCATTAATAAGTGAAGAAAACGATTCAATTTTTTTTCAAAGTCGTTGTCGTCGGGTCCGACTCTTATATAGTGATACCCTTAGAAATATCATAGGCACAAGCGTAGCGCAATGGCTATAGCCGTTGTCTTCCACCCCGGAGACTCCGGGTTTGATCCCAGTACCTCCCTTTTTGCCCCTACTTTTCTCTCTCTTAATAGCGAGAGTGCCTCCTCCACCCCGCACACGTTCATGGGTCGGCCATGACACCCCTTTTTCTTTTCTTTTCTTATCTCTATTTATGTTTCTCCTTCAAATTAATTAGGGATTTCAAAAGTTGTGAGTTTTGAATTTTATTTGAAAAACCATAACATGTTCATGAATTCAAAAAATGTTTGGAAAATATAAAATATCCAATATTTTTAAAAAATGTACACATTGCTTTTGAGAAATCATAAAATTTTCATGAATTCAAAAAATGTTTGGAAAATCATAAATGTCCAGTATTTTAAAAATTGTTTGCATATTTAAAAAAATGGTACTCCCCTTTTTCCCCCTACTTTTTCTCTCTCACCAGCAAGAGTGCCTCCTCCACTCCCGCACACGTTCATGGGTCGGGCCATGATGCCCCTTTTTTCTTTTCTTATTTCCTTTTCTGTTTTTCCTTCTTCAAATTTATTCAGGATTTTACAAGTTGTGAGTTTTGAATTTTATTTTAAAAATTGCGAAATGTTCATGAATTCAAAAAATGTTTGGAAAATCATAAAATTTCCAATATTTTAAAAATTGTATGCATTGCTTTTGAGAAATCATAAAATTTTCATGAATTCAAAAATGTTTGGAAAATCATAAATGTCCGGTATTTTAAAAATGTTTTCATATTATAAAAAAATCATGATTTTGAAAGTATGTTTGCAAAAAAATACTCATGATTTTAGGAAGAAGGACCATGTACCCAAAACATATTCAGGAATTTGAAAATTGTAAATTTTAGAAAATATTCACAAAACTTCAAACAGATTTGTAAATAACAAACAGAACTAACATGCTTACATAGAGGTTTTTTGGGATATGTAGAGGTTGTTTTATGATTTTATTTGGTACACGCGAGTCGCGTAAAAAAAGGTTTCCATGTTTTGTGCAGTGTTGAGATCAAAAAAATTGACACAACTTCTTATGGATTAGTTTTAGTAAGTTATATGAAAATGACTAATTTGCCTCCATACACATCTATGTTTATTCTAGTATCACAGTTTTATTGGTCAGGGTAAAACCATGACCCTAGGTCAAGGTATCATAGTTTTACTGTTCCAGAAGAAAATGCTTAAAAACCATTCGCAATATAAAAAAATGTTCACAAATTTGTAAAAATATTCATGAATGATCAAACATAGGTAGTCAAACAGTAATGCTTCTGTGTCTTTGTGACTATATACCCGCGTGAATTTTGAAGAATTAACTGTCGGGGTGAGTCAGAATATTATAGTATGTTTAAAAAGAATGTTTCTTGAAATTCAGAACAATTCTTTGAATTACCAAGTTTTTTGACAACCATTATATTTTTGCGAATGAATTTTGAAGAAGGAATATTTGTCTTGCATTTGTGAACAAATAAAAAAACACGATGAGACGTGAACAAAATGTGGTCATCGTCGTCGAAGACTATGCATTATTTTTTCTTCTCTTGCAACGCACGGGCCCTTTTACTAGTAAGTAAATAAAACATAAAGACGTTATTACGTTCTTTGTAATGAGCGGTGGAAAGATGTGAAGTTGAACCTCTTTTAAATTACTTTGGCAGACCAACAAAAGGAGTTAGGAGGAGCAAACTTCCAAATTAGAGCATTACTACTACTACTACTACTACTACTACTACTACTACTACTACTACTACTACTACTACTATAATATGAATTGCTAAAGAGTTGATGTTGGACAAGGAAGATAACGTAATGGGTTATGTTTTCTTACATCTGAGATAAATTATATTTTATGGATCATCCAACATGTTGAGCTTGCCTTTCCCTCTCATGCTAGCCAATTTCTTTGCACCAAGTAGAGATACTACTTGTGCTTCTAAATACCCTTAAACCCAGTTTGCCATGAGAGTCCATCATATCTACCTATGGATTGAGTAAGATCCTTCAAGTAGGTTGTCATCATTGCAAGCAATAAGAATTGCTCTCTAAATATGTATGACTTATTAGTGTGGAGAAAATAAGCTTTATACGATCTTGTGATGTGGAAGAAATAAAAGCGAAGAACTGCATAATAAAGGTCCATATCACAAGTGGCAATATAAAGTGACGTTGTTTTGCATTAAGATTTCGTGCATCCAACCATAAAAGCACATGACAACCTCTGCTTCCCTCTGCGAAGGGCCTATCTTTTATTCTTGTCTATCACTTCATATAAGAGTCACGGTGATATTCACCTTTCTTTTTTTACATTTTATCATTTGGCAAGCACAATGTGTTGGAAAGATCCTGATGTATATGGCTAATTGGATGTGGGTTTGCATGAACTATTATTGTTGACATTACCCTTGAGGTAAAAGGTTGAGAGGCAAAATTATAAGCCCATATCTTTCTCTGTGTCCGATTAAAACTCATAACCATAAATATCGCGTGAGTGTTAGCAATTATGAAAGACTAAAAGATGGTTGAGTATGTGGACTTGCTGAGAAGCTCTTATATTGACTCTTTTCTATGTTACGATAAATTGAATTGCTTCAATGACTAAGATTACAGTTTGTTAGTTTTCAATGAAGTCTCTAATTCATACTTGAGTATGTGAATGAATTGTTACTTTAGCATAAGAGATCATATGACTATATATATTTATGTTGTCGTTCTAAGAATGATCATGATGCCCTCATGTCCGTATTTTATTTTATCGACACCTCTATCTCTAAACATGTGGACATATTTTTTGATTTCGGCTTTCGCTTGAGGACAAGCGAGGTCTAAGGTTGGGGGGGTTGATACGTCCATTCTGCATCATGCTTTTATATCGATATTTATTGCATTATGGGCTATTATTATACATTATGTCACAATACTTATGTCTATTCTCTCTTTTTTTACAAGGTTTACATGAAGAGGGGGAATGCCGGCAGCTGAAATTCTGGGTTGGAAAAGAAGCAAATATTAGAGACCTATTTTGCACATCTCCAAAAGTCCTGAAACTCCACGGGAAATCAGAATATATAAAAAATATTGAGCGAAAGAAATACCAGAGGGGGGCCACCCACCGTCCACGAGGGTGGGGGGTGCGCCCTATCCCCCTGGGCGCGCCCCTGCCTCGTGGGCCCCCTGGTGGCCCTCTGATGCCCATCTTTGGCTATATGGAGTCTTTCATCGAGAAAAAAAATCATAAGCAAGCTCACAGGACGAAACTCCGTCGCCACGAGGCGGAACCTTGGCGAAACCAATCTAGGGCTCTGACGGAGCTGTTTTGCTGGGGAAACTTCCCTCCAGGAGAGGGAAATCATCACCATCGTCATCACCAACGATCCTCTCATCGGAAGGGGGTCAATCTCCATCAACATCTTCACCAGCACCATCTCATCTCAAACCCTAGTTCATCTCTTGTATCCAATCTTTGTATCCAAACCTCAGATTGGTACCTGTGGGTTGCTAGTAGTGTTGATTACTCTTTGTAGTTGATGCTAGTTGGTTTACTTGGTGGAAGATCATATGTTCAGATCCATTATGCATATTAATACCCCTCTGATTATGAACATGAATATGCTTTGTGAGTAGTTATGTTTGTTCCTGAGGACATGAGAGAAGTCTTGCTATAAGTAGTCATGTGAATTTGGTATTCGTTCGATATTTTGATGAGATATATGTTGTCATCCCTCTAGTGGTGTCATGTGAACGTCGACTACATGACACTTCACCATTGTTTGGGCCTAGAGTGAGGCATTGGGAAGTAATAAGTAGATTATGGGTTGTTAGAGTGACAGAAGCTTAAACCCTAGTTTATACGTTGCTTCGTAAGGGGCTGATTTGGATCCATAAGTTTCATGCTATGGTTAGGTTTACCTTAATACTTCTGTTGTAGTTGCGGATGCTTGCAATAGGGATTAATCATAAGTGGGATGCTTGTACAAGTAAGGGCAGTACCCAAGCACCGGTCCATCCACATATCAGATTATCAAAGTACCGAACGCGAATCATATGCACGTGATAAAAACTAGCTTGACGATAATTCTCATGTGTCCTCGGGAGTGTTTTTCTTTATATAAGAGTTTGTTCAGACTTGTCCTTTGCTACAAAAAGGATTGGGCCATCTTGCTGCACCTTATTTACTTGCATTACTGGTTACTCGTTACAAATTACCTTTATCACAAAACTATCTGTTACCGATAATTTCAGTGCTTGCAGAGAATACCTTACTGAAAACTGCTTATCATTTCCTTCTGCTTCTCGTTGGGTTCGACACTCTTACTTATCGAAAATGCTACGATAGATCCCCTACACTTGTGGGTCATCACCCGCACACGTTCATGGGTCGGCCATGACACCCCCTTTTCTTTTCTTATCTCTATTTCTGTTTCTCCTTCAAATTAATTAGGGATTTCAAAAGTTGTGAGTTTTGAATTTTATTTGAAAAACCATAACATGTTCATGAATTCAAAAAATGTTTGGAAAATCATAAAATGTCTAATATTTTTAAAAACTGTACACATTGCTTTTGAGAAATCATAAATTCTTCATGAATTAAAAAATGTTTGGAAAATCATAAATGTCCAGTATTTTAAAAATTGTTTGTATATTTAAAAAATGGTACTCCCCCTTTCCCCCATACTTATTCTCTCTTACCACGCACACGTTCATGGATCGGGCCATGATGCCCTTTTTTTCTTTTCGTATTTCCTTTTCTGTTTTTCCTTCTTCAAATTTATTCAGGATTTCAGAAGTTGTGAGTTTTGAATTTTACTTTAAAAATTGTGAAATGTTCATGAATTCAAAAAATGTTTGGAAAATCATAAAATTTCCAATATTTTAAAAATTGTATGCATTGCTTTTGAGAAATCATAAAATTTTCATGAATTCAAAAATGTTTGGAAAATCATAAATGTCTGGTATTTTAAAAATGTTTTCATATTATAAAAAAATCATGATTTTGAAAGTACGTTTGCAAAAAATACTCATGATTTTAGGAAAAAACGACCATGTACTCAAAACTTATTCAGGAATTTGAAAAATGTAAATTTTAGAAAATATTCACAAAACTTCAAACAGATTTGTAAATAACAAACAGAACTAACATGCTTACATAGAGGTTTTTTGGGATATGTAGAGGTTGTTTTATGATTTTATTTGGTACACGCGAGTCGCGTAAAAAAAGTTTCCACGTTTTGTGCAGTGTTGAGACCAAAAAAATTGACACAACTTCTTACGGATTAGTTTTTGTAAGTCTCTACTCTTATAAAAGACCGAGTTGGTGATGATGTTGTGCCTGCCATCATGTAATATAGACCGTCCTATCTATATCTGACGAATAGAAAGCAAACTATGACAATTTTACAAAAAGATACCCGCATCTTTCTCCACACTTGCAGATAAGGACTTCTCTCGTTCATCCTTTTCTCTCACAAGATAAACTACCCATACAAATGTATCTTGATGTTCCGTGCAATGCACGCGCATCTTGCTAGTTATATGAAAATGACTAGTTTGCCTCCATACACATCTATGTTTATTCTGGTATCATAGTTTTACTCGTCAGGGTAAACACCATGACCCTAGGTCAAGGTATCATAGTTTTACTGATCCAGAAGAAAATGCTTAAAAACCATTCGCAATATAAAAAATGTTCACAAATTTGTAAAAAAATGTTCCCAAATTTGTGAAAATATTCATGAATGATCAAACATATGTAGTCAAACAGTAATGCTTCTGTGTCTTTGTGACTATATATCCGCGTGAATTTTGAAGAATTAACTGCCGTGGTGGGTCAGAATTTATAGTATGTTTAAAAAGAATGTTTCTTGAAATTCAGAACAATTCTTTAAATTACCAAGTTTTTTGACAACCATGATATTTTTTGCGAAAATGTGAACATTGCTTTAATTTGTGAATGAATTTTGAAGAAGGAACATTTTTCTTGCATTTGTGAACAAATTAAAAAAAATGCAATGAGATGTGAACAAAATGTGGCCGTTGAAGACTATGAATTATTTTTTCTTCTTTTGCAATGCACGGGCCCTTTTGCTAGTAAGTAAATAAAACATAAAGACGTTATTATGTTCTTTGTAATGAGCGGTGGAAAGATGTGAAGTTGAACTTCTTTTAAATAACTTTGGCATATCAACAAAAGGAGTTAGGAGGAGCAAACTTCCAAATTACAGCATTACTACTACTACTACTAGAAGACCGCCCGTGCGTTGCAACGGGACCACATTAACTTTAAGAGTTCAATATTAATATTTTCATACATATCAAGTGACATTGACGACCTTTTTTACCGTCAAATCCTCACACACACTCTCTCTCCCTCCCTCTTCCTCACTCTCTCTCCCCCTCTCCCTCTCTCTCTCTAACACACACATACATATCCATCTTATTGGGTATGGGACCATAATCCATCTATTTCACACACACACGCTAGTGCATAACAATATGGATTATGTGTATTATATTTGCCACCACAACTGAGGAAATTAATTTCATGTAAATCGGCCAGCCACAGCTCCAAGAATACGCGGAGGAGGTGGCCCGGGTCAGCATCGGTGCCGTCCGGCGCGGGCCACGGGCCCACTTCCAAGTGCGTCTGCATGCCGGCCACCCCGCCGGATCCTTCAAGTGGCGCTTCCACCGCACCAACTCCCAGGGCCACGGCCACGGTCATGGCCAGTGAAGCCGCCCTTCTTCGCCCCCTTCACCGGCCGCGGCCAACGCGGTGCCGCGTGCCGGGCCTCGCCGTCCTCGTCCTCCGGCACCATCACGACCCAGTGACGCAGCCCAAGCCTCGGCCTCGAGAATCAAGAACGCTCGACAACGGAGAAGGAAGGGAAGATCATATACATGTCATAAGAAAGGGAGTTTATTTACTGCTCCCTCGATGTATTGTTTCCTTTGTTTGGAGATTGATTACCATCCGTGAGTTAAGGTAAGGTTAATGTGTTTGAGCGATTTTTCTGAAAATCAATTATTTGTTTTCTAATTAATGTGATTGAGTGATTTAAGGTAAGGTTAATTAATTTAGATTTGATCTTTAGAGATTGTTCGTGATTGATTCTTCATTACTAAATAACTTGCGCCAGTATGGAAAGTTCTGATCTGTTCAGATTTCTTTCATTGTGTGAGAGGGTGACGCAAAAATAACCCGATGAATTGGGAGGAGGGGATGAAAAAAATCTCCGAAAAAAAACCAGCGAAGGTGGGAGGAGGTACCAAAAAAACCATGGGAGGTGGGACGAAAAAAAACCTGGAAGCGAGACTACCAACTACTGGGCCACGGTCACGGCCACGACCAGTGAAGCCGCCCTTCTTTGCCCCCTTCACCGGCCGCGGCCAACGCGGTGCCACGATGCCCGGCCTCACCGTCCTCGTCCTCCGGCACCGTCACGACCCAGTGATGCAGCCCAAGCATCGGCCTCGAGAATCAAGAACACTCGACAACGGAGAGGGAAGGGAAGATCATATACATGTCATAAGAAAGGGAGTTATCTACAGCTCCCTCGATGTATTGTTTCCTTTGTTTGGAGATTGATTACCATCCATGAGTTAAGGTAAGGTTAATATGATTGAGCGATTTTTCTGAAAATCAATTATTTGTTTTTTAATTAATGTGATTGAGTGATTTAAGGTAATGTTAATTAATTTAGATTTGATCTTTAAAGATTGTTCATGATTGATTCTACATTACTAAATAACTTGAGCCAGTATGAAAAGTTCTGATCTGTTCAGATTTCTTTCATTGTGTGAGAGGGTGACGCGAAAATAAACCGATGAATTGGGAGGAGGGGACGAAAAAAATCTACGAAAAAAACCCAGCGAAGGTGGGAGGAGGTACCAAAAAAAACCATGGAAGGTGGGACGAAAAAAAACCTGGAAGCGAGACTACCACTGCTCCATTAGGAGTAGAGACTACGACGACGACGACGACTGCTACTACTACTACTCGAGAAGGAATATTTGTTTTTTTATGAGGAAAGGATTGGAGAAGGAAGATTAGATAGCTTCCCCTGGGCTGGGCTGGGCCGGGCCTGTCTGTCCGGCCCACCGAATGAAGGCCTGACCTGATCATTTCAGTTCAGTTGAGCCCACACCCACTCACCCTCCTCCTCCTCAGTCCTCGATGTCGCCGGCGGCGTGGACGAGGACGAGGAAGCTCGTGCTTGGCCTTCCCCTGCTCGCCGGCCGAAGCAGCAGATCCGCTGGAGATGGCCGGTAAGCAACCATCTCTTGTTTGGTTTTCTTTCCAGCTCATGGACTGAGTTGGTTTCAGCTCCTCCTCCTACTTTGCCGGTGCCGGTGCCGCCGGAGAGAAGAAGAAGAGGTCTACGGCAGTCCGGAAGGTGGTGGCTATCGGGGCCATCAGCCTGGCCGGGGGAGTCGCCCTCAGCGCCATCAACGACCTCGCCATCTTCCACGGATGCACCAGGTCTCTAGGATGTGCATCTGCTTCTGCATCTGCTTCTGCTTCTGCTCTGCTCTGCTCTGCTCTGCTCTGCTCTCTAGAATCAATTCAACATCTACATTAGTACATGATATAACTGCTCTGCTTTCTTGGAATTTGTCACCTTTCTTCGAATAATCTTCTTTCTATGTATACCCTGTACCTGTACCTGTACTATATGCAGGTTTGGACCCTTTTTCAGTTATTATTAGGAACATTAGATAAATATTTATGCACCAACGAAGAACATGCTCCATATATCTCCTATTAAATCTTTCTTTCTTTCTTTCTTTCTTTCTTTCATGATTTGTATGATGATGATGATGATGATATGTGCCTACAATCCAGCAAGGCGATCGACAAGGCTAGCGAGAACCCAGAGGTCGTACAGGCGATCGGGGTGCCTATAGCTAGAGGCCCATGGTACGATGCATCTGTCGTTTTGGGTCATCGGCGCCGATCCGTGGCGTGCACGTTCCCGGTCACAGGGCCACGGGGTTCGGGAGTGTTTCAGATCGAGGCCGTCCGGAATGGAGGTTTGTCAACAGCTACTTCTTTCTTGACACTCATACATAGATAGATACTCGTGGATTTCCTTCAGTACCTAGTTTTCTTATAATGTCTGCTTTATCTTGTCTTGTGTTACTTGTGCATAAAGAGGATGGTGTGCTTTCGTTTCTGCGCCACCACGACTGGGAGATACTGGCCATGGATGCTCGCCTGGAACTGCAGCTAGAAGCACTACCTTCAGATGATGGCAGTCAGGGTCAGCAACCAGTCGTGATGAACCTAAACCTGATGAGCAGCACTTCTGCTGATGACGACGACAATTGTAAGATTAGTGATACTGCTGGTGGTGGGGAAATCAGTTGAGAGTTGAGCCTTTCTTCTTTTCTTTTCTTGTCGTTGCGACAAGAGGAGGAGATAGTTGACAAGAAAGAATATTCATAGAAATTTGGTTTGATGGAGATGGCAATAATTGAAAGGGTTTAGGCTTAGTAGAACTAAAACCGAGTACATGATGTGCGGTTTCAGTACTACTAGCTGTGAGGAGGAGGAGGTTAGCCTTGATGGCCAGGTGGTACCTCGGAAGGACACCTTTCGGTATTTGGGGTCAATGTTGCAGGAGGATGGGGGTATTGATGAAGATGTGAACCATCGAATTAAAGCCGGATGGATGAAGTGGCGCCAAGCTTCTGGCATTCTCTGTGACAAGAGAGTGCCACAAAAGCTAAAAGGCAAGTTCTACAGGACGGCGGTTCGACCCGCAATGTTGTATGGCGCGGAGTGTTGGCCGACTAAAAGGCGACATGTTCACAGTTAGGTGTGGCGGAGATGCGTATGTTGAGATGGATGTGTGGCCACACGAGGAAGGATCGAGTCCGGAATGATGATATACGAGATAGAGTTGGGGTAGCACCAATTGAGGAGAAGCTTGTCCAACATCGTTTGAGATGGTTTGGGCATATTCAGCGCAGGCCTCCAGAAGCTCCAGTGCATAGCGGACGGCTAAAGCGTGCGGAGAATGTTAAGAGAGGGCGGGGTCGACCGATTTTGACATGGGAGGAGTCCGTTAAGAGAGACCTGAAGGATTGGAGTATCGACAAAGAGCTAGCTATGGACAGGGGTGCGTGGAAGCTTGCTATCCATGTGCCAGAGCCATGAGTTGGTTGCGAGATCTTATGGGTTTCACCTCTAGCCTATCCCAACTTGTTTGGGATTAAAGGCTTTGTTGTTGTTGTTGTTGTTGTTGTTGTTTGGAGATGGCAATAATTGAATTGAATTGAGTTGAGCATCACTTCACTCACTTGCTTTGATGTCTGAATCCTATCCTATCCTATCCTATGTGCCTGAAACAAGAAGCAAGCTAGGGATAGATAGATAGATAGAAAGAAATGTACCTAGTAACTAAAATTAGGAGGGGGGCATGCATGCATGCACTTGGTGCTTAGGCCTGCCAGCCGGGCAAACCATCAACCCTACGTTTGTTTAGCTTAGCATGTGGGTGGCATGGCATGGCATGGATTCCGGCGGGCCGCCAATGACCTTGCTCATCGTGTCGATTGGGATTGGATCGAAGAATCGAAACAAAATGGATTGGATTGAATGCTTGGGCAAATTCTTTCTATGTATCGTTAGGTAGTAGAATAGAATTTGCTCAAGCATTCACCACCTAGCAAGGAAGGAAGGATGGGCATCTTGTGTTGCTTCCAGTCCGGCGCCGACAAGCTCCTGGATCATGGTCATGGTGGTGGTGGTGGTGGTGGTGGTGGTGGTCCGGCGGCCGTACCTTCTTCCACAACCAAGAAGCCGCCTCCCCGAGACGCTCCAGCCGTCACCGTCCGCCCCCCTAATCTGCTGCGACGAGATGACGATCATCAAGAGGAGGAGGGCGCCCGCAGCAGCAGCAACAACAACAACCTTGCCACCCTCGTCGATGAGATTGTTGCAGAATCAGGTACCTACATTACATACATAATGATATATAGATAGGTGAGGTGAAATAAGAGACACTGAGATTTGCAATGTGGGCAGCGACGCACCAGCACAACCGGCGGGTGGCTGACGAGATCCTGGGGATGAACAAGGAGGAGGCGGCGGTGACGGCGCGCGCATTCACATTCGCCGAGCTCTCGGAGGCCAGCGGCGGGTTCCGGGTGGACTCGATGCTGGGCGAGGGCGGGTTCGGGCCGGTGTACCGTGGGCGGCTGCGGGACGGCACGGAGGTGGCGGTGAAGCAGCTGGACCGCAACGGGCTGCAGGGCACGCGCGAGTTCCTGGTGGAGGTGCTCATGCTCAGCCTCCTCAAGCACCCCCAACTCGTCACCCTCATCGGCTACTGCGCCGACGCCAACCACCGCATGCTCGTCTACGAGTTCATGCCCCAGGGCTCCCTCGAGGACCACCTCCTGGACCTGCCGCCGTCGTCCCGGGGGCTCGACTGGGCCATGCGCATGCGCATCGCGCAGGGCGCCGCCCGGGGCCTTGAGTACCTCCACGACGCCTCCCGCCGCCCCGGCCCGCCCGTCATCTACCGCGACTTCAAGGCCTCCAACATCCTCCTCGACGGCTGCTTCCGCGCGCACCTCTCCGACTTTGGCCTCGCCAAGGTCGGCCCCGTCGGCGACAAGACCCATGTCTCCACCAGGGTCATGGGCACCTACGGCTACTGCGCCCCCGAGTACGCGCTCACGGGCAAGCTCACCACCATGTCCGACGTCTATAGCTTCGGCGTCGTCTTCCTCGAGATCATCACGGGGCGGCGCGTCATCGACACGTCCAGGCCCCGTGATGAGCACAACCTTGTGCAGTGGGCGGCACCGCGCTTCAAGAGCAAGAAGCGCTTCAGGGAGATGGCCGACCCGCTCCTCCGCGGCGCATACCCAACCAAGGGGCTCTACCAGGCGCTCGCCATCTCCGCCATGTGTCTGCAGGAGGATGCCACCATGCGCCCCTCCATCGCCGACGTTGTCACGGCGCTCGACTACCTCACCGGCGTCGCCAAGCCTTCCCCTCCCTCTCAACAACAGTCGCCTTCCCCTAGCCCTAGCCCTACCCATCCTCAACAACAGTCGCCTTCCCCTAGCCCTAGCCCTACCCATCCTCAACAACAGTCGCCGCCCAAGGAGGAGGAGGATGATGCCACTGACTAGCTATTAACAACAAACATGCATATCTGTCCGTGCAACATGTATACATATATGCAAAGCAAGTCTTGTTGTTATCTGAGGGATTATTTTCTCTACAAGTAACCTAACCTGGTTTGTGCATGCCCGCCCGTCCGTAGGATAATAAGATTTATTTATTTCCTGCTGCTACAACAACAATTGACAACAAACAAAAGAGCCAGCACAACAACAATTGACAACAAACAAAAGAGCCAGCACAACATTAACAATCAACTTAACTTAGGCAGCATTCTTTTGTAGTAAAATCTATCAGATTTCATGCCCCCCCAAAAAAAACTGTAGCAACAAAAACTTGACAAGAAAAGCTGAAAACATCGTTGCACCAAAACTAATAAAATATCTCATGCAACATATTCAAAGGTTGTGCGTGTAACACCACTCAACTCAATTCATATAGAGAGACAAAAAGCTTGCTCTCAAAGCTGCTCCTAGCAAATCAGTAAATCTTCTCTCGTGACAAAGTTGCACTTCCTCCCTAGCAATCTATCTATCCAGTCTAGCTATTCATTCCTCTCCTTCCTAACAGAAAAGAAAAGAAAAGAAAAAAGAAGATACTCTCTCTACTTGTGGTGCTCAAAGGTGCCGAGGTCGCTCACGGATGGCATCCCAAGGGACAAATCAGCCTCCTCTTCTGCCCGCTTGCTGGGGCTGGGGCTGGGGCTTCCCAGCGTCAGTTTCTGCTTGTACGTGTGGTTGTATATCTGGAGCGCCTGGGCAATCATTGTCCCCGGGTTGCCTGCGTCGCTGGGAAGAAGCATCGTGTTCGTCTGCAGTTTGGCAAAACACACACGCATCAGTAAGTACAATGAAATTTCATATCAGCTAGCAAACGCCAAGAGTCGTGTATATACTATAATTATTAAGATTCAACAACTCACACTTCTAGCCAGTTCACTGAATGCTCTGATGTACTGTTCAGCAATCCTCAAGCTGGCAGCCTGCAGTACAAATCACAAGCAGCCATGTATGTTTTGTTAGGCAAAAGCAAAATCTTAATTCAAGGAACGAGCAACTATTCCATCAAGAAAAAATAATAATATGTGATACCTCCGTGCTGCCTTCAGTTTTAAACGACTCTGAGACCATCCTGATCCCTTCAGCAGTGGCTTGCGACCTGGCAAGAATCGCTTCAGCTTCACCTGGTGTCCACATAGAAAAACAAGCGTAAGTCCAAGAGTCAAGCAACACTTTTTAGCTTCACCAGACCAGAGGGCAACAATCGAAATATGTTCCAAGCAAATAATAAATATAGTAGAAATGACAAGACTTTGGTTTTGTCAACTGGGACATTATTTATTATAATCAGAATAGCTCTTCAAGTATGTATAGTCGTCCAACAATACAAACAGTAGAACTGAACATCTGTGCTAAAATGCATACTTGATGTTTCATGAAATTCATTGCCATAAGATGCATGTGTCTAGCTAGTGAACCTTCTGTACAAGTGAGACATAATTTAAACCCCTGCCCTGTGTAGAAATGCATCAGGTTCAATCTCCTTGAATGGATGAGGGAAAAAAATACATGCAAGCAGAAAGAAATTAAGAACAAGTCCATGAGGCGGTATTATCCATTATTACTTCCAATCCTAACAACAGTTGCGAGGAATAGCAGGACTTGCAATCCTAACATTATTTTGACCAGCAGAGCAAGCAAAAATATTTCAGAATCTGCGGGGCAGGATAATAAAACAGATGTCACGTACCCTTTGCTTTGTTTGCATTTTCCATCATAGCACCTGGCACAAGAGAAGAAAACAAAACCTGGAGTTAAATCTCTAGTTTATTGTACAAAACATGGTGTAAGAGCTCAAACAGAGTTGGCGATACGAGTTTGGTCTGATGAAAACTAACACTATTAAGGGCAACATCATCAGTCAGGTAGCATAGCAAGATTCAATTTACAACTTATAACTAGCATAGCACATGGGCTGAACATAAGGTAGCAAGCAGGATTCAGTGTGCAACTTATCATGGCATAAAAATAGAATGTTGTTAAACTGAAGGGCCCATACAAGTTTGGTCTGATGAAATCGAACACTGTCTACTTGGCAACATGAGTATGGTAGCAGGATTCCAACAGTGTCTACTGGCAATATCAGTAAGTTAGCAGGATTTATTAGTTTGCAACTTACATATAGCACTAGTATATAATATGGGGTGAACCAGAGCACTTGTCAATATCAGTCAGGTAGCAAGTAGTAGGATTTAGTGTTGTTAAACTGATTGTGCAACTTATCTCGCATAAAAACAGAATGTTGTTAAACTGAAGAGCAGTTTGCCATACGATGAAATCCGACACTATATGCTTGGCAGCATAAATCAGGAAGCAGGACTTAATTTGCAACTTGCATCTAGCACTAGTATATGGGCAGAGCACTTGTCTGACATGAGTCAGGATTCATTGTGCAACTTTATCATCAGATCAGATAAATAAAAACTGAAGAAGGTTGTTAAACTAAACAAGAAGAATCAAGGTTAGTAAAAGCTACTACCTTCAGACTCGAGGATCTGAGCACGTTTCTTGCGCTCTGCTGCGGCCTGCATCTCCATGGCCTTCTTGACTCCATCTGGAGGAGTGATGTCCCCTAGAAAGATAGACAAGCATCAGTTGAAGAAACATACTCTAGTTGAAGAAAGAAAGAAAGAAAAGAAACATACTGATTTCATAGCGAAGACACTTCAAACCCCAAGTTTCTGCTGCCTCATTGATTGACTTCTGTAGTTGGGAAACAAAACAGAAGAAATCTCTATACTGAAGATAAGTCCCTCTGAAGAAGATGAAGATGAAATTATAATACATACCACAATGTTGGTGTTGAGCGTGTCCCTCTCCTCAAAGGTCTTGTCGAGGGTAATCTTGCCAAGTTCACTCCTCATGGTTGTCTGCGCAAGTTGGATGACAGCATAGACGGGGTTCTCCACGCCGTAAGAGGCCATGTAGGGGTCGACGATCTGTTTCGATTCCAATCCAATCGACATTAGATTCGATTCAGTTCATGAATAGTACTAAGTAGAGTAGATTCTTCTTCTAAGCTAAACAAGAATCGAAAAGGAAATCCAAGAAAAATCAAACCTTGACGTATAGCACCCCTCCGATCTGTATCGAGACGTTGTCCTTTGTGATTGCCGAGTTGTCCGGGATGGGGATGGCCTCCTCCTTGAGCGAGTGCACATAGGCGATGCGGTCCACGCCGGGCATCAGGAGGTGGATCCCCGACGACAGGGTCTTGAGGTACTTGCCGAAGCGCTCCACCACAAACGCCTTCTTCTCCGGGACGATGCTCAGGCCCAGGTTCGCCGGGGTCGGCGGCGGCTCGTAGAACGACGGCGACGGGTCCCCTCCTGCTGCGCGGTACCACCGTCCTTGCGCCTGCAGCACCGCCGGCAGCGCGAGGCCGGGGCTGGCGGCGGAACGGAGGAGGCCGGGGGCGGCGCGGCGCGCCAGCATCCGGGTCGCCGCCATGGACATCGTTGGCTGGGTCTCGACAAGAATTATTATTTGGACTGGATTAGATTCGACGGTCGCTTGGGATTTACTTTATTTATTTATTAAGAAGAGAAATATTTTCTTTCCTTGCTTCCAAGAAAAGAAAAGAACGCACTAGAGTTTCCTATTACTTTAAAATATTTTAGTACAAGATTTAGTCATTGTGAAATTCAAAAATAAATAAATAATACTTTAGCACCAATATATAGTTTGTGTTATTATTAAATAAAAATAACAAACAAGAGATAAACCTATTTGATATAAGTTGTATAAATGAAAAAAAATATTATGATTTTTATTTAGAGTTATGAATAACTCAAAATATTTAATATAAATTTGCATATGGAAGCATGCTACAAAAGGGTACCAGCGGCGTTTCTTTGCGCCTGCAGCAGCATCTTGTACAAAAACAAAAACAAAACAAATACTAGTACTACGGATATATAATGCCTATCCATCCATCCATCCATCCACCCTATTGCTCTGCTCCGATCCGATCATTGCTCTGCTCCGCTTCGCTCCGATCCGACCATTGCTCTGCTCTGCTTCTCTTCTTCGGACAAACAGACAGAACCCATGCCCTCGCCCTCCGCTCGATCCCTCGTGACCGCGGCGGGTGACAGAACCCCTCACCGGCGGAGCGGAGGAGACCGGGGGCGGGGTGGGGCGCCAGCATCCGCGTCGCCGTCGACATCGCCATCCTAGGACTTTTTTTTCAAGACGGATCCAGATTAACTATTCGATAGAAACGACGATGGCTGGGATTTATATTTAAGGTAAAGACTACTTCTTTTCCTTTTCTTGCAAGAAAAGAAAAAGGAAAGAAAAAAGGATTTAAAAAAACATTCTTTTTTTTTCTTTTTCTCTACTACTATTAAAAGAGCAAACATATTCTTTTCTAAACGCATCCCAACACATGTACACAGAACATCGAACCAATTTCCACCTTACAATCTGTCCCATTTGATTGAATATAACCGTCAATCGTAATAATAGCCCCACCAAAATGTACGTTTAGCAAATTCTATAGGCAGATGAAACTCACGAAACCTTCCGCCCCTCCCATAAAAAAAACCTTCCGCCCCTAGCGTCTGTCTAATAATGAGCAAAATTTCAGAAGAGATTGACAGCAAGATTACAGGAATTCAGCCCCCGTGGAGGACCCGAAACTCTAAATCTCATCCCCACCCCCTTCATGACGCCGACAAACTCTCGCTATGCCTTTGACGTCCATGTCGTTGCCTCATCCTCTCCAATTCGCGAAGCAGGTTAGACACCGCAGTTTCTGCTCCTTTAGACCCCGCCTCCATTGCAGGATCCGCCACACTACTCCTCATGCGGACACATTGGCCTAGAATGGATGTCGCTGCCTCTGATTACTCACGCTATGGTATGCCCTTGCCGCGCTTGGACGGCTACTCATGATCTGGATGGAGCCCTTTGCCTTGCACCTGAAGGAAATATGCCCTAGAGGCAATAATAAAGTTGTTATTTATATTTTCTTATACCATAATAAATGTTTATTATTCATGCTAGAATTGTATTAACCAGAAACTTAGTACATGTGTGAATACATAGACAAACATAGTGTCACTAGTATGCCTCTACTTGACTAGCTCGTTAATCAAAGATAGTTAAGTTTTTTAGCCATAGACATGAGTTTTCATTTAATGAACGGGATCACTAGTATGCCTCTACTCGACGAAATTTTGCATGGCTGTTGTCGACTTAATTCCGCACAATTCCACCGAAGGAATCGTCAAAGCGATGCTCGAGGAGGTGGTGGCAGCGGATACAAGTTTGTTGTCCAAAAAAACAGCATGGTCACACGGGGGCAATGTTGACGTTGAGCCCCCGGGCTCCATGGATGATTCCTCCATGATCTGAGAGAGATCAGAGTTGATGTTGATGAAGGTCATTGTCCGGACATGACGATCCGACGTGGAGTATTGTCCTCGGTCGAGCCAAGGTGACCAGTCGAGCCGGTGACGAAGATGCCAACGTTCCAGTTAATCTGCAGACAAGCCATTGATCCTTTACTGATCACACAGCGGAACTCTCAATAAAAGCACCATTGTCGGTGTCAAAATCGGTGGATCTCGGGTAGGGGGTCCCAAGCTGTGTGTCATGGATCGATGGGTAACAGGAGACAGGGGACACGATGTTTACCCAGGTTCGGGCCCTCTCTATTGAGGCAATACTTCCTGCTTGATTGATCTTGATGAATATAAGGTTACAAGAGTTGATCTACCTCGAGATCATATGTTGTGGTCTAAGACCTAAGGGTATGATGAGTAATGTCATAATGATCTATCGACTAGCCCGGCCTCGGCTTATATAATGTACCGGAGGCCTAGGATAACAAGAGTCCTAACCGAATACGTTGGTGGAGAGGAGTCCTTGTCTTGATCACCAAGTCTTGTGAAATCTTCCTCGTGTATACTTCGGTAGTCCGAACTGGCCCATGAGTAAACGGCCATGGGGGTCCACGGCCCAATCCAACTGATCGGGAGACGACGTGGTGAGTACCCCCTAGTTCAGGACACCATTAGTAGCCCCCTGAACCAGTCTTCAAGTTGGGGATGCTCCTCGATTCTTCTGAACTGTTCTTCATCTTCGGTCGTCGGTCTTGAAAACTGGTTCAACAAATCTTCTCATCTTCGATCTTGAGTATCGCCGAAGTGAATCCGAAGGGTTTACAAATCGGGTATCCGAGGAGCCCCTTTAAGTTCTCGGCCTTTATCAATGCCTTATTATTTTTCACGCCATACCTCGGGTTTGAAGTTGTTCCCGCGCGGCGTTGTCCTCTTGCATCCGAGCTCCAATGCCGGACTGCATTCGAGGTATGTTTGGCAGCCAAGCACCAACGCTGGACTGTATCCAAGCTCCACTACGCCAGACTATATCCAAGCTCCAACGCCGGACTGTATCCCAGGTATCATAGATAACCTTGGTTCAAAAAAGTTGAAGGAGTTTAGCCAAGCTTAATACCAGAAATGCCCTCTATGGAGCCAACCACTTACAACCGAGCTTTATGTCGGACTGCTTCCGAGATGATGCACCACCTCAGGCTCGGGCTGATTGTTTGCGGTTTATTTACTGACGAGATATATAGCCAGTAGCCCTCAAGGTGTGTGTCGGCCTAAAATCCGAGATGCACATTAGAGGAGATAGTGATCGGCGGACGGGCCCTTGAGAGAGGGTCGTGAGAAGTCACCGTGATATATTAGCGTGATGCCGGATAAGTCCCAGATGGTACTTATTGTTGTCCGAAGACGCGCTTGTCCATAGTTCGGTCATGCCGAACATTGAGCACTTTGAATTTTCTGCATTGAATAGGCAATGCAGTAGCCCCCGAACCACTGGTCGGGTGGCAACACCAGATCAGGGGATCGATGTGCCCCTTTAGTATTTATAAATAATGAGCACGAAGCCCAGTAGCCCCCGAGCCTTAATGTGGGCACGGGTGGCCGAATTAAGGATCGATATCCATAGTATCACAAATTATGTGTAATGACTCTATGTATCCAAGTACTTTACATCATTAATGCTCAGATCTGCATTGTACAAAACTTTGTTGACCGACCTTCGGCTTCAACCTCCTCGGCCAGCAGCCGGGGAGTGTTTGTCTTTTTTTATAAAGCCTTTTGAGGGCAAAGATTTATGGCAAACAAGGCAATCCGAACATACAATTTTATAAACAAAGGTACGTGGAGAGATATGTTATATTACTTTTTGATGTAAGAAACATCTTCCAAAGAAAATAGTCCCGCTATCGGTTCCTTTCCTTGGGTCGTCATGCTGACCATGATCATGAAACCTCAACTCTGATCAATGTGGGAGGAAAATATTGAGGATTTAGTTCGGGGAAAGTTCCTGAACTCTATGGTATTAATGAACCAAAATTTTCACTTCCGTCGTTGCCAACCAATGTGATCCTTTAAGATTGCTAGCTTTCGGTTTCACCCAGTCTGAGGTACTAACACGGATGACCCGGTAGTAACAATCACAGAGGTGCTCCCTTTACCGCCTAGCCGAACAATTGGGAACGTAGGGGTAAGCACAGGAGCTAGTGTGACACCCCCGATTTGACCGTACACTAATCATACACGCAAATGTGTACGACCAAGATCAAGGACTCACGGGAAGATATCAAAACACAACTCTAGACACAAATTAAAATAATACAAGCTTTATATTACAAGCCAGGGGCCTCGAGGGCTCGAATACATAAACTCGAATACACAAGA
This sequence comes from Triticum aestivum, assembly GCF_018294505.1. Classification (NCBI taxonomy): domain Eukaryota; kingdom Viridiplantae; phylum Streptophyta; class Magnoliopsida; order Poales; family Poaceae; genus Triticum; species Triticum aestivum. Next base: position 182,015 of record NC_057803.1, on the reverse strand, counting down.
GTCAGCGGAAGCAACAATATCCGAGTACAGACATAAGTTAAACAAGTCTGCCTTAAGAAGGCTAGAACAAAAGCAACACCGATCGAAAAGGCAAGACCTCCTGCCTGAGAGCCTCCTAACTACTCCTGGTCGTCGGCAGTCTCCACGTAGTAGTAGGCATCGACGGTGGCATCTGGCTCCTGGGCTCCGACATCTGGTTGCATCAACCGGAAAGAAGAAGAAAGGGGGAAAAAGGGGTAGCAAAGCAACCGTGAGTACTCATCCAAAGTACTCGCAAGACTTACATCAGATCTAAACTAAGTATGCACCTGTATCAAAGGAAATGGGCTGTATCTGTGGACTAAACTGCAGAATGCCAGAAGAGAAGGGGAAAGCCTAGCCTATCGAAGACTAGCATCTTCTGGACCCACCATCTTGCAGCAACAGGAGGGAGTAGAGGAGCATAAAGTAAAGTAGTAGAAGTGTTATCAACCTCGGCCAGAGATCCTTTCTCGACTCCCTGCGAGAAAGCAATCCTAGAGCCATACTATCCATTTCTCATCACCATCCATTACTCGTCACAAGTATCCAGTTCTAGTTGTATCGATCGAGATACAACTCCAAGTGTCCGTTACCGTAGGACAGGCTATCGATAGATGTTTTCTTCCCTACAGGGGTGCACCAACTTACCCACCACGCTCGATTAACTTCGGCCGGACACACTTTCCTGGGTCATGCCCGGTGATGACCCACAAGTATAGGGGATCTATCGTAGTCCTTTTGATAAGTAAGAGTGTCGAACCCAACGAGGAGCAGAAGGAAATGATAAGCGGTTTTCAGCAAGGTATTCTCTGCAAGTACTGAAATAAGTGGTAACAGATAGTTTTGTGACGGGATAAATTGTAACGAGCAACAAGTAACAAAAGTAAATAAAGTGCAGCAAGGTGGCCCAATCCTTTTGTAGCAAAGGACAAGCCGAAACAAACTCTTATAATAGGAAAAGCGCTCCCGAGGACACATGGGAATATCGTCAAGCTAGTTTTCATCATGTTCACATGATTCGCGTTCGATACTTTGACAATTTGATATGTGGGTGGACCGGTGCTTGGGTGCTGTTCTTACTTGAACAAGCATACCACTTATGATTAACCTCTATTGCAAGCATCCGCAACTACAACAAAAGTATTAAGGTAAACCTAACCATAGCATGAAACATATGGATCCAAATCAGCCCCTTACAAAGTGACGCATAAACTAGGGTTTAAGCTTCTGTCACTCTAGCAACCCATCATATACTTATTACTTCCTAATGACTTCCTCTAGGCCCAAATAATGGTGAAGTGTTATGTAGTCGACGTTCACATAACACCACTAGAGGCTAGACAACATACATCTTATCAAAATATCAAACTAATACCAAATTCACATGACTACTCATAGCAAGACTTCTCCCCTGTCCTCAGGAACGAACGTAATTACTCACAAAGCATATCCATGTTCATAATCAGAGGAGTAATAATATGCATATAGGATCTGAACATATGATCTTCCACCAATTAAACCAACTAGCATCAACTACAAGGAGTAATCAACACTACTAGCAACCTACTAGCACCAATCCCGGACTTCGAGACAAGAATTGGATACAAGAGATGAACTAGGGTTTGGAGATGAGATGGTGCTGGTGAAGATGTTGATGGAGATTGCCCTCTCCCGACGAGAGGAGCATTGGTGATAACGATGGTGATGATTTCCCCCTCCCAGAGGGAAGTTTCCCCGGCAGAACAACTCTGCCGGAGCTCTAGATTGGATCCGCCAAGGTTCCGCCTCGTGGCGGCGGAGTCTCATCCCGAAAAGTTCCTCCTTATTTTTTTCTCACTGAAAGACCTCATATAGGAGAAGATGGACGCCGGAGAGCCACCAGGGGGCCCACGAGGTAGGGGGCGCGCCCTAGGGGGGGGCGCCCCCACCCTCGTGAGCAGGGTGTGGGCCCCCTGGCCTTCATCTTTGGCGAGGATTTTTCTTTATTTATTTTAAGACGTTCCGTGGAGTTTCAGGACTTTTGGAGTTGCGTAGAATAGGTCTCTAATATTTGCTCCTTTTCCAGCCCAGAATTCTAGCTGCCGGCATTCTCCCTCCTGATGTAAACCTTGTAAAATAAGAGAGAATAGCCATAAGTATTGTGACATAAAGTAAAATAACAGTCCATAATGCAATAAATATCGATATAAAAGCATGATGCAAAATAGACGTATCAACTCCCCCAAGCTTAGACCTCACTTGTCCTCAAGTAAAAAGCCGATAACAATAAATATGCCCTCATGTTTAGAGGTAGAGGCATCGATAAAAATAAAATACGGACATGAAGGCATCATGATTATTCTCATAACAGCAACATATATAGATTTTGTCATGTGATTACTTATGTTCAAGTGATGATCTATTCACAATGCAAAAGTATAAATCATAAACCTTATTGGGGTCTGACAAACTATAATCTCAGTCATCGAATCAATTGCAATTTATCATAACATCGGAAAGAGTTTATGTCAGAGCTAAAAAGCAAGTCCACATACTCAACTATCATTTAGTCCTCCATAATTGCTAACACTCACGCGATACTTGTGGTTACGGAGTTTTAATCAGACATAGAGAAAGATAGGGGCTTATAGTTTTGCCCCACAACCTTTTACCTCAAGGGTAATGTCAACAATAATGGTTCATGCTCCTACATCCAATTAGATATATATATATATATATCATGTTCTTTCCAACATGCTGAGCTTGCCAAAGGATAAAATGAAAAAGAAAAGGTGAAGATCACTATGACTCTTGCATAAGGTAGAAGATAATAATAAAGGATAGATGTTGGAAATATGCCCTAGAGGCAATAATAAAATGGTTATTATTATATTTCCTTGTTAATGATAATTGTCTATTGTTCATGCTATAATTGTGTTATCCGGAAATCGTAATACACGTGTGAATATATAGACCACAACATGTCCCTAGTAAGCCTCTAGTTGACTAGCTCGTTGATCAATAGATGGTTACGGTTTCCTGACCATGGACATTGGATGTCATTGATAACGAGATCACATCATTAGGAGAATGATGTGATGGACAAGACCCAATCCTAAGCCTAGCACAAGATCGTGTAGTTTGTCTGCTAGAGCTTTTCTGAATGTCAAGTATCATTTCCTTAGACCATGAGATTGTGCAACTCCCGGATACCGTAGGAGTGCTTTGGGTGTACCAAACGTCACAACGTAACTGGGTGACTATAAAGGTGCACTACAGGTATCTCTGAAAGTGTATGTTGGGTTGGCATGAATCGAGACTGGGATTTGTCACTCCGTATGACGGAGAGGTATCTCTGGGCCCACTCGGTAATGCATCATCATAATGAGCTCAGTGTGACTAAGTAGTTGGTCATGGGATGATGTGTTACGGAACGAGTAAAGTGACTTGCTGGTAACGAGATTGAACGAGGTATTGGGATACCGACGATCGAATCTCGGGCAAGTAACGTACCGATTGACAAAGGGAATTGAATACGGGATTGATTGAATCCTCGACATCGTGGTTCATCCGATGAGATCATCGTGTAATATGTGGGAGCCAACATGGGTAGCCAGATCCCGCTGTTGGTTATTGGCCGGAGAGTTGTCTCGGTCATGTCTGCATGGTTCCCGAACCCGTAGGGTCTACACACTTAAGGTTCGGTGACGCTAGGGTTGTAGAGATATTAGTATGCGGTAACCCGAAAGTTGTTCGGGGTCCCGGATAAGATCCCGGATGTCATGAGGAGTTCCGGAATGGTCCGGAGGTAAAGATTTATATATAGGAAGACCAGTTTCGGCCATCGGGAAAGTTTCGGGGGTCACCGGTATTGTACCGGGACCACCGGGTGGGGCCACCTATCTCGGAGGCCCCATGGGCTGAAGTGGGAAGGGAACCAGCCCCTGGTGGGCTGGTGCTCCCCCCTTGGGCCTCCCCCCCGTGCCTAGGGTTGGAAACCCTAGGGGTGGGGGGTGCCTCCACTTGGCTTGGGGGCCAAGCCACCCCCTTGTCCGCCGCCCCCCCCACCTAGATGGGATCTAGAGGGACCGGCGCCCCCATGGCCCCTATATATAGTGGAGGGGAGGGAGGGCAGCCGCACCCAAGTCCCTGGCACCTCCCTCTCCCTCCGTGACACCTCTCCCTCTCGTTGGTGCTTGGCGAAGCCCTGCTGAGATCCCGCTGCTTCCACCACCACGCCGTCGTGCTGCTGGATCTTCATCAACATCTCCTCTCCCCTTGCTGGATCAAGAAGGAGGAGACGTCTCTCCCAACCGTACGTGTGTTGAACGCGGAGGTGCCGTCCGTTCGGCGCTCGGTCATCGGTGATTTGGATCACGACGAGTACGACTCCATCAACCCCGTTCTCTTGAACGCTTCCGCTCGTGATCTACAAGGGTATGTAGATGCACTCCTCTTCCCCTCGTTGCTAGATGACTCCATAGATTGATCTTGGTGATGCGTAGAATTTTTTTAAATTTCTGCTACGTTCCCCAACAGTGGCATCATGAGCTAGGTCTATGCGTAGTTTTTATGCACGAGTAGAACACAAGTTGTTGTGGGCGTTGATTTTGTCAATTTACTTGCCGTTACTAGTCTTATCTTGATTCGGCGACATCGTGGGATGAAGCGGCCCGGACCGACCTTACACGTACGCTTACGTGAGACTGGTTCCACCGACTGACATGCACTAGTTGCATAAGGTGGCTGGCGGGTGTCTGTCTCTCCCACTTTAGTCGGATCAGGTTCAATGAAAAGGGTCCTTATGAAGGGTAAATAGAAATTGTCATATCACATTGTGGTTTTGGCGTAGGTAAGAAACGTTCTTGCTAGAAACCTATAGCAGCCACGTAAAACTTGCAACAACAATTAGAGGACGTCTAGCTTGTTTTTGCAGCATATGCCGTGTGATGTGATATGGCCAAAAGGATGTGATGAATGATATATGTGATGTATGAGATTGATCATGTTCTTGTAATAGGAATCACGAATTGCATGTCAATGAGTATGACAACCGACAGGAGCCATAGGAGTTGTCTTAATTTATTTATGACATGCGTGTCAACATAAGCATCATGTAATTACTTTACTTTATCACTAATCGTTAGCCATAGTAGTAGACGTAATAGTTGACGAGACAACTTCATGAAGACACGATGATGGAGATCATGGTGTCATGCCGGTGACGATGATGATCATGGCGCCCCAAAGATGGAGATCGAAAGGAGCAAAATGATATTGGCCATATCATGTCACTATTTGATTGCATGTGATGTTTATCATGTTTTACATCTTATTTGCTTAGAACGACGGTAGCATAAATAAGATGATCCCTCACAATAATTTCAAGAAAGTGTTCCCCCTAACTGTGCACTGTTGCTAAGGTCCGTTGTTCCGAAGCACCACGTGATGATCGGGTGTGATAGGTTCTAACATTCGCTTACAACGGGTGTAAGCCAGATTTACACACGCAATATACTTAGGTTGACTTGACGAGCCTAGCATGTACAGACATGGCCTCGAAACACGGAAGACCGAAAGGTCGAACATGAGTCGTATAGAAGATACAATCAACATGAAGATGTTCACCGATGATGACTAGTCCGTCTCACGTGATGATCGGACACAGCCTAGTTGAATCGGATCATGTATCACTTAGATGACTAGAGGGATGTCTATCTGAGTGGGAGTTCATTGAATAATTTGATTAGATGAACTTAGTCTAAAATCTTTACAATATGTCTTGTAGATCAAGTGGCCCACGCTAATGTTGTCCTCAACTTCAACGCGTTCCTAGAGAAAACCAAGCTGAAAGACGATGGTAGCAACTATACGGACTGGGTCCGGAACTTGAGGATCATCCTCATAGCTGCCAAGAAAGCATATGTCCTTGAAGCACCGTTAGGTGAAGCACCACCCCCAGCAAACCAAGACGTTATGAACGCTTGGCAGTCCCGTGTTGATGATTACTCCCTGGTTCAGTGCGGCATGCTTTACAGCTTAGAACCGGGGCTCCAGAAGCGTTTTGAGCAACACGGAGCATATGAGATGTTCCAAGAGCTGAAAATGGTTTTCCAAGCTCATGCCCGGGTCGAGAGATATGAAGTGTGCGACAAGTTCTATAGTTTTAAGATGGAGGAGAATAGTTCCGTCAGCGAGCATGTACTCAAAATGTCTGGGTTGCACAACCGCTTGTCTCAGATGGGAGTTAATCGCCCGGATGATTTGACAGAATCCTTCAGTCGCTCCCACCTAGCTACAAGAGCTTTGTGATGAACTTCAATATGCAGGGGATGGAAAAGACCATTCCTGAGGTATATTCGATCCTGAAATCAGCAGAGGTGGAAATCAAAAAGGAACATCAAGTGTTGATGGTGAATAAAACCACTAAGTTCAAGAAAGGCAAGGGTAAAAAGAACTTCAAGAAGGACGGCAAGGGAGTTGCTGCGCCCGGTAAGCAAGCTGCCGGGAAGAAGCCAAAGAATGGACCCAAGCCCGAGATTGAGTGTTTTTATTGCAAGGGAAGTGGTCACTGGAAGCGGAACTGCCCCAAGTACTTAGTGGACAAGAAGGCCGGCAACACCAAAGGTATATGTGATATACATGTTATTGATGTGTACCTTACCAGTACTCGTAGTAGCTCCTGGGTATTTGATACCGGTGCGGTTGCTCATATTTGTAACTCAAAATAGGAGCTGCAGAATAAGCGGAGACTAGCGAAGGACGAGGTGACGATGTGCGCCGGGAATGGTTCCAAGGTCGATGTGATCGCCGTCGGCACGCTACCTCTACATTTACCTACGGGATTAGTTTTAAACCTCAATAATTGTTATTTAGTGCCAGCTTTGAGCATGAACATTGTATCAGGATCTCGTTTGATACGAGATGGCTACTCATTTAAATCCGAGAATAATGGTTGTTCTATTTATATGAGAGATATGTTTTATGGTCATGCCCCGTTGGTCAATGGTTTATTCTTATTTAATCTCGAACGTGATGTTACACATATTCATAGTGTGAATACCAAAAGATGTAAGGTTGATAATGATAGTCCCACATACTTGTGGCACTGCCGCCTTGGTCACATTGGTGTCAAACGCATGAAGAAACTCCATGCAGATGGACTTTTGGAGTCTCTCGATTATGAATCATTTGACACGTGCGAACCATGCCTCATGGGCAAAATGACCAAGACTCCGTTCTCCGGAACAATGGAGCGAGCAACCAACTTATTGGAAATCATACATACTAATGTGTGCGGTCCAATGAGTGTTGAGGCTCGCGGTGGCTATCGTTATGTTCTCACCCTCACCGATGACTTGAGTAGATATGGGTATGTCTACTTAATGAAACACAAGTCTGAGACCTTTGAAAAGTTCAAGGAATTTCAGAGTGAGGACGAGAATCAACGTGACAGGAAAATCAAGTTCTTGCGATCAGATCGTGGGGGAGAATATTTGAGTCACGAATTTGGCACGCACTTAAGGAAATGTGGAATAGTTTCACAACTCACGCCGCCTGGAAGACCTCAGTGTAATGGTGTGTCCGAACGTCGTAATCGCACTCTATTGGATATGGTGCGATCTATGATGTCTCTTACCGATCTACCACTATTATTTTGGGGATATGCTTTAGAGACTGCCGCATTCACTTTAAATAGGGCTTCGTCGAAATCCGTTGAGACGACACCGTATGAATTATGGTTTGGGAAGAAACCTAAGCTATCGTTTCTAAAAGTTTGGGGATGCGATGCTTATGTGAAGAAACTTCAACCTGAAAAGCTCGAACCCAAATCGGAAAAATGTGTCTTCATAGGATACCCTAAAGAAACTATTGGTTATATGAGGGAGTCCTGGATTAGGGGGTGTCTGGATGGCCGGACTATACCTTCAGCCGGACTCCTAGACTATGAAGATACAAGATTGAAGACTTCATCCCGTGTCCGGAAGGGACTTTCCTTGGCGTGGAAGGCAAGCTTGGCGATACAGATATGTAGATCTCCTACCATTGTAACCGACTTTGTGTAACCCTAACCCTCTCCGGTGTCTATATAAACCAGAGGGTTTTAGTCTGTAGGACAACATACAGAACAACAATCATACCATAGGCTAGCTTCTAGGGTTTAGCCTCTCTGATCTCGTGGTAGATCTACTCTTGTACTACCCATATAATCAATATTAATCAAGCAGGACGTAGGGTTTTACCTCCATCAAGAGGGCCCGAACCTGGGTAAAACTTCGTGTCCCTTGCCTCCTGTTACCATCCGGCCTAGACGCACAGTTCAGGACCCCCTACCCGAGATCCGCCGGTTTTGACACCGACATTGGTGCTTTCATTGAGAGTTCCTCTGTGTCGTCGCCGTTAGGCTTGATGGCTCCTACGATCATCAATAGCGATGCAGTCCAGGGTGAGACCTTCCTCCCCGGACAGATCTTCGTCTTCGGTGGCTTTGCACTGCGGGCCAATTCACTTGGCCATCTGGAGCAGATCGAAAGCTATGCCCCTGGCCGTTAGGTCAGATTTGGAAGTTTAAACTACACGGCTAACATCCGCGGGGACTTGATCTTCGATGGATTCGAGCCACTGCCGAGCGCGCCGCACTGTCACGACGAGCATGATCTAGCTCTGCCGCTGAACAGTGCCCTGGAGGCCGCACCCGCATCTGCTTCGACCCTTAATTCGGAGCCAAATGCGCCGATCGAGGATGGGTGGTTGGACGCCGCCTCGGGGGCTGCGATCTCAACGGCGATCGAGCCGAACACCAGCCCCGCACTCCGCAAGACTCGTGACTCCAAGGAGCCGGACTCCTCTCCGGACTCCGAACCCTCCACGCCCCTGCCGATCATGGAGTTTACTGCCGCGAACATCTTTCAGCACTCGCCTTTCGGCGATATTCTGAAGACACCAAAGTCTCTCTCTTTATCAGGAGAGCCCTGGCCCGACTACGGTCAGCAAGGTTGGGATACGGATGATGAAGAAATTCAAAGCCCACCCACCACCCACTTTGTAGCCACTGTCGACGATTTAACCAACATGCTCGATTTCGACTCTGAAGACATCGACGGTATGGACGTCGATGCAGGAGACAATGAAGAACCAGCACCTATTGGGCCCTGGAAAGCCACCTCGTCATATGACATATACATGGTGGACACCCCAAAAGAAGGAGATGGCGATGGAACAGCGGAGGTTGACCCCTCCAAGAAACAGCCTAAGCGCCAGCGTCAGCGGCGCCGCTCAAAATCCCGCCAAAGCAAATACGGTGATTCCAGCACGAGAGATAATAATACTCCGGAGAGTGCCGAAGAAAACCCCCTCCAGCAAGATTCAGCACAGGAGGATGGAGAAGCCAACCCTCATGAGAGAGCGGCAGACAGAGAGGTCGAGGACGATAATTATACGCCTCCCTCCGAAGACGAGGCAAGCCTCGACGATGAAGAATTCGTCGTGCCACAGGATCCCGTTGAGCAAGAGCGTTTTCAACGCAGGCTTATGGCCACGGCAAGAAGCCTCAAGAAAAAACAGCAACAGCTTAGAGCTGATCAAGATTTGCTAGTCGACAGATGGACTGAAGTCCTTGCGGCCGAAGAGCATAAACTCGAATGCCCCTCCAAGAGCTACCCAAAGCGCAGGTTGCTACCCCGATTAGAGGAGGAAGCACTTAAACCTACATCACCAGCACTTGATACGGTCGACCGGCCACCTCGTGGCCGCGACAGAGAGGCCTCTCGGCCCTCCCCTCAAGCCGCACCCCGTACCAAGGCACAGGAAAATGCGCTAGACCTGCGAGATATGTTGGAGGACAAGGCAAGGCAAACAAGATCGATCTACGGATCGCGTGGGCGCCCCACGACTCGAGACGGTAACCGTCACGTCGGACACAAATCCGGTAGGGCCAAACATAGTAGACAAAGCTCATTGGAGCTACGTCGTGATATAGCCCAGTACAGAGGTGCCGCACACCCACTATGCTTCACAGATGAAGTAATGGATCATCAAATCCCCGAGGGTTTCAAACCCGTAAACATCGAACCATATGATGGCACAACAGATCCTGCGGTATGGATCGAGGATTATCTCCTTCATATCCACATGGCCTGTGGCGACGATCTCCACGCCATCAAATACCTCCCACTCAAGCTTAAAGGACCAGCTCGGCATTGGCTTAACAGCTTGCCAGCAGGATCAATCAGTTGTTGGGAGGACCTGGAAGCCGCATTCCTCGACAATTTGCAGGGCACTTACGTGCGACCACCAGACGCCGATGACCTAAGCCACGTAATTCAACAACCAGAGGAATCGGCCAGGCAATTCTGGACATGGTTCCTAACAAAGAAAAATCAAATACTCGACTGTCCGGACGCAGAGGCCCTAGCAGCCTTCAAGCACAATATCCGTGACGAGTGGCTTGCCCGGCACCTTGGACAGGAAAAGCCGAAATCTATGGCAGCACTCACGACACTCATGACCCGCTTTTGCGCGGGAGAAGACAGCTGGCTTGCTCGTAGCAACAATATGACCAAGAACCCTGGTAATTCGGATACCAGGGACAGTAGTGGTAGGTCGCGTCGCAACAAGCAGAAGCGCCGCATTAATGGCGACAATGCTGAGGACACGACAGTTAATGCCGGATTCAGAGGCTATAAATCCGGTCAGCGGAAAAAGCCATTCAAAAGAAATCCTAGGGGCCCGTCCAGTTTGGACCGAATACTCGACCGCTTGTGCCAGATACATGGCACCCCCGAAAAGCTGGCCAATCATACCAACAGGGATTGTTGGGTGTTCAAGCAGGCAGGCAAGTTAAATGCCGAAAATAAAGACACGGGGCTGCATAGCGATGACGACGGAGAGCCCCGGCCGCCAAACAACAGTGGACAAAAGGGTTTCCCCCCACAAGTGCGGACGGTGAACATGATATACGCAACCCACATCCCCAAGAGGGAGCGGAAGAGCGCGTTAAGGGACGTATACGCGGTAGAGCCAGTCGCCCCAAAGTTCAACCCATGGTCCTCCTGCCCGATCACCTTTGATCGAAGGGACCATCCCACTAGCACCCGTCATGGCGGATTCGCTGCATTGGTTCTAGACCCAATTATTGATGGATTTCATCTCACTAGAGTCCTTATGGACGGCGGCAGCAGCCTGAACCTGCTTTACCAGGATACAGTGCGGAAAATGGGCATAGATCCCTCGAGGATTAAGCCCACCAAAACGACCTTTAAAGGCATAATACCAGGTGTAGAGGTCAACTGTACAGGCTCAGTCACACTTGAAGCGGTCTTCGGATCTCCGGATAATTTCCGAAGCGAGGAGTTTATCTTTGACATAGTCCCATTCTGCAGTGGCTATCACGCACTGCTCGGGCGAACCGCATTCGCCAAGTTCAATGCGGTACCACACTACGCATACCTTAAGCTCAAGATGCCAGGCCCTCGAGGAGTAATTACGGTCAATGGAAACACCGAACGCTCTCTCCGAATGGAGGAGCACACGGCGGCCCTTGCAGCGGAAGTACAAAGCAGCCTCTCCAGGCAGTTCTCCAGTCCGGCCATTAAACGTCTAGACACCGTCAAGCGCGCCCGGAGTAACCCACAACAAGACCGCCTGGCATGTTCCGAGCAGGCGTAGCAATGCGGCCCCAACCCCAGCCCTTGCAAAAATGCGACACCAGTGCTTCGCGTACATAACTACGCTCTAGAAATACCATGGGTACAGGGGGAGGGACACCATCACGGCACACCCGAAACACGGCTTAAACCGTACCAGGGGCTGCCGATTTTTTAATTTTCTCTGACTTTCAGGACTCCACTCTTCGGAAGGCATGTTCGGCAGTTCAATTGCCGCACAAACGATGCAAGAACCAGGGAAGCAGACAAGCCATGCCGCATTACGGAACTCCCAGGTGGTCTCTATCACGAGCAGTATACCTGTTTCACATACCATTCCGCAGCCTACCCCTGGAATGGACATGTTAAATAGTCCAACCTTTTGCTTATCGCATTATTTGTATCGTTCTGCTTTGATCGCAGCCCTGTTTTAATAAACAATGCATAGCTTTTGTCTATTTTTGCATTACTCTTTTTTTTACAAATATATGTTCCTTAACGACATGTTGCACCCGTACACTTTGGTACGGCCAAAATACGCCAGGGGCTTTAGTACCCCTCAATATGGTGTGAGAAGTTCGAACACTTTAACAAGTGCGGCACCCCGAACTTATAGCATTATATGCATCGGCTCCGAATCATGTCTTGGGTCAATAGTTGGGTTTGCCCGGCTCCTATGTTTTGGTGCCTTACGTTCCGCTGTGTCGGCTAAGGTAGCACTAGGAGAACTACTGCGATTGTGCCCCAGTTGAGCTGGGTCGAGCACCTCAGTAGAGAAAGCTAAAACTAACTTTCATGATGAAGCGAGAGCTGGTCGCTGTTCGAGAGGTTTTTCGAGTCCCTAAAGACTTATGCCGCTTAGAGCGAGGAGTCGGCTCTGTCCGGCCAAGGCGTGGATAGCGCCCCGAACTCGGTCTTCCGAATACCAAGGGCTTCGCCGAAATTTAAAATTATAGAATTCTATGGCTAAGTGAGAGTGTTCACGCATTATAGTCCGATTGCCTTGTTCGTTGTGCTGAGCGCCTCCCTCGAAGGACCCAAACATGGGAAAAAAAGCGCTCAGGTTTATCCCCGAACACCCCAGCACTAGCGGCACGGGGGCAGAAGCCGATGACTCGCCATCTCTCAGAATTGATAAACAACCGCACAGAAGGTAATATTTTAAATTCCAACAGCATTGCTTAGCGCATATGAACAAGTTTTCAGCGCACAGGACAAAACGAGCGAGTTTTACTCAAAAATTACATCCCTGGAACATTCATCCGCCATAAGGCAGGCACCCTTTAGAACATCCTTATAATAATTCTCGGGCTTGCGATGCTCTTTCCCCGGTGGTGGCCCGTCCTTCACAAGCTTCTCAGCATCCAGCTTGCCCCAGTGCACCTTAGCATGGGCAAGGGCCCTACGGGCACCTTCAATGCAGACGGAGCACTTGATGACTTCGAGCCTTGGACAGGCCCCCACCAGCCACCGCACCAGCCCAAAATAGCTCCCAGGCAGAGCCTCTCCAGGCCACAGCCGAACTATGAGGCCCTTCATGGCCTGTTCGGCCGCCTTGTGGAGCTCGACCAGTTGCTTCAGCTGGTCGCTCAAGGGTACGGGGTGTCCGGCCTCAGCATACTGAGACCAGAACACCTTCTCTGTCGAGCTGCCCTCCTCGGCTCGATAGAATATGGCGGCATCAGACACGCTACGGGGAAGATCTGCGAATGCTCCTGGAGAGCTCCAGATTCGGGTAAGTAACAAGTAACTCACATTTATGTGTTTGCTTTGCATAAAAAATGCCTTACCCGCCGCTATCTTTTTCACCTTATCCAACTCCTGGAGGGTCTTCTGGGATTCGGCCTTGGCAGACTTGGCATTTTTAATAGCCATCGCCAGCTCGGATGCTCGCGTCTTTGAGTCAAGCTCCAAACTCTCATGTTTTTTCGTGAGAGCCTGGAGCTCTTGCCGCACCTTGCCAACCTAGGCCTCATACTTCTCCCACTCGGTGCGCTCCGTGGCCGCCCTCTTCTCGGCCTCGGACAGTGCTTGCTTAAGGGTCGCCACCTCAGACGTGGCCCCTACAATAGCCACGATAATCCTGTCATTTTTTGCAATTGCACCTTTTTTGTATATATTTAAAACAAGGTATTTCTTACCTTCCTTGTCCTCGAGTTGCTTCTTGGCACGCCCGAGCTCTTGCTTGGACTGCTTGAGGTTCTTCTTTAGCGTGTCCACTTCCGCAGTCAGTGCGGCGGACGCCAGCAGAGAAGCCTGCATACGGATATTGACTCCTTTTTGTTAGACTCCTGCGAATTTTATTTGATCCTCTATTCGGCTTTTCTTCCCGAACGCCAAACAGAGCATCAGGGGCTACTGTCTATGCGGTAATATTATTTACACATTCTTTACTTACCTCAAAGCATGTTAAAAGGCTAGCACAAGCTTTAGTCAGTCCGCTCTTGGCGGTCTGAACCTTCTGGACCATCGCACTCATAATGGTGCGGTGCTCCTCGTGGATGGAGGCGCCTTTGAGCACCTCCAACAGATTGTCCGGCGCCTCCGGTTGGACGGGGGTCACCGGCACGGTGGGCTTGCTCCTCTTGGAAGGAGATCGCCCGCCGGAATCTGGAACCCTTGAAGGTTTCGGAGTGGTGTCCGGCCTAGGGCCGGACTTGGAGCCCTGGGGTTTTTTATCCCCTTTACTCCTGGAGTCCGGGAAGTCACCTTGCGGCGCCTCCAGGACCACCTCCTCTTGGCTTGGAACCTGTTGGGACAATACTTCAGCGTCGTCCGTAGGGCGGGGGGAGGTGGCCGTCGGAAGCGAATTCACATCCGACGAGTCCAGTGAACCGCTCGACGACGCGTCGAGCCGGTCTTTGGGTGGGCTGCATAATCATATTCGACATAAGGGAAAGCTGTGCAATAAAGGAATACTATGAATTACTCTGGTATCTGGATACTTACGATTTCGCCAGGGGCTTGGCCCTGAGCGGCCACTCCTCTCCGTCGTCATCGGCGTCGGTGGAGTAGTCCGGAGGAAGGGTTTTCCCCTTCTTGGAACCTTCAGCCTCCTCAGTGAGGGCGGCCTTCCTTTTCTTCTCTCCCCCCGCTGGAGGGGGAGAGGTCTCTTCTTCCTCCTCCTCGTCTTCACGGGAGGAATGCACCTTGGAGCTGTCGGATGATGAACCCGACACCTCCTGGCGCCGGTGTGACGCCCCCGATTTGACCGTACACTAATCATACACGCAAACGTGTACGATCAAGATCAGGGACTCATGGGAAGATATCACAACACAACTCTACAAATAAAATAAGTCATACAAGCATCATATTACAAGCCAGGGGCCTCGAAGGCTCGAATACAAGAGCTCGATCATAGACGAGTCAGCGGAAGCAACAATATCCGAGTACAGACATAAGTTAAACAAGTTTGCCTTAAGAAGGCTAGCACAAACTGGGATACAGATCAAAAGAGGCGCAGGCCTCCTGCCTGGGATCCTCCTAACTACTCCTGGTCGTCGTCAGCGGGCAGCATGTAGTAGTAGGCACCTCCGGTGTAGTAGGAGTCGTCGTCGACGGTGGCGTCTGGCTCCTGGGCTCCAACATCTGGTTGCGACAACCAGGTTGAAGGGATAGAGGGAAAAGAAGGAGAAAGCAACCGTGAGTACTCATCCAAAGTACTCGCAAGCAAGGAGCTACACTACATATGTATGCATTCGTATCAACTGGAATAAGGCTATTGTATGTGGACTGAACTGCAGAAAACCGGGATAAGGGGGGATAGCTAGTCCTTTCGAAGACTACGCTTCTGGCAGCCTCCGTCTTGCAGCATGTAGAAGAGAGTAGACTGAAGTCCTCCAAGTATCATCACGTAGCATAATCCTAACCGATGATCCTCCCCTCGTCGCCCTGTGAGAGAGCGATCACCGGTTGTATCTGGCACTTGGAAGGGTGTGTTTTATTAAGTATCCGGTTCTAGTTGTCATAAGGTCAAGGTACAACTCCAAGTCGTCCTGTTACCGAAGATCACGGCTATTCGAATAGATTAACTTCCCTGCAGGGGTGCACCACATAACCCAACACGCTCGATCCCATTTGGCCGGACACAGTTTCCTGGGTCATGCCCGGCCTCGGAAGATCAACACGCCGCAGCCCTACCTAGACACAACAGATAGGTTAGCACGCCGGTCTAAATCCTATGGCGCAGGGGTCTGGGCCTATCGCCCTTTGCACACCTGCATGTTGCGAACGCGGCCGGAAGCAGAACTAGCCCCCTTAATACAAGAGCAGGCTTACGGTCCAATCCGGCGCGCGCCACTCAGTCGCTGACGTCACGAAGGCTTCGGCTGATACCACGACGTCGAGTGCCCATAACTGTCCTCGCGTAGATGGTTAGTGCATATAGGCCAGTAGCCAGACTCAGATCAAATACCAGGATCTCGTTAAACGTGTTAAGTATCCGCGAACACCGACCAGGGCCAGGCCCACCTCTCTCCTAGGTGGTCACCACCTGCCCTGTCGCTTCGCCACAAAGTAACAGTCGGGGGCCGTCGGGAACCCAGGCCCACCACTACCTGGATGGAGCCACCTGCCCCTTCAGCCCCCATCTCCGAACAGTATCACAGGTAAGGTAACTGTGTAAAGTATATTGTATATGCCCGTGATCACCTCTCGAAGTGATCACGTCCCAGTAGTATAGCATGGCAGACGGACAAGAGTGTAGGGCCACTGATGGATCACTAGCATCCTATACTAAGCAGTAGGATAGCAGGTAATGGTAACAACAGTAGTAGCAAGGACAGGCTATGCATCAGAATAGGATTAACGGAAAGCAGTAACATGCTACACTACTCTAATGCAAGCAGTAGATATAAGAATAGGCGATATCTGGTGGTCAAAGGGGGGCCTGCCTGGTTGCTCTGGCAAGAGAGAGGGGTCGTCAACTCCGTAGTCGTACTGGGTAGCGGCGGCGTCGGTCTCGGTGTCTAGCGAGAGAAGAGGGGGAAGAAACAATAAATATTTAAGCAAGCAGATGCATAGCGATGCATGACATGACAAGTATCGGTGATAGAGGTGCCCTAACACGGTATGAGGTGATATCGGTGAAGGGGGGAAACATCCGAGAAATTATCCCCAGTGTTTCGCGTTTCTGGGAAGAGGAGCCGGAAGGGGAAAGTTGCGAGTTTGATAGGTTAGGGGTGTGTGGCGGACGAACGGGTTGCGTATCCGGAATCGTCTCGTCGTTCTGAGCAACTTTCATGTAAAAGTTTTTCCATCCGAGTTACGGTTTATTTTATATTAATTTTAAAAGATCTAAATCATTTTAGGATTAATTTAAATATTTTAATTCAACATTATCCCGAACAGGGTTTGCTGACGTCATCATGACGTCAGCACGACATCAGCAGTCAACAGAGGTGTTGACTGGTCAACTGACGTGTGGGCCCCGTTCGTCATTGTCTTAGACTAACTAAGTAGGTTTATTAGTTTAATTAAGCCATTATATTAATTTAACAGATTTAATTAAGTTAATTAATTATCTAATTAATTAATTAATATTTTCTAATTAATTTTCTAACTCTCTTTTTTTAAATGGGGGCGTGGGGCCCATATGTCATAGGCAGTGGCAATATTAAAAGAGTTTATTTAAACTAATTAACTTAATTAGTCAGGGTGGGGCCTAGTGGTCAGTGGGTCAAATTGCTAACAAATTTTATTAGAGTTAAACCTAATTGTTGCAGTAGCATGGCCCGTCGGTGGCTATCAGGATTACTTCAACTAGTCTGTTAATTATGCCCATGATTAATTAGGTGTGGGTCCCGTTGGTCAGGGACACAGGGCGCCATTTGGAGCTGAGTTAATGGTGCCATGCTAGCGCATCGGCGTTTAGCCGCCGGCAGCCACAGTACACGGCGGAGGCCCACCGGAGTTGCGTTCTGGCGACCATTTGGTCACCCACGAACATCAGTAGGACGAGCGTGTTGGCACGCATCGAGTAGGGCTAGTGGTTGGTGCTGGAGGTGCCGGGATGGACGCCGGCGACGAGGTCTAGCGGCAGCTGAACAAGAGCTCGACGGATCCTGTGAAACAAGAGGAGAATGAGGTAGGAAAAGGGTCAGGCGACATCTGTACAACTCCTAGAGCTCGCGCACACCAACGGAACTTAGCGGGGAGCACGGGAGCGATGCATTCATCGGCCATGGCGGACGACAGCTTTGGGTCTCGCAGGGGACGATGCCTCTGTGGTTGATTCACGCGGGAGAGAGGGGAAGCAGGTGGGAGCTCACATTGAAGCTTGTGGGGAACTCGGTGGAGCCGGAGCGGTTCAGGGCGATGCAGATCGCCGGTCAGCCATGGCGGATCCAGTTGGGGGAGAAACGAAGAAGGCGACAACGGTGCGGCATCCTGGCTAGGTCCGGTGGTTGCGGTCGATGAAGATGATCCCTGGAGAGCTCTTGGACGTGGAGAGGCGGCGATGGGCGGTTGCCAGCGAGCCGGTGCGGCCAACGCGGGCGAGGAGCGCGGCCATAGCGGAGGGAGGGCATCGGGCGCCGGCGACGTGGCCCGAGGCAAGGGCGCGTGCGGGGGACTGCGGGGGTTCTCGCTCCTCTCTGTGTCTCCTCCTGGCGGCGCGAGGAGGGAGGATGGGATCGAACGGGAGGAGTGGGGGTAGTGCGGTCCATGCTAGGGTTTCGGGGGTTATGGGAGCGCCGGCTGGGCCGGCCTGGCTTGCCCAGTGGCCAGCTGGGCCGAGGCCCAGCGAGGGGGGGGGGGGTTCTTTTCCCTTTTTTCTATTTGTTCTATTTTCTATTTACTTCTTTTTTTGTTTTTATTTTATTCTGGTATTCTTTTTTTATAAATCACAAAACAAATTCCTAAATTAGTGTTTCAACACAATGCAATGTCACAAAAAAAAACTTTTACCCTGAAATAAAATAGTTTAGCATTTTACAAAATACCAAAGGCATTCAAATAATTGTTTTAGCTACTGTTTTGTTCATGTTTAAGTATTCAAACATTTTATAAAAGTTTGATTTCTACACCATAATTACCTGTGCATTATTTCACTCACACTAAACATTTTAGTTTTAATATTTGAAAACTTTTATTGTTTGTTAGATTTTGAAATTGAATTCGAATCGGTTTCGAACTAAATCAAGATTAGCAACAGTAAGCATGGTGACGTGGCACGATTAGCGTGGGATCACTGTAGCTTAATTATCCGGGCGTCACAATTCTCCTCCACTACAAGAAATCTCGTCCCGAGATTTAGGAGGGGAGTAAGGGGGAAAGTTCTGGTTACGGTATTCTAACGGATCTTCTCGGTCTTGGTTGCTCTTCTCGAAGTAGTTGATCCCTTTTGGTGATGTCTTCATTTCTCTGCATCAATGCATCATGATGAAGTTGCCGTCCTTCCTTCAGGATCTTCACCGGACTTACAAAAAGATAAGAGGGGAAAAACTCTATAAGGACGGATTCTAACATAATTGATCATCGGACGATTAACTCAAGGGGAGAAGCATAAGTATCTCTCGTATTGAAACTTAAGAAGTTATCAAGAGCAAAGTAAGAAGGTACCATGAGAAGTTTCAATCGGATAGGCAATCTTTCGATGTCTGAAACCACATGCGAAATGGGTCCAGAACAACGAAATTGAGTATTACGTCTGATACCACAATAGATCACTTGGGACGGTGGCCCGTGAATTACATACGAGGCTACGCACAAGGAATAACCATGGGAACACGTGGTGTACAGGAGAGTCAGGTTTCGATCCTGTGGAACTGTGGGTTATGGGCCCACCAGGTGTGTTTTTTTAAACAAGAGCAGTGAAATCTTGCACGGTCATGATAACAAGACATGTCAGAGGGTAGCCTATTAGTTATGTTGGCAACAATGTCGATACCAAGGTCGAGGGACGAAGAGAACCATTTCCTGCTCATTGAACGAGGCGGACCATTAGGCAAAATTCTCGTCCATCGGTGGCTACCGGAATGCTATCAACAAAAGCAACAGAGTCTTACTGACACGGTTGTACACCAAGGTGTTTTACATAAGCAGAAGAATACTACTGCTTATATAATATAGATTGCAAGAAGGGTTAAGCAAACCAATGGAAAGGAAAGGTGATTACCAGGTTAAATAGAACAATGGAAAGGAAAACATGTTTAAACACATATTTCAGGGGTATTTCCTTCCCAAGGACAAACAGAGTATGATATCCGTGACAGGATATAACATAGAATACCATTTAGGTAATGGGAGAGAGATTTCATGACATTACCCAGGCAACGGTGTTTGGATAATTGAGCAGGATACATTTAGCATTGGGCTTCAAATGTTCTTGTTGAAAATCAGAGTACCACAGACATGCTTCAGATAGCATTGACATGGTCTTCAAGCAAAGGTCAGACTTTGGATACAAAGGATCCATCGGAAACAACTAATAGAATAAGTATTACAATTTCCTCATGGAAGAATGGATAACCTTGCTGAAAAGGAATCTATAACAATAGGGCCTCCGGCCAGGTGTGCTAGGCACAACATCACCTTACCGGGTCACATAAAGACCATTGTTATAACTCTTGGAAATATGTTCCAACCATCATATCTGACCGAGATTCAGATATGATTGGTGTTTGTATACCTCAGGCTCAGGATGCCTGAGAAGAAAAGGTGCAACACAAAGTAACGAGGTGACATCATAAGATTCTCGGGGAACGAACTATGGAAGAGAGTTCCAAAACAAGAGTTCATCATTAAATCAAGGAGAGGGTGAGGAGGTGGCCGATGGACTCAGCGACATTCCATTGGGATTTAAAAAAAATGGATTTCCATGATTATCTGAACAAGGAGATAACCTTTGTCAGATCAATTGATATAGTGAGGTATGCTCGAGGAAAACATACATAATTAAACATTGGTTGAAAGGTGCACCAGAAATATGGGCTGGGTTGCACGACCAATGTTAGAACGGTGATTCAATTATCGGAAGACTTAGAATGAAACTATCGCCCATTCACTCCAAAGCAATAGGGTTGCTAGAAGTTTTGAATTCACATGTCATAGCTCAATTGTCGGTATTCCGGTTAAAAAAAACAATACGGGGTCCAAGGAATGAGCGGAGATGGCGAGAAGTATTATTAAATCAAGAATCCATAAGAGGTGGTGAAATTCTCACCACATTCTTGACAAAAGAGATGGTAATACTCCAAGGTAATTAAGAACAAAGGTTGGATAGCAAGGAACTCAAGGTACAACACAGAACACGAACAAGTTTGTGTTGGAGGGGAGGCATTAAAGTGGTCAATGACAACACAAATCATCAAGGGCAAGGATGGTATTTCTCATCATGAATTCAATTGATATCCAGGAAGGAGTCAAGATGTTGATGATGATCATGACAAATTTTGTCAAGAGGCTCCACGAAGATGTAATAGATCGGCGATGTCCTCAAGTCAAAGGAATGATCAAGCGAAAGGTTAATGGAACCGAGGGTATGACACAAACTCCAAAGCAAGCTTGCTGTCCAAAGTGAAATGATATGATGAGGAAAAATCAACGTAAGCTTTGCTCATCGTCAAAAATTTTGCTTCGAGGAGAAAGACCAGGTAGCACAGTTAAAACGAACACGAATAGGTATAGCAGAGCAGGCTAGGAATGACATGATCGGGTACAAACTCGTACTTAAAGAAGATTACTGAAGAGGTGTTGAACCATAGTGCGGACTCGGTTCAGTTATCGGTGTCTTCGAGTGTTTAATAACTCGGAGCCCGTGAAAAATTGGAATCGGTGAGGATGTAGTACTTGATAAAGAACTCATAAGAGGTTATGCAGTTCTGTGATAATCTCGAGATACCAGGGGGTAATACTCGACGACAGATCAAAATAGAGGTTGGATTGGGTATTGCTCTGCAGAGGACAAGTGGTTTTAACTTGTCTGAGAAATTTAATCAAAGGGGAACAATATGGTCAGAATCACATTTGTACATGATCAAACCACAGATACAAGCACTTACAACAAGGGGGTAACTATTCTGCGAGAAGCTTCCATGATAAGATTTGCATCGTGTCCATGGGCATGAACGCAAAGTTCAAGGTCGACTCCCACTTCCTCAATGCATAACCTTTCATTCACTTCTCGCGTTTGATGAAGTTGCAGTGTTGAAATTTTATCTGGCAAAATACCAGAAGAGTATGACTCATGAAAACTTTCGAGTTCACACATATTATGGAAGGCATAGGTTCAACCCATCGGGGGATCATGGAACATATCCCACAAGCTTCAATAGTAAATATCACCAGCTCAAAAGCAGAGCAAGGTTGGCCAAATCAAGGAATATGATTTACCAAAGGCATTATGTATCAAGGAAAGAACTTACAAAGTGATTGAATATGAAGGACGTTGTCGGATAAAATCCAACAAGGTTCCGATGGTCCATAAAGGATCTGATGTGAGTATCGGCTCACAACCAGAGGAAGAATCAATGCAAAGACATTGGATTATAGAAACAACTGAGTAACTTAGAGCTCAATTGCAAAGGAATTATGATTTACAAAGCGAAGGATCAGAAGCAGACGCTCTGATCAAGGATGGATAAATTCAATATACTTAGGGGCACAATCGACGACAATTTGATTGGCGAGAACCAGCTCACATTTAAAATGACGTCTGAGCCGGAAGGATGAATTCTAGGATCTGATTGAGGATTGTGAGCATTCGCAACAAATTGAATCAACGGACTCAAAATGATAATGACAAGAGATGCCAATAAGATTATAGACTTATGGGATTAACCATAATGCAAGCAAGTAAGAATTTCAAGTGCAATAGGCGACTCAGGATTTTCGGAAGTTCAAATAGTATTTTGAAGACTTTTGTGTAACACATGAAAAACTGGGGGATGAGCGGATACTCGATAAGTGCGAGAATTAACCGTAGGGGTATTCAGGTGACAAAGAACAGCAAGGCAGTAAGCTCAAAGGATTATCGAAACAACAACAAGTTTTTCAGGGTATCTTGTAATAACAAGACCAACTGGGGATGAAGGTAAGAATAACAACTGCAAGTAGATATCCATAAGGGTTTACGGTGGAAGAGGAATTGCAAACGCGATGAACACAAGTTCTCAGGTTAACAACGGAGAGTAACTTCACGTGCAGTAGATGATCATCAGTAATAAGGGGCTCTCCGGGTGAAAGTGATAATGAGATCCTAATGTTAGATTTAGCAAAATTCATTTAACCCGAATAGAAGAGAGATCAGAGTCCCAGAGTATAGATAAGGAGTAAAAGATCCTAATACCACCCAATGGCGACGTAGGCCCATGGGCCACATAGCCATGTTAGTAAAAGTTTTGTAAAGTCTAGACTCGACTTTGGCCAACGAGTTGGAAGGGGGATTCCTACAGGTAGTCGGTTCTGATACCAACTTGTGACGCCCCCGATTTGACCGTACACTAATCATACACGCAAACGTGTACGATCAAGATCAGGGACTCACGGGAAGATATCACAACACAACTCTACAAATAAAATAAGTCATACAAGCATCATATTACAAGCCAGGGGCCTCGAAGGCTCGAATACAAGAGCTCGATCATAGACGAGTCAGCGGAAGCAACAATATCTGAGTACAGACATAAGTTAAACAAGTTTGCCTTAAGAAGGCTAGCACAAACTGGGATACAGATCGAAAGAGGCGCAGGCCTCCTGCCTGGGATCCTCCTAACTACTCCTGGTCGTCGTCAGCGGGCAGCACGTAGTAGTAGGCACCTCCGGTGTAGTAGGAGTCATCGTCGACGGTGGCGTCTGGCTCCTCGGCTCCAACATCTGGTTGCGACAACCAGGTTGAAGGGATAGAGGGAAAAGAAGGAGAAAGCAGCCGTGAGTACTCATCCAAAGTACTCGCAAGCAAGGAGCTACACTACATATGTATGCATTCGTATCAACTGGAATAAGGCTATTGTATGTGGACTGAACTGCAGAAAGCCGGGATAAGGGGGGATAGCTAGTCCTTTCGAAGACTACGCTTCTGGCAGCCTCCGTCTTGCAGCATGTAGAAGAGAGTAGACTGAAGTCCTCCAAGTATCATCACGTAGCATAATCCTAACCGATGATCCTCCCCTCGTCGCCCTGTGAGAGAGCGATCACCGGTTGTATCTGGCACTTGGAAGGGTGTGTTTTATTAAGTATCCGGTTCTAGTTGTCATAAGGTCAAGGTACAACTCCAAGTCGTCCTGTTACCGAAGATCACGACTATTCGAATAGATTAACTTCCCTGCAGGGGTGCACCACATAACCCAACACGCTCGATCCCATTTGGCCGGACACACTTTCCTGGGTCATGCCCGGCCTCGGAAGATCAACACGTCGCAGCCCTACCTAGGCACAACAGAGAGGTCAGCACGCCGGTCTAAATCCTATGGCGCAGGGGTCTGGGCCCATCGCCCTTTGCACACCTGCACGTTGCGAATGCGCCCGGAAGCAGAACTAGCCCCCTTAATACAAGAGCAGGCTTACGGTCCAATCCGGCGCACGCCACTCAGTCGCTGACGTCACGAAGGCTTCGACTGATACCACGACGTCAAGTGCCCATAACTGTCCCCGCGTAGATGGTTGGTGCGTATAGGCCAGTAGCCAGACTCAGATCAAATACCAGGATCTCGTTAAACGTGTTAAGTATCCGCGAACACTGACCAGGGCCAGGCCCACCTCTCTCCTATGTGGTCACCACCTGCCCTATCGCTTCGCCCCAAAGTAACAGTCGGGGGCCGTCGGGAACCCAGGCCCACCACTACCTGGATGGAGCCACCTGCCCCTTCAGCCCCCATCTCCAAACAGTATCACAGGTAAGGTAACTGTGTAAAGTATATTGTATATGCCCGTGATCACCTCCCGAAGTGATCACGGCCCAGTAGTATAGCATGGCAGACGGACAAGAGTGTAGGGACACTGATGGAACACTAGCATCCTATACTAAGCAGTAGGATAGCAGGTAATGATAACAACAGTAGTAGCAAGGACAGGCTATGCATCAGAATAGGATTAATGGAAAGCAGTAACATGCTACACTACTCTAATGCAAGCAGTAGATATAAGAATAGGCGATATCTAGTGGTCAAAGGGGGGCTTGCCTGGTTGCTCTGGCAAGAGAGAGGGGTCGTCAACTCCGTAGTCGTACTGGGTAGCAGCGGCGTCGGTCTCGGTGTCTAGCGAGAGAAGAGGGGGGAGAGACAATAAATATTTAAGCAAGCAGATGCATAGCGATGCATGACATGACAAGTATCGGTGCTAGAGATGCCCTAACGCGGTATGAGGTGATATCGATGAAGGGGGGAAACATCCGAGAAATTATCCCTAGTGTTTCGCGTTTCCGGGAAGAGGAGCCGGAAGGGGAAAGTTGCGAGTTTGATAGGTTAGGGGGGTGTGGCGGACGAACGGGTTGTGTATCCGGAATCGTCTCGTCGTTCTGAGCAACTTTCATGTAAAAGTTTTTCCATCCGAGTTACGGTTTATTTTATATTAATTTTAAAAGATTTAAATCATTTTAGGATTAATTTAAATATTTTAATTCAACATTATCCCGAACAGGGTTTGCTGACGTCATCATGACCTCAGCACGACGTCAGCAGTCAACAGAGGTGTTGACTGGTCAACTGACGTGTGGGCCCCGTTCGTCATTGTCTTAGACTAACTAAGTAGGTTTATTAGTTTAATTAAGCTATTATATTAATTTAACAGATTTAATTAAGTTAATTAATTATCTAATTAATTAATTAATATTTTCTAATTAATTTTCTAACTCTCTTTTTTTAAATGGGGGTGTGGGGCCCATATGTCATAGGCAGTGGCAATATTAAAAGAGTTTATTTAAACTAATTAACTTAATTAGTCAGGGTGGGGCCTAGTGGTCAGTGGGTCAAATTGCTAACAAATTTTATTAGAGTTAAACCTAATTGTTGCAGTAGCATGGCCCGTCAGTGGCTATCAGGATTACTTTAACTAGTCTGTTAATTATGCCCATGATTAATTAGGTGTGTGTCCCGTTGGTCAGGGACATAGGGCGCCATTTGGAACTGAGTTAATGGTGCCATGCTAGCGCATCGGCGTTTAGCCGCCGGCAGCCACAGTACACGACGGAGGCCCACCGGAGTTGCGTTCTGGCGACCATTTGGTCACCCACGAACATCAGTAGGACGAGCGTGTTGGCGCGCATCGAGTAGGGCTAGTGGTTGGTGCTAGAGGTGCCGGGATGGACGCCGGCGACGAGGTCTAGTGGCAGCTGAACAAGAGCTCGACGGATCCGGTGAAACAAGAGGAGAATGAGGTAGGAAAAGGGTCAGGCGACATCTGTACAGCTCCTAGAGCTCGCGCACACCAACGGAACGCAGCGGGGAGCACGGCAGCGATGCATTCATCGGCCATGGCGGACGACAACTTTGGGGCTCGCAGGGGACGATGCCTCTGTGGTTGATTCACGCGGGAGAGAGGGGAAGCAGGTGGGAGCTCACATTGAAGCTCGTGGGGGACTCGGTGGAGCCGGAGCGGTTCAGGGCGATGCAGATCACCGGTCAGCCATGGCGGATCCAGTTGGGGGAGAAACGAAGAAGGCGACGACGGTGCGGCATCCCGGCTAGGTCCGGTGGTTGCGGTCGATGAAGATGATCCCTGGAGAGCTCTTGGACGTGGAGAGGCGGCGATGGGCGGTTGCCAGCGAGCCGGTGCGGCCAACGCGGGCGGGGAGCGCGGCCATAGCGGAGGGAGGGCGTCGGGCGCCGGCGACGTGGCCCGAGGCAAGGGCGCGTGCGGGGGACTGCGGGGGTTCTCGCTCCTCTCTGTGTCTCCTCCTGGCGGCGCGAGGAGGGAGGATGGGATCGAACGGGAGGAGTGGGGGTAGTGCGGTCCATGCTAGGGTTTCGGGGGTTATGGGGGCGCCGGCTGGGCCGGCCTGGCTTGCCCAGTGGCCAGCTGGGCCGAGGCCCAGTGGGGGGGGGTTCTTTTCCCTTTTTTTGTTTGTTCTGTTTTCTATTTACTTCTTTTTTTGTTTTTATTTTATTCTGGTATTCTTTTTTTATAAATCACAAAACAAATTCCTAAATTAGTGTTTCAACACAATCCAATGTCACAAAAAAAACTTTTACCCTGAAATAAAATAGTTTAGTATTTTACAAAATACCAAAGGCATTCAAATAATTGTTTTAGCTACTGTTTTGTTCATGTTTAAGTATTCAAACATTTTATAAAAGTTTGATTTGTACACCATAATTACATGTGCATTATTTCACTCACACTAAACATTTTAGTTTTAATATTTGAAAACTTTTATTGTTTGTTAGATTTTGAAATTGAATTCGAATTGGTTTCGAACTAAATCGAGATTAGCAACAGTAAGCATGGTGACGTGGCACCATTAGCGTGGGATCACTGTAGCTTAATTATCCGGGTGTCACAGCCGGGCACCTTTTCGAGTCCCCGTGGCCTTCTTTGTGGCCTTCTTCTCCGGCACCACATAGGGTGCCGGAACCAGCAGCTTCGCCAAGCGGGCATCGGCTGGGTCTTCAGGCAAAGGAGCCGGACAGTCGATCTGTCCGGACTTCGCCTGCCAAACCTGTCAAAGGTAAGGGAGCTTAGATCCCGCATAGAGTTAAACTATGAAAAACTAATACCCTGTAAAAGGTACAAACAACTTACCGCGCTAGCGTGACGCTGCGCGCTGAATCCACGATCCTCGGTAGCGGATGCAGGAGCCTCGGCGCCCTTGAAAAGCACCTTCCAGGCATCTTCGTACGTCATGTCGAAGAGCCTGCTTAGAGTTCGGTGCTGCGCCGGGTTGAACTCCCACAGATTGAAGGCCCGTTGTTGACACGGGAGGATCCGGCAGATGAGCACGACCTGGACTATGTTGACAAGCTTGAGCTGCTGTTCCACCAGGGTTTGGATGCATGTTTGCAGTCCAGTCACCTCTCCTTTGCTGCCCCACGACAGGCCCGTCTCTTTCCAGGACATGAGCCGCGTTGGGGGTCCGGACCAGAACTCGGGGGCTGCGACCCACTCAGGGTCACGCGGCTCGGTGATGTAAAACCACCCCGATTGCCACCCGTTCAGGGTCTCCACAAAGGAGCCCTCGAGCCATAAGACGTTGGGCATCTTGCCCACCATGGTGCCTCCGCACTCCGCCTGGTTGCCGCGCACCACCTTCGGCTTGACATTGGAAGTCTTGAGCCATAGGCCGAAATGGGGGTGGATGCAGAGGAAAGCCTCGCACATGACGATAAACACCGAGATGTTGAGGATGAAGTTCGGGGCCAGATCATGGAAATCCAGGCCATAGTAGAACATGAGTCCCCGGACGAATGGGTGGATAGGAAAGCCCAGTTCGCGGAGGAAGTGGGGAAGGAACACTACCCTCTCATGGGGCCTTGGGGTGGGGAGGAGCTGCCCCTCTTCGGGAAGCCGGTACGCGATGTCGTTAGACAAGTATCCGGCCTTCCTCAGTTTTTTGATGTGTCCCTCCGTGATGGAGGAGACCATCCACTTGCCTCCCACTCTGGACATGGCTGGAGAAGGTTGAGGTGGGGAGTGCAGATTTGGGCGCTGGAGCTCGAGTGCGCGAAAATGGATAGGCAAAGGAGGAAGAAGGCGCAGGTGAAAAGGTGGATCCTTATCCCCTTATATGGGTGGACGCAACTATGTGTCCCCACCAGCCTGGTAAAACTCGCTTATCTCCAAGCGCCGCAATCAATGGCGCGGTTGGGTTACCCATGCCCGTATTGATGAGAATCCCGGAATAAGGGGACACGATCTCTGCTTTAGCAAGACGTGCCAAGGAAACCGCCTCGCATGACGTGCTGAGGTGGGACAATAAAACGATTCGAATAAAGGCTTGGCCGTGGTGCGATGTCACACTACGGAATACGTCAGCAGATTAGATTTGTGTAAATATTATTCTCTCTATGGCAATATGTGGAAACTTATTTTGAAGAGCCGGACACTATCTTTGTGTTCAAAATCTTCTATGAAGTACTTAGAGGAGGAACCCGCCTTGCAATGCCGAAGACAATCTGCGCGCCGGACTCGTCGTCATTGAAGCCTGGTTCAGGGGCTACTGAGGGAGTCCTGGATTAGGGGGTGTCCGGATGGCCGGACTATACCTTCAGCCGGACTCCTGGACTATGAAGATACACGATTGAAGACTTCATCCCGTGTCCGGAAGGGACTTTCCTTGGCGTGGAAGGCAAGCTTGGCGATACGGATATGTAGATCTCCTACCATTGTAACCGACTTTGTGTAACCCTAACTGAGGGAGTCCTGGATTAGGGGGTGTTCGGATAGCCGAACTATACCTTCAGCCGGACTCCTGGACTATGAAGATACAAGATTGAAGACTCCGTCCCGTGTCCGGAAGGGACTTTCCTTGGCGTGGAAGGCAAGCTTGGCAATACGGATGTTCAGATCTCCTGCCATTGTAACCGACTCTATGTAACCCTAACCCTCTCCGGTGTCTATATAAACCGGAGGGTTTTAGTCCGTAGGACAACATACACATCAACAATCATACCATAGGCTAGCTTCTAGGGTTTAGCCTCTCTGATCTCGTGGTAGATCTACTCTTGTACTACCCATATCATCAATATTAATCAAGCAGGACGTAGGGTTTTACCTCCATCGAGAGGGCCCGAACCTGGGTAAAACTTCGTGTCCCTTGCCTCCTGTTACCATCCGGCCTAGACGAACAGTTCGGGACCCCCTACCCGAGATCCGCCGGTTTTGACACCGACATCGGTGCTTTCATTGAGAGTTCCTCTGTGCCGTCACCGTCAGGCTCGATGACTCCTACGATCATCAATGGCGATGCTGTCCAGGGTGAGACCTTCCTCCCCGGACAGATCTTCGTCTTTGGCGGCTTCGCACTGCGAGCCAATTCACTTGGCCATCTAGAGCAGATCGAAAGCTACGCCCCTGGCCGTCAGGTCAGATTCGGAAGTTTAAACTACACGGCTGACATCCGCGGGGACCTGATCTTCGACGGATTCGAACCACTGCCGAGCGCGCCGCACTGTCATGACGAGCATGATCTAACTCTGCCGCTGAACAGTGCCCTGGAGGCTGCACCCACACCGGCTCCGACCCTTAGTTCGGAGTCAATGGCGCCGATCGAGGATGGGCGGTTGGACGCCACCTCAGGGGCTGCAATCCAAACGGCGATTGAGCCGAACACCAGCCCCGTACTCTGCGAGGCTCGTGACTCCAAGGAGCCGGACTCCTCTCCGGACTCCGAACCCTCCGCGCCCCTGCCAGTCGAATCTGATTGGGCGCCGATCATGGAGTTCACTGCCGCAGACATCTTTCAGCACTCGCCTTTCAGCGATATCCTGAAGTCACTGAAGTCTCTCTCTTTATCAGGAGAGCCCTGGCCGGACTACGGTCAGCAAGGTTGGGGTACGGACGATGAAGAAATTCAAAACCCACCCACCACCCACTTTGTAGCCACTGTCGACGACTTAACCGACATGCTCGACTTCGACTCCGAAGACATCGACGATATGGATGCCGATGAAGGAGATGATGAAGAACCAGCGCCCTACTAGGCCCTAGAAAGCCATCTCGTCATATGACATATACATGGTGGACACCCCAAAAGAGGGAGAGGGCGATGGAACAACGGAGGATGACCCCTCCAAGAGACAGCCCAAGCGCCGGCGTCAGCGGCGCCGCTCAAAATCTTGCAACACAAAAATGGTGATTCCAGCACGGGAGATAATAATACTGCGGAGAGTGCCGAAGAAAACCCCCTCCAGCAAGGTTTAGCACAGGAGGATGGAGAAACCAGCCCTCATGAGAGAGCGGCAGACAAAGAGGTCGAGGACGATAATTATATGCCTCCCTCCGAAGACGAGGCAAGCCTCGACGACGACGAATTCGTCATGCCAGAGGATCCCGTTGAGCAAAAGCGTTTCCAGTGTAGGCTTATCACCACGGCAAGAAGCCTTAAGAAAAAACAGCAACAACTCAGAGCTGATCAAGATTTGCTGGTTGACAGATGGACTGAAGTCCTTGCGGCCAAAGAGCATAAACTCGAACACCCCTCCAAGAGTTACCCAAAGCGCAGGTTGCTACCCCGATTAGTGGAGGAAGCACTTGATGCGGCCGAACGGCCACCTCGTGGCCGCGACAGAGAGGCCTCCCGGCCATCCACTCAAGCCGCACCCCGTACCAAGGCATGGGAATATGCACCAGACTTACGAGACATGTTGGAGGACAAGGCAAGGCAAACACGATCGATCTATGGATCGCGTGGGCACCCCATGGCTCGAGACAATAACCGTCATGCCGGCCACACATTCGGCATGGCCGAACACAGTAGACAAAGCTCATTGGAGCTACATCATGATATCGCCCAGTACAGAGGCGCCGCACACCCACTGTGCTTTACAGACAAAATAATGTATCATCAAATCCCCGAGGGTTTCAAAGCCATAAACATCAAATCATATGATGGCACAACAGACCCTGTGGTATGGATCGAGGATTATCTCCTTCATATCCACATGGCCCGCGGTGATGATTTTCATGCCATCAAATACCTCCCACTCAAGCTTAAAGGACCAGCTCGGCATTGGCTCAACAGCTTGCCAACAGGGTCAATCAGTTGTTGGGAGGACCTGGAAGCCGCATTCCTCGACAATTTCTAGGGCACTTATGTGTGACCCCCAGACGCCGATGACCTAAGTCACGTAATCCAGCAGCCAGAGGAATCGGCCACACAATTCTGGACATGGTTCCTAACAAAGAAAAATCAAATAGTCGTCTGTCCGGACGTTGAGGCCCTAGCAGCCTTCAAGCACAATATCCGTGACGAGTGGCTGGCCCGGCACCTCGGACAGGAAAAGCCGAAATCTATGGCAGCACTCACGACACTCATGACCCGCTTTTGCGCGGGGGAAGACAGCTCGCTCGCTCGTAGCAACAATATGACCAAGAACCCTGGTAGTTCGGACACCAGAGAAATTAGTGGCAGGTCGCGTCGCAACAAGCAGAAGCGCCGCATTAAAGGCGACAATACTGCGGATACGGCAGTTAATGCCCGATTCAGAGGCTCTAAATCCGGTTAGCGGAAGAAGCCATTCAAAAGGAATCCTAGGGGCCCGTCCAGCTTGGACCGAATACTCGACCGCTTGTGCCAAATACATGGCACCCCCGAAAAGCCGGCCAATCACACCAACAGGGATTGTTGGGTGTTCAAGCAGGCAGGCAAGTTAAGCGCCGACAATGAAGAAAAGGGGCTGCATAGCCATGACGACGAGGAGTCCCGGCTGCCGAACAACAATGGACAGAAGGGTTTTCCCCCACAAGTGCGGACGGTGAACATGATATACGCCACCCACGTCCCCAAAGGGAGCGGAAGCGTGCGTTAAGGGACGTATACGCGGTAGAGCCAGTCACCCCAAAGTTCAACCCATGGTCCTCCTGCCCGATCACCTTTGATCGAAGAGACCATCCCACTAGCATCCGTCATGGAGGATTTGCCGCATTGGTTCTAGACCCAATTATTGACGGATTTCATCTCACTAGAGTCCTCATGGACGGCAGCAGCAGCCTGAACCTGCTTTACCAGGATAAAGTGCGAAAAATGGGCATCGATCCCTCGAGGATTAATCCCACCAAAACGACCTTTAAAGGCGTAATACCAGGTGTAGAGGCCAACTGTACAGGCTCAGTCACACTTGAAGTGGTCTTCGGATCCCCGGATAATTTCCGAAGCGAGGAATTGATCTTCGACATAGTCCCATTCCGCAGTGGCTATCATGCACAGCTCGGACGAACCGCATTCGCCAAATTCAATGCGGTACCGCACTACACATACCTTAAGCTCAAGATGCCAGG
Organism: Triticum aestivum; assembly: GCF_018294505.1. Taxonomy (NCBI): domain Eukaryota; kingdom Viridiplantae; phylum Streptophyta; class Magnoliopsida; order Poales; family Poaceae; genus Triticum; species Triticum aestivum. The sequence continues at coordinate 149,499 of NC_057803.1, read as the reverse complement.
CCCTCGTGGAGTAAATACGGTCAATGGAAACACCGAACGCTCCCTCCGAACGGAGGAGCACACGGCGGCCCTTGCAGCGGAAGTACAAAGCAGCCTCTCCAGGCAGTTCTCCAGTCCGGCCACTAAACGACCAGACACCGTCAAGCGCGCCCGGCGTAACCTACAACAAGACCGCCTGGCATGATCCGAGCAGGCATAGCAATGCGGCCCCAACCCCAACCCTCGCAAAAAGGCGACGCCAGTACTTCGCGTACATAACTATGCTCTAGAGATACCATGGGCACAGGGGGAGGGGCACCATCACGGCACGCCCAATACACGGCTTAAACCGTACCAGGGGCTGCCGATTTTTTAATTTTCTCTTACTTTCAGGACTTCATCCTTCGGAAGGCCTGTTCGGCAGTTCAATTGCCGCACAAACGATGCAAGAACCAGGGAAGCAGACAAGCCATGCTGCATTACAGAAATCCCAGGTGGACTCTATCACGAGCAGTATACCTGTTTCGCATACTATTCCGCAGCTTGCCCCTGGAGCAGACATGTTAAATAGTCCAACTTTTCGTTTATCGCATTACTTGTATCGTTCTGCTTTGATCGCAGCTATTTTTAATAAACAATGCATAGCTTTTGTCTATTTTTGCATTATCTTTTTATAAATAAATGTTCCTTAATGACATGTTGCATCCGTACAACTTGGTACGACCCAAATACGCCAGGGGCTTTTAGCACCCCTCAATATGGTGTGAGAAGTCCGAACACTTTCACAAGTGCGGCACCCCGAACTTATAGCACTATATGCATCGGCTCCGAATCATGTCTTGGGTCAATAGTTGGGTTTGCCCGGCTCCTATGTTTTGGTGCCTTACGTTCTGCTATATCGGCTAAGGTAGAACTAGGAGAACCACTGCGATTGTGCCCCAGTTGAGCTGGGCCGAGCACCTCAGTGGAGAAAGCTAAAACTGACTGTCATGATGAAACGAGAGCTGGTCGCTGTTCGAGAGGTTTTTTCGAGTCCCTAAAGACTTATGCCGCTTAGGGAGAGGAGTCGGCTCTGTCCGGCCAAGGCGTGGATAGCGCCCCGAACTCGGTCTTCCGAATACTAGGGGCTTCGCCGAAATTTAAAATTATAGAATTCTATGGCTAAGTGAGAGTGTTCACGCATTATAGTCCGATTGCCTCGTTCGTTGTGCTGAGCGCCTCCCTCGAAGGACCCAAATATGGGAAAAAGAGCGCCCATGTTTATCCCCGAACACCCCAGCACTAGCGGCAAGGGGCAGAAGCCGATGACTCGCCATCTCTCAGTATTGATAAACAACCGCACAAAAGGTAATATTTTAAATTCAAGCAGCATTGCTCAGCGCATATGAACAAGTTTTCAGCGCACATGAACAAGTTTTCAGCGCACAGGACAAACACGAGCGAGTTTTATTCAAAAATTACATCCCTAGTACATTCATCCGCCATAAGGCGGGCACCCTTCAGAACATCCTTATAGTAATTTTCGGGCTTGCGATGCTCTTTCCCCGCCGGTGGCCCGTCCTTCACAAGCTTCTCCGCATCCAGCCTGCCCCAGTGCACCTTAGCACGGGCAAAGGTCCTACGGGCACCTTCAATACGGACGGAGCGCTTGATGACTTCGAGCCTTGGACAGGCCTCCACCAGCCGCCGCACCAGCCCGAAATAGCTCCCAGGCAGAGCCTCTCCAGGCCACAGCCGAACTATGAGGCCCTTCATGGCCTGTTCGGCCGCCTTGTGGAGCTCGACCAGTTGCTTCAGCTGGTCGCTCAAGGGTACGGGGTGTCCGGCCTCAGCATACTGAAACCAGAACACCTTCTCTGTCGAGCTGCCCTCCTCGGCTCGATAGAATATGGCGGCATCGGACACGCTACGGGGAAGATCTGCGAATGCTCCTGGAGAGCTCCGGATTCGGGTAAGTAACAAGTAACTCACATTTATGTGTTTGCTTTGCATAAAAAATGCCTTACCCGCCGCTATCTTCTTCACCTCATCCAACTCCTGGAGGGTCTTCTGGGATTCGGCCTTGGCAGATTTGGCATTTTCAATAGCCACCGCAAGCTCGGACGCTTGCGTCTTCGAGTCACGCTCCAAACTCTCATGTTTTTCCATGAGAGCCTGGAGCTCTCGTCGCACCTTGCCAACCTCTGCCTCATACTTCTCCTGCTCGGTGCGCTCCGAGGCCGAATTCTTCTCGGCCTCGTCCAGCGCTTGCTTAAGGGTCGCCACCTCAGACGTGGCCCCTACAATAGCCACGATAATCCTGTCATTTTTTGCAATTGCACCTTATATATATATATTTTTTTTTAAAAGGTATTTCTTACCTTCATTGACCTCGAGCTGCTTCTTGGCACAATCGAGCTCTTGCTCGGACCTTTCGAGGTCCTGCTTTAGCGTGTCCACTTCCGCAGTCAGTGCGGCGGACGCAAGCAGGGTAGCCTGCACATGCATATTGACTCATTTTTGTTAGACTCCTACAAATTCTATTTGATCCTCTATTCGGCTTTTCTTCCCGAACGCCAAACAGAGCATCAGGGGCTACTGTCTATGCGAATTTACACTTTCTTTACTTACCTTGAAGCCTGTCAAAAGGCTAGTACAAGCTTCAGTCAGTCCGTTTTTTGCGGACTGAACCTTCTGGACCACCGCACTCATAATAGCGCGGTGCTCCTCGTTGATGGAGGCGCCTTGGAGCGCCTCCAGCATATTGTCCGGCGCCTGCGGTTGGACGGAGGCCGCCGGCACGGTGGACTTGCTCCTCTTGGAAGGAGGTCCCCCACCAGACTCCGGAACCTTTGAAGGTTCCGGAGCAGTGTCCAGCCTAGAGCCGGACTTGGAGCCCTGGGGGGTTTCATTCCCCTTACTCCTGGAGTCCGGGAGGTCGCCTCGCGGCGCCTCCAGGACCACCTCCTCCCGGATTGGAACCTGTTGGGACAACACCTCGGTGTCGTCCGTAGGGCGGGGGGAGGAAGCCGTCGGAAGCGAGTTCACATCCGACGAGTCCAGTGAGCCGCTCGACGACGCGTCGAGCCGAGCTTTGGGTGGGCTGCATAAACATATTCGACATAAGGGAAAGCTGTGCAATAAACGAATACTATGAATTGCTCCGGTATCCAGATACTTACGATTTTGCCAGGGGCTTGGCCCTGGGCTGCCACTCATCTCCGCCGTCGTCGGCGTCGGTGGAGTAGTCCGGAGGAAGGGTTTCCCCTTCTTGGACCCTCCGGCCTCCTCAGAGAGGGCGGCCTTCCTTTTCTTCTCTCCTCCCACTAGAGGGGGAGAGGTCTCTTCTTCTTCCTCCTCGTCTTCACGAGAGGAAGGCGCTTCGGGACCGTTGGATGATGAATCCGACACCTCCTGGCGCCGGGCACTCTTTCGAGTCCTCGTGGCCCTTTTCGTGGCCTTCTTCTCCGGCACCACATGGGGCGCCGGAACCAGCAGCCTCGCCAAGCGAGCGTCCACTAGGCCTTCGGGCAAAGGATCCGGACAGTTGATCTGTCCGGACGTCACCTCCCAATCCTGTCAAAGATAAGGGAGCTTAGATCCCGCATAGAGTCAAACTATGAAAAATTGATACCCTGTAAAAGGACAAAAACAGCTTACCGCAAGCGCGTGACGCTGCACGCTGAATCCGCGATCCTCGGTAGCGGATGCGGGAGCCTCGGCGCCCTTAAAAAGCATCCTCCAGGCATCTTCATACGTCGTGTCGAAGAGCCTGTTTAGAGTTTGATGCTGCGCCGGGTCGAACTCCCACAGATTGAAGGCCTGTCGTTGACACAGGAGGATCAGGCGGATGAGCATAACCTGGACTACGTTGACAAGCTTGAGCTTCTTGTTCACCAGGCTTTGGATGCATGTTTGGAGTCCGGTCAGCTCTCCTTTTTTACCCCACGACAGGCCCGTCTCTTTCCAAGACACGAGCCGCGTTGGGGGTCCGGACCGGAACTCGGTGGGCGCGACCCATTCGGCATTGTGCGGCTCGGTGATGTAAAACCACCCCGATTGCCACCCCTTTAGGGTCTCCACAAAGGAGCCCTCGAGACAGAGGACGTTGGCCATCTTGCCCACCATGGCGCCTCCGCACTCTGCCTGACTGCCGCGCACCACCTTCGGCTTGACGTTGAAAGTCTTCAGCCAGAGCCCAAAATGGGGGCGGATGCGGAGGAAGGCCTCGCACACGGTGATAAACGCCGAGATGTTGAGGACGAAGTTTGGGCCAGATCATGGAAATCCAGGCCGTAGTAGAACATGAGCCCCTAGACAAATGGATGCAGAGGGAAGCCCAATCCACGGAGGAAATAAGGGAGGAATACCACCCTCTCATGGGGTCTAGGAGTGGGGATGAGCTGCCCCTTTTCGGGAAGCCGGTGCGCGATGTCGCTAGCCAGATATCCGGCCTTCCTCAGCTTTTTGATGTGTCCCTCCGTGACGGAGGAGACCATCCACTTGCCTCCCGCTCCGGACATGACTGGAGAAGGTTGAGGTGGTAGTGCGGACTTGGGCGCTGGAGCTCGAGTGCGCAAGAATGGATAGGCAAAGGAGTAAGAAGGCGTGGGTGAAAAGGTGGATCCCTATCCCCTTATATGGGTGGACGCAACTACGTGTCCCCACCAGCCTGGTAAAACTCGCTTATCTCCAAGCACCGTAATCAATGGCGCGGTTGGGTTACCCACGCCCGTATTGATGAGAATCCCGGAATAAGGGGACATGATCTCTGCTTTAACAAGACATGCCAAGGAAACCGCCTCGCATAACGTGCTAAGATGAGACAGTAAAACGGTTCGAATAAAAGCTTGGCCGTGGTGTGATGTCACACTACGGAGTACGTCAGCAGATTAGATTTGTGTAAATATTATTCTCTCTATGGCAATATGTGGAAACTTATTTTGCAGAGCCGGACACTATCTTTGTGTTCAAAATCTTCTATGAAGTACTTGGAGGAGGAACCCGCCTTGCAATGCCGAAGACAATCTGCGCGCCGGACTCGTCGTCATTGAAGCCTGGTTCAGGGGCTACTGAGGGAGTCCTGGATTAGGGGGTGTTCGGATAGCCGAACTATACCTTTAGCCGGACTCCTGGACTATGAAGATACAAGATTGAAGACTCCGTCCCGTGTCCGGAAGGGACTTTCCTTGGCGTGGAAGGCAAGCTTGGCGATACGGATGTTCAGATCTCCTGCCATTGTAACCGACTCTATGTAACCCTAACCCTCTCTGGTGTCTATATAAACCGGAGGGTTTTAGTCCGTAGGACAACATACACGTCAACAATCATACCATAGGCTAGCTTCTAGGGTTTAGCCTCTCTGATCTCGTGGTAGATCTACTCTTGTACTACCCATATCATCAATATTAATCAAGCAGGACGTAGGGTTTTACCTCCATCGAGAGGGCCCGAACCTGGGTAAAACTTCGTGTCCCTTGCCTCCTGTTACCATCCGGCCTAGACGCACAGTTCGGGACCCCCTACCCGAGATCCGCCGGTTTTGACACCGACACTAACCCTCTCTGGTGTCTATATAAACCGGAGGGTTTTAGTCCGTAGGACAACATACAAAACATCAATCATACCATAGGCTAGCTTCTAGGGTTTAGCCTCTCTGATCTCGTGGTAGATCTACTCTTGTACTACCCATATCATCAATATTAATCAAGCAGGACGTAGGGTTTTACCTCCATCAAGAGGGCTCGAACCTGGGTAAAACTTCGTGTCCCTTGCCTCCTGTTACCATCTGGCCTAGACGCACAGTTCGGGCCCCCTAACCGAGATCAGCCGGTTTTGACACCGACAGGATACCTTCTACCTCAGATCCGAAGGCAAGATCTTTGTTGCCAAGAATGGATCCTTTCTAGAGAAAGAGTTTCTCTCGAAAGAAGTAAGTGGGAGGAAAGTAGAACTTGATGAAGTATTGCCTCTTGAACCGGAGAGTAGCGCAGCTCAAGAAAATGTTCCTGAGGTGCCTGCACCGACTAGAGAGGAAGTTAATGATGATGATCATGAAACTTCAGATCAAGTTGCTACTGAACTTCGTAGGTCCACAAGGACACGTTTCCGCACCAGAGTGGTATGGCAACCCTGTCCTGTAAATCATGTTGTTAGACAATGGTGGAACCTTCGAACTATGAAGAAGCGATGGCGGACCCAGATTCCAACAAATGGCTGGAAGCCATGAAATCCGAGATAGGATCCATGTATGAAAACGAAGTATGGACTTTGACTGACTTGCCTGATGATCGGCGAGCCATAGAAAATAAATGGATCTTTAAGAAGAAGACAGACGCGGATGGTAATGTGACCATCTATAAGGCTCGGCTTGTCGCTAAGGGTTATTGACAAGTTCAAGGGGTTGACTACGATGAGACTTTCTCACCCGTAGTGAAGCTGAAGTCCGTCCGAATCATGTTAGCAATTGCCGCATTCTATGATTGTGAGATATGGCAAATGGATGTCAAAACAACATTCCTTAATGGTTTCCTTAAGGAAGAACTGTATATGATGCAGCTGGAAGGTTTTGTCGATCCTAAGAATGCTAACAAGGTGTGCAAGCTCCAACACTCAATCTATGGGTTGGTGCAAGCATCTTGGAGTTGGAACATTTGTTTTGATGAGATGATCAAAGCGTTTGGGTTTACGCAGACTTATGGAGAAGCCTGCGTTTACAAGAAAGTGAGTGGGAGCTCTGTAGCATTTCTCGTATTGTATGTGGATGACATACTATTGATGGGAAATGATATAGAATTCTTGGAAAGCATAAAGGCCTACTTGAACAAGTGTTTTTCAATGAAGGATCTTGGAGATGCTGCTTACATATTAGGCATCAAGATCTATAGAGATAGATCGAGACTCCTCATTGGTCTTTCACAGAGTATGTACCTTGACAAGATATTGAAGAAGTTCAATATGGATCAGTCAAAGAAGGGGTTCTTGCCTGTGTTGCAAGGTACGAGGTTGAGCACGGCTCAATGCCCGACCACGGTAGAAGATAGAGAAAAGATGAGTGTCGTCCCCTATGCCTCGGCCATAGGGTCTATCATGTATGCCATGCTGTGTACTAGACCTGATGTAAACCTTGCTATAAGTTTGGTAGGAAGGTACCAAAGTAATCCCGGCATGGAACACTGGACAGTGGTCAAGAATATCCTGAAGTACCTAAAAATGACTAAGGATATGTTTCTCATTTATGGAGGTGACGAAGAGCTCGTCGTAAAGGGTTACGTCGATGCTAGCTTCAACACAGATCTGGATGACTCCAAGTCACAAACCAGATACGTGTATATTTTGAATGGTGGGGTAGTCAGCTGGTGCAGTTGCAAGCAAAGCATCGTGGCGGGATCTACATGTGAAGCGGAGTACATGCCAGCCTCGGAGGCAGCACAAGAAGCAATCTGGGTGAAGGAGTTCATTACCGACCTAGGAGTTATTCCCAATGCGTCGGGCCTGATGACTCTCTTCTGTGACAACACTAGAGCTATTGCCCTTGCCAAGGAGCCCAGGTTTCACAGGAAGACCAGGCATATCAAGCGTCGCTTCAACTCCATTCGTGAAAATGTTCAAAATGGAGACATAGATATTTGTAAAGTGCATACGTACCCAAATGTCACAGATCCATTGACTAAACCTCTTCCTCGAGAAAAACATGATTGTCGGTGTCAAAACCGGCAGATCTCGGGTAGGGGGTCCCGAACTGTGCGTCTAGGCCAGATGGTAACAGGAGGCAAGGGACACGAAGTTTTACCCAGGTTCGGGCCCTCTTGATGGAGGTAAAACCCTACGTCATGCTTGATTAATATTGATGATATGGGTGTTACAAGAGTAGATCTACCACGAGATCAGAGAGGCTAAACCCTAGAAGCTAGCCTATGGTATGATTGTATGTAGTGATTGTTGTCCTACGGACTAAAACCCTTTGGTTTATATAGACACCAGAGAGGGTTAGGGTTACACAAGGTCGGTTACAAAGGAGGAATATCCATATACGTATTGCCTAGATTGCCTTCCACGCCAAGTAGAGTCCCATCCGGACATGAGACGAAATCTTCAACCTTGTATCTTCATAGTCTAACAGTCCGGCCAATGGAGATAGTCCGGCTATCCGGAGACCCCCTAATCCAGGACTCCCACAGTAGCCCCTGAACCAGGCTTCAATGACGACGAGTCCGGCGTGCAGTTGTCTTCAGCATTGCAAGGCGGGTTCCTTCTCCGAATACATCACAGAAGAATTTGAATACGAGGATAGTGTCCGACCCTGCAAAATAAGTTCCACATTTCACCGTAGAGAGAATAATGTTTTCGCAGATCTAATCCGCTAGCTTGTTTTGGCAACATGACGTTATGTCATGGCCCGGTGATTATTCGAACCGTTTCTTTTAACCAGCCCCACACATAACGCGAGGCAGTTTTTCGACACGTCTTGTCAAAGCAGAGACCGTGTCCCCTTTTTACGGGATTCTCATCAATACGGGCATGGGTAACCCAACCGCGCCATTAATTACGGCGCTTGGGGGATAAGCGAGTTTTACCAGGCAAGTGGGGACGCTTAGTTTTGTCCGCCCATATAAAGGGATAAGGATTCACCTTTCTATCCACGCCCTCTTCCTCCTCTGCTCATCCGCTTCCGCACACTCGAGCTCTAGTGCCCAAGCTCTCACTTCCATCTCAACCTTCTCCAACCATGTCCAGAGCGGGAGGCAAGTGGATGGTCTCCTCCGTCACGGAGGGAGACGTCAAAAAACTGAGGAGAGCTGGATACCTGCCCGATGACATCGCGCACCGGCTCCCAGATGAGGGACAACTCATCCCCACCCCCGAGCCCCATGAGAGGGTGGTATTCCTCACCCATTTCCTCCGCGGACTAGGATTCCCTCTCCATCCCTTCGTCCGGGGGCTCATGTTTTATTACGGCCTGGATTTCCACGATCTGGCCCCGAACTTCATCCTCAACATCTCGGCGTTTATCATTGTGTGCGAGGCCTTCCTCCGCATCAAGCCCCACTTCGGCTTATGGCTGAAGACCTTCAATGTCAAGCCGAAGGTAGTGAGCGGCCGCCAGGCGGAGTGCGGAGGCGCCATGGTGGGCAAGATGCCCAACATCACATGGCTCGAGGGCACCTTCGTGGATACCATAAAGGGGTGGCAATCGGGGTGGTTCTATATCACCGAGCCGCGCGACCCCGCATGGGTAGCGGCCCCCGAGTTCCGATCTGGCATCCCCATGCAGCTCACCTCCTGGAAAGAGAAGGGTATGTCCTGGGGTAATTCAAAAGAGCTGACCAGACTCCAGTCATGTATTCAGAACATGGTGGACAAGAAGCTCAAGCTTGTCAACATAGTCCAGGTTATGCTCATCCGCCGGATACTCCCGTGCCAACAACGGGAGTTTACCTTGTGGGAGTTCAATCCGGCGCAGCACCGAACTCTGAACAGGCTCTTCGATACGACTCATGAAGATGCCTGGAGGGTGCTGTTCAAGAGCGCCGAGGTGCCTCCCCCCATTACTGAGGATCGCGGATTCAGCATGAAGCGCCACACCAGTGCGGTAAGTTGTTTTACCTTTTACAGGATATTTGTTTTCTATATAGATTGGCTCTATGCGGGATGTAAACTCCCGTGCCATTAACAGGACTGGCAGAAGATGGCCGGACAAATCGACTGTCCGGCTCCCTTGCCCGAAGGCCCTGCAGACGCCCTTCTGGCGAAGATGTTGACTCCGGCCCCTTACAAGGTGCCGGAGAAGACCAAGAAGGCCAAGGGAGCTCGAAAGAGTACCCGACGCCAGGCGTCGTCGGACTCACTGTCCGATGACTCTGCAGCGCACTCTTCCCGCCAAGACAAGGAAGAGGAAGAAGAGGCTCGCCCACCTACTAGGGGAGACAAGAAAAGGAAGGCCGCCCCAACTGGGGAGGCCGGAGGGTCCAAGAAGGGAAGGACGCTCCTTCCGGACTGCTCCACCATCGCCGACGAAAGTGAAGACGAGTGGTTGCCCAGGGCCAGGCCCCAGGGGAGATCGTAAGTATTCGGATACCAAAGTAACCCATAGGATCCCTTTGTCGCATTGCTTTCCCTAACACCGAACTCAATTGTGCAGGCCGCCCCGAGCCAATATCGAGGTATCCTCGGACGGCTCCCTAGGCTCGTCGGACATGGATAGCGATCTAGTCCCGACCGCCACCTCCCCTCATCCAGCCGACGACGCCGAGGTGCTGTCTCAAGAGGCACCGGATCGAGGGGGGACAGTCCCGAAGGCGCCTCAAGGCGACCTTCTGGACTTCGAGAGCCGAGGGGACAGGGTCCCCGAGAGCTCCGAGTTCGGCCCTCATCCGAACACCGTGCCAGACCCTCCAACGGTTCCGAGCTCGGGCAGGCGGTCTCCTTCTAAGAGGGGTGAGACGTCTGTGCCGGTGACCTCTGTCCATCCAGAGGCGCCGGACAATATGTTGGAAGCGTTTCGCAGTGCTTCCATCGAGAGGAGCACCGCACTATCATGAGTGCGGTGATCCAGAAGGTTCAGTCCACCAAGAGCAGATTGACTGAAGCCTGTACTAGCCTTCTAACAAGCTTTGAGGTAAGTGTTTTAAAATGTAGTAGAAATATTACCGCATAGACAGTAGCCCCTGATGCTTTGTTCGGTGTTCACAAAGAAAAGCCGAACAGAGGATCAAATAATGTCGCAGGAGTCTAATATAAATATGTCAATATGCATATGCAGGCTTCGCTTCTGGCGTCCGCCGCACTAACTGCGGAGGTCGCCGTACTGAAGGAGGCCCTCGAGCGGTCCCAGAAAGAGCTCGGCCTTGTCAAGAGGCAGCTCGAGGAGAACGAAGGTAAGTAATACCCCGTCTATAGATATATGTATATATAAAAAAAGACGCGATTGCAAAATGACAGGATCATTGTATGTTTTGCCAGGGGCTACGACCGAGGTGGCGACCCTGAAGCAAGCGCTAACCAAGGCCGAAGATACAGCGTCCAAGGAGCGCACCGAGCAAGAGAGACACGAGGCTCGGGTGGGCAAGGTGCAGCAAGAGCTCCAGGCTCTCGTGACGAAGCACGAGGCGTTGGAGCTTGACTTGAAGACGCGAGAGTCTGAGCTTGCCGCGGCCCGTGAGAGCGCGAAGAGTGCCAAGGCCGAAGCCCAAAAGGCCCTCCAAGAGATCGACGCGATGAAGAAGATAGCGACGGGTAAGGCTTTCTATCTGCAAAGCAAGCATGTAAAAGTAATTTACCGATTAGTTACCCAAATCCGGAGCTCTTCAGGAGCATTCACAGATTTGCCCCGCAGTGTGTCCGATGCCGCACAATTTTACCAGGCCAAGGATGGAAGCTCGACGGAGATGCTATTTTGGTCTGAGTATGCTGAGGCTGAACATCCGGTGCCAATGAGCGACTAGCTGAAGCAGATGGTCGAGCTACATAAGGCGGCCGATCAGGCCATGAAGGGCCTCGTAGTCCGGCTGTGGCCTGGCGACGCCCTTCTGAACAGCTTCTTCGACCTGGTGAGGCGGCTTGTGCATGCCTGCCCACGCTGGAGGTCGTCAAGCGATCCGTCTGCATTGAAGGAGCATACCGGGCTTTCGCCCGTGTCAAAACGCAGTGGGTCAAGCTAGACGCCGTGAAGTTGATCAAGGAGGGGCCGCCGGAGGGCAAGGAGCACCGCCACCCCGAGATGTACTACGAGGGTGTTCTACCGGGCGCCCGTCTTATCGCGGATGAGTGTTCACAAAATGTAATATTTGAATGAGACTTGCTCGTTTTTTATCCTGTGTGATGAAAGCTTGTTTCATATGCGCTATGCAACGCTTGTGTGAATTTAAAATATTAGCTTCTGTTTGGCTGTTTATCCAATCTGAGAGATGGCTAGTCCTCGGCTTCTGCCCCCATACCACGAGTGCTGGGGTGTTCGGGATAAACCTGAGCACTCTTGCTCCCATGTTTGGGTCCTTCGAGGGAGGTGCTCAGCACAACGAACAAGGCAACCGGACTAATAATGCTTTGTCACTCTCACTTAGCCATAGAATTCTATAATTTTAAATTTCGGCGAAGCCCCTGGTATTCGGAAGGCCGAATTCGGGGCGCGATACACGCCTGTAAGCCGGACGGAGCCGGCCCCTCGCCCTAAGCGGCATAAGTCTTTAGGGACTCGAAAAACCTCGCCGAACAGTGACCAGTCTCTCGCATTATCATGACAGTCAGTTTTATCTTTCTCTACTGAGGTGCTCGGCCCGGCAGAACTAGGGCACAATCGCAGTAGTTCGCCTAGCGCTACCTTAGCCGATAGAGCGGAACGTAAGGTACCAAAACATAGGAGCCGGGCAAACCCAACATTTGACCAAAGACATGATTCGGAGCTGATGCATATAATGCTATAAGTTCGGGGTGCCGCACTTGTGAAAGTGTTCGGACTTTTCACACCATATTGCGGGTATGTAAGCCCCTGGTGCATTGGCCGTACCAGAATGTATGGTTGCAAGGCGTCGTTAATGAATGCATATATATATATATATATATATATATATATATATATATATATAACAAAAATGCTATAATAGTCGTAATGTTGTGCATTGTTTATTAAAAAATTGCATTAAAGCAGAGTGATACAGATAGTGCAATAAGCAAAAGAGTAGGACTATGTCCCTTCCCAGGGCGAGCTGAGGAATGATATGAAATCTGTAATCCACCTGGGAATTCCGTTGTATAACGTAGTTGTCTGCCTCCTTGGTTGTTGTATCATGTGTTCGACAAAAGAGCTGCCGGACAGTGTTTCCAGAGATTAAAGTCTTGAAAGAAAAAGAAAAATAACCAAACGGGAAGCCCCTAGTGCGGTTTAGGCCGCGTTTTGGGGCATGCCACAGTTGTGCCCCCCTCCCCACCTGTGCCCATGGTATTTTTAATGCGTAATTATGTACGTGTGACACGAATAACGCCGTTGGGCTGGGATTGGGGTGGCTGCCGTATTGCTACGCGAGCTCAGATCGCGCCAGGCGGTCTGTCTGCCGATTGCCCTGAGCGCGCTTGAAGGTGTCCGGGCTTTGAAACGCCGAACTGGTAGATTGCCTTGAGAGGCTGCTTTGCGCTTCTGCTGCAAGGGCCGCGGTGTGCTCCTCTGTTCGGAGAGAGCGCTCTGTGTTTCCATTGACTGTGATAACTCCGTGAGGTCCTGGCACTTTAAGCTTGAGGTATGCATAATGTGGTACCGCATTGAATCTAGCGAATGCGGTTCGTCCGAGCAGCGCGTGATAACCACTGCAGAACGGGACTATATCGAAGATTAACTCTTCGTTTCGGAAGTTATCCGGGGATCCGAAGACCACTTCCAGTGTAATTGAGCCTGTGCAGTGGGCCTCTACGCCTGGAATGACGCCTTTAAAGGTCGTTTTTGTGGGTTTGATCCTTGAGGGGTCTATGCCCATTTTGCGCACTGTGTCCTGATAAAGCAGGTTCAGGCTGCTGCCGCCATCCATGAGGACACGAGTGAGGTGAAATCCGTCGATGATTGGGTCTAGGACCAGTGCGGCGAATCCGCCATGACGGATACTAGTGGGGTGGTCCCTGCGATCGAAGGTGATCGGACAGGAGGACCAAGGGTTGAACTTTGGGGCGACTCGCTCCAACGCATATACGTCCCTAAGCGCACGCTTCTGCTCCCTCTTGGGGATGTGGGTTGCGTATATCATGTTCACCGTCCGCACTTGCGGGGGAAACCTCTTCTGTCCTCCAGTGTGCGGCTGTCGGGGTTCTTCCTCGTCATCGCTATGCGGCCCCTTGTCCTTGTTTTCGGCAATTAACTTGCCGGCCTGCTTGAACACCCAACAATCCCTGTTGGTGTGATTGGCTGGCTTGTCTGGGGTGCCGTGTATTTGACACGAGCGATCGAGTATACGGTCCAAGCTGGACGGACCCGGCGTACTTTGTTTGAATGACTTTTTCCACTGGCCGGGTTTAGAGCCTTTGAATCCGGCATTGACTACCGTATCCTCAGTACTTTCGCCGTTAATGCGGCGCTTATGCTTGTTGCGACGTGACCTGCTATTGCCATCCTTGGTATCTGAGGTACCATGGTTCTTTGATATGTTATTACTGCGAGCCAACCAGCTGTCTTCGCCCGCACAAAAGCGGGTCATGAGCGTCGTGAGGGCTGCCACAGATTTCGGCTTTTCCTGACCAAGGTGTCAGGCTAGCCACTCATCTCGGATGTTGTGCTTGAAAGCCGCTAAGGCCTCCGCATCTGGATAGTCTACGATTTGATTTTTCTTTGTAAGGAACCGAGTCTAGAATTGCCTGGCTGACTCTTCTGGCTGCTGAATTATGTGGCTCAAGTCATCGGCGTCTGGTGGTCGCACGTAAGTGCCCTGGAAGTTGTCGAGGAATGCGGCTTCCAGATCTTCCCAAGAGCTAATGGAATCTACTAGCAAGCTATTAAGACAATGCCGCGCTGGTCCTTTGAGTTTTAGTGGGAGGTACTTGATGGCATGTAAGTCATCACCGCGGGCCATGTGGATGTGGAGAAGGAAGTCCTCAATCCATACCGCGGGATCTGTTGTGCCGTCGTATGATTCAATGTTTACAGGTTTGAAACCTTCTGGGAATTGATGTTCCATTACTTCGTCTGTGAAGCATAAGGGGTGTGCGGCTCCTCTGTATTGGGCTATATCGTGACGTAGCTCGTATGGGTCCTGCCCACTATGTTCGGCCCGGCCGGATTTGCTTTTACTGTATCTAGCATGACGTTTACCGTCTCGTAGAGTGCTGGGGCCTCGTGATCCGTAGATCGATCTCGAATGCTTTGCTTTGTCCTCCAATATATCTCGCAGGTCTGGCGTATCTCCCCATGCCTTTTTATTCCGATGGCGTTGGGGTGGAGGCTGAGATTTTGGCTGGAATGCCTCTCTATTGCGGCCACGAGGTGGCCGATCGGCCGTATCATACGCTTCTTCCTCCAGTCGGGGTAGTAACCTGCGCCTTGGGTAATTCTTGGAGGGACGCTCGAGTTTATATTCCTCGGCCGCGAGGACTTCAGTCCATTTGTCAGCTAGCAGATCTTGATCAGCTTGAAGCTGCTGCTGTTTTTTCTTCAGGCTATGTGCCGTGGCCATAAGCCTGCGCTTGAAGCGCTCTTGTTCGACGGGATCCTCTGGAACAGCGAATTCATCATCGCCGAGGCTTGCCTCATCTTCGGAGGGGGGCATGTAATTGTCATCCTCCTCCTCTCCGCCAGCCGCTCTCTCAGGAGAGCTGGCTCCTTCATCCTCCTACCCTAAATCTTGCTGGAGGGGATTGTTGTTGTCTTCGGCGCTATCCGGAGTGTTATTATCTCCTATGCCGGTATCACCACTTTTGCTTTGGCGGCACTTAGAGCGGCGCCGCTGACGTCGGCGCTTGGGTTGCTTCTTGGAGGGGTCATCCTCCGTTATCTCGTCGCCATTGCCTTCATTGGGTGTATCCACCATGTATATGTCATACGACGAGGTGGCTGTCCAGTGCCCTGTAGGTGCTGGTTCATGTTCGTCTCCTACATCGTCGTCCGTACCGTAGATGTCTTCGGAGTCGAAGTCGAGCATGTCGGTTAAATCATCGACAGTGGCTACAAAGTGGGTGGTGGGTGGGCGTCGAATTTCTTCGTCGTCTGCATCCCAATCCTGTTGGCCATAATCCGGCTAGGGCTCTCCTGACAAAGAGAGAGAGACCTTAGTGAATTCAGGATGTCGCCGAAGGGCGAGTGCTGAAAGATATCCGCGGCGGTGAACTCCATGATCGGCACCCAATCGGATTCGATTGGCAGGGGCGCGGATTGTTCAGGGTCCGGAAGAGAGTCCGACACCTTGGAGTCACGGGCTGTGCAGAGGATTATGCTGGTGTTTGGCTCGATTGCCGTCGAGACTGCAGCCCCTGAGGCGGTGTCTAGCCACCCGTCCTCGATTGGCGCAGTTGGCTCCGAGCTAAGGGTCGGAGCTGATGCGGGTGCGGCCTCTGGAGTACCGTCCGGTGGCAGAGCTAGGTCATACCCATCGCGACAGTGCGGCGCCCCCGGCTGTGGTTCGAATCCGTCGAAGATCAAGTCCCCACGGATATTGGCCGTGTAATTCAAACTTCCAAATCTGACCTGATGGCCAGGGGCGTAGCTTTCAATCTGCTCCAGATGGCCAAGCGAATTAGCCCGCAGTGCAAAGCCGCCGAATACGAAGATCTGTCTGGGGAGAAAAGTCTCACCCTGGACCGCATCACTATCGATGATAGTAGGAGCCATCAAGCCTAACGGCGACGACACAGAGGAACTCTCAATGAAAGCACCAATGTCGGTGTCAAAACCGGCGGTTCTCGGGTAGGGGGTCCCGAACTGTGCGTCTAGGCCAGATGGTAACAGGAGGCAAGGGACACGAAGTTTTACCCAGGTTCGGGCCCTCTTGATGGAGGTAAAACCCTACGTCCTGCTTGATTAATATTGATGATATGGGTGTTACAAGAGTAGATCTACCACGAGATCAGAGAGGCTAAACCCTAGAAGCTAGCCTATGATATGATTGTATGTAGTGATTGTTGTCCTACAGACAAAAACCCTTCGGTTTATATAGACACCGGAGAGGGTTAGGGTTACACAAGGTTGGTTACAAAGGAGGAGATATCCATATACGTATTGCCTAGCTTGCCTTCCACGCCAAGTAGAGTCCCATCCGGACACGAGATGAAGTCTTCAGTCTTGTATCTTCATAGTCTAATAGTCCGGCCAATGGAGATAGTCCGGCTATCCGGAGACCCCCTAATCCAGGACTCCCACAATGATCAACACCAGAACTCTATGGGTGTTTGATTCATCACAATGTAACTAGATTATTGACTCTAGTGCAAGTGGGAGACTGTTGGAAATATGCCCTAGAGGCAATAATAAAATGGTTATTATTATATTTCCTTGTTCATGATAATTGTCTATTGTTCATGCTATAATTGTGTTATCCGGAAATCGTAATACATGTGTGAATACATAGACCACAACATGTCCCTAGTAAGCCTCTAGTTGACTAGCTCGTTGATCAATAGATGGTTATGGTTTCCTGACCATGGACATTGGATGTCATTGATAACGAGGTCACATCATTAGGAGAATGATGTGATGGACAAGACCCAATCCTAAGCATAGCACAAGATCGTGTAGTTCGTCTGCTAGAGCTTTTCTGAATGTCAAGTATCATTTCCTTAGACCATGAGATTGTGCAACTCCCGGATACCGTAGGAGTGCTTTGGGTGTACCAAACGTCACAACGTAACTGGGTGACTATAAAGGTGCACTACAGGTATCTCCGAAAGTGTCTGTTGGGTTGGCATGAATCGAGACTGGGATTTATCACTCCGTATGACGGAGAGGTATCTCTGGGCCCACTCGGTAATGCATCATCATAATGAGCTCAGTGTGACTAAGTAGTTGGTCACGGGATGATGTGTTACGGAACGAGTAAAGTGACTTGCCGATAACGAGATTGAACGAGGTATTGGGATACCAACGATCGAATCTTGGGCAAGTAACGTACCGATTGACAAAGGGAATTGAATATGGGATTGATTGAATCCTCGACATCGTGGTTCATCCGATGAGATCATCGTGGAATATGTGGGAGCCAACATGGGTATCCAGATCCCGCTGTTGGTTATTGGCCGGAGAGTTGTCTCGGTCATGTCTGCATGGTTCCCAAACCCGTAGGGTCTACACACTTAAGGTTCAGTGACGCTAGGGTTGTAGAGATATTAGTATGTGGTAACCCGAAATTTGTTCAGGGTCCCGGATGAGATCCCGGACGTCACGAGGAGTTCCGAAATGGTCCGGAGGTAAAGATTTATATATAGGAAGACCAGTTTCGGCCACCGGGAAAGTTTCGGGGGTCACCAGTATTGTACCGGGACCATCGGAAGGGTCCGGGGGTCCACCGGGTGGGGCCACCTATCTCGGAGGGCCCCATGGGCTGAAGTGGGAAGGGAACCAGCCCCTGGTGGGCTGGTGCGCCCCCTTGGGCCTCCCCCTATGCCTAGGGTTGGAAACCCTAGGGGTGGGGGGCGCCTCCACTTGGCTTGGGGGCCAAGCCACCCCCTTGGCCGCCGCCCCCCATCTAGATGGGATCTAGAGGGGCCGGTGTCCCCCTGGCCCCTATATATAGTGGAGGGGAGGGAGGGCAGCTGCACCCAAGTCCCTGGCGCCTCCCTCTCCCTCCGTGACACCTCTCCCTCTCGTTGGTGCTTGGCGAAGCCCTGCTGAGATCCCGCTGCTTGCACCACCACGCTGTCGTGCTGCTGGATCTCCATCAACCTCTCCTCTCCCCTTGCTGGATCAAGGAGGAGACGTCTCTCCCAACCGTATGTGTGTTGAACGCGGAGGTGCCGTCCGTTCGGCGCTCGGTCATCGGTAATTTGGATCACGACGAGTATGACTCCATCAACCCCGTTCTCTTGAACGCTTCCGTTCGCGATCTACAAGGGTATGTAGATGCACTCCTCTTCCCCTCGTTTCTAGATGACTCCATAGATTGATCTTGGTGATGCGTAGAATTTTTTTTTAATTTCTGCTATGTTCCCCTACAACAGGCCCTTCGCAGAGGGAAGCAGAGGTTGCCATGCGCTTTTATGGTTGGATATATAAAATCTCAATGTGAAAGAACGTCAGTTTATATTGCCCCTTGTGATATGAACCTTTATTATGTAGTCTGTCACTTTTATTACTTCCAGATCACAAGATCGTATAAAGCTTATTTCTCTCACACCAATCAATCATACATATTTAGAGCAATTTTTATTGCTTTGCACCGATGACAACTTACTTGAAGGATCTTACTCAATCCATAGGTAGATATGGTGGACTCTCATGGCAAAACTGGTTTAAGGGTATTTGGAAGCACAAGTAGTATTTCTACTTGGTGCTGAGAATTTGGCTAGCATGAGGGGGAAAGGCAAGCTCAACAAGTTAGAGGATCCATGACAACATACTTTATCTCACATATAAGAAAGACATAACTCATTACGTTGTCTTCCTTGTCCAACATCAACTCTTTAGCATGTCATATTTTAATGAGTGCTCCCAATCATAAAAGATGTCAATGATAATATATCTATATGTGAAAACCTCTCTTTCCTTATTACTTCCTATTAATTGCAACAATGACCAAAGCTTTGTCTGTCAACTCCCAACAACTTTTAATCATCATACTCTTTCTATGTGAAGTCATTACTCTCAATAAGATCAATATGAACTTTTTGTTTCTTTACTCTTTTCTCTTTTCTTTTATTCACCCAAGATCATGGCAAAATAATCAAGCCCTTGACTCAACACTAATATTTATTATATATAGCTCACTGACTCGATTACATAGAGAGATCATAAAGCAAAACTCAAAACTAGATCAAGATACTACTAATAGGATCAAACTAAGAAAAACGGTAAAGATAGGAGTTGTGATTGTGATACGATACCGGGGCACCTCCCCCAAGCTTGGCAGTTGCCAAGGGGAGTGACCATACCCATGTGATTATATCTCCTTGGTTGGTGAAGAAGGTGGAGGTGTTGTTGATGATCCGGGCTTGTCATCCATCTTCCAAGGCATAGGTTCACCATCATAGAAGGATGATCGAGTCTCCGGAATCCTCGAATCTGCAGCCAAACTCATTCTTTTGAATCTATATTCATACTCACAGTTTTGGTTTTGCAGGCCATAGATTTGGGCTTGGAGGTGCTCGATCTTCTCATATAGCTTGAAGATGGCCTCCTCGGTGTTCTTGGCATCCGTCTTGTAGTTGTTAGTGAACTCCGCGAGCATCGTGTGGCTAGCGTTGATTCCATGCTCCACCATCCCCTGGCACTTGAAATTTGTAGCTCCATAGCTTCGAGCCTCGTCTCCACGCTTCCGGTTCCCTTTGGTCCCTCAACATCGCGGATGTGCAACAACCCATCACGCATCTCAATGGTTTGAGGGTGTCGCAGCACCTCCGCGAGGTAAGGGTTGATGACCTTCTCGAAGAACTTGTCCTTGGAAGCACTTGGGGACGTCATGATAATCTAGATCTGTCAGAAAAATAGCTCGAAACAAAGACATGAGATTTTTGCGTGATACGGGAGTCAAAACCCCCGGGAGATTATATAATGAATTTTTACCGACCAAAATACGTAACGTGCAAGAAAATGGAGTCCGGAAGGCACACGAGGTACTCACGAGGTAGGGGGCGCGCCCAGGGGGTAGGGCGCGCCCACCACCCTCGTGGGGCCCTCGTGTCCTTCCCGGACTGCTACTTATTTTTCTATTTTTCTAAATATTCCAAAATGGAGAAATATTGCCTTAAAATTGTTTTGGAGTCGGTTTACTTACCGTACCACATACCTATTCCTTTTCGGAGTCTGAAATGTTCCGGAAAGTGTCCCTTATGTATTCCTCCGGGGTTACGGTTTCAATAATATTGGTTTCAACATTTATGGGATTACCTGAGATGTAATGTTTGATTCTTTGACCGTTTACCACCTTCGGATTTGTGCCCTCGAAGTTGTTGATCTTTATGGCACCGGAATGATAGACCTCTTCGATAACATAGGGGCCTTCCCATTTAGAGAGAAGTTTTCCTGCAAAAAAAATCTTAAACGAGAATTGTCTAGCAATACATAATCACCTGCATTAAACTCACGCTTTTGTATCCTTTTGTCATGCCATCTTTTAACTTTTTCTTTAAACAACTTGGCATTTTCATATACTTGGGTTCTCCATTCATCAAGTGAGCTCATATCAAATAACCTCTTCTCACCGGCAAGTTTAAAATCATAGTTAAGCTCTTTAATAGCCCAATATGCCTTATGTTCTAGTTCGAGAGGCAAGGGACATGCTTTTCCATACACCATTTTATACGGAGACATACCCATAGGATTTTTATATGCAGTTCTATACGCCCATAATGCATCATCAAGTTTCTTGGACAATTCTTTCTAGACCTATTAACAGTCTTTTGCAAAATTAATTTGAGCTCTATATTGCTCAACTCTACTTGACCACTAGACTGAGGGTGATAAGGAGATGCAATTCTATGATTAACATCATATTTAGCAAGCATTTTATGGAAAGCACCATGAATAAAGTGTGAACCACCATCAGTCATTAAATAACTGGGGACTCCAAACCTCGGGAAAATAACTTCTTTAAGCATTTTAATAGAAGTGTTATGATCAGCACTACTAGTTGGAATAGCTTCTACCCACTTAGTAACGTAATCAACAGCAACTAGAATATGTGTGTATCCATTAGAGGCAGGAAAAGGTCCCATATAATCAAAGCCCCAGACATCAAATGGTTCAATAACAAGTGAATAATTCATAGGCATTTCTTGACGTCTACTAATATTACCAATTCTTTGACATTCATCACAAGACAAGACAAACTTACGGGCATCCTTGAAGAGAGTAGGCCAATAAAAACCAGATTGCAATACCTTATGTGCAGTTCTATCTCTAGCGTGGTGTCCTTCCATAAGACTCGGAGTGACACTTGCGTAGGATCTGTTCCTGTTCATGCTCAGGTACACAACATCTAATAACACCATCTACTCCTTCAGTATAAAGATGTGGGTCATCCCAAAAGTAATGTCTTAAATCATAGAAGAACTTTTTCTTTTGTTGGTATGTGAAGCTAGGTGGTATAAACTTAGCAACAATATAATTAGAATAATCAGCATACCATGGAGTACTACGAGAATTACTTATAACATTTAATTGTTCATCAGGAAAGTTATCATTAATAGGTAGTGGGTCATCAAGAATATTTTCTAACCTAGACAAGTTGTCTGCAACGGGGTTCTCAGCTCCCTTTCTATCAACAATATGCAAATCAAATTCTTGTAGCAAGAGAACCCATCTAATAAGTCTAGGTTTAGCATCTTTCTTTTCCATAAGATATTTAATAGCAGCATGATCAGTTTGAATAGTTACTTTAGAATCAACAATATAAGATCTGAACTTATCACAAGCAAATACAACTGCTAAAAGCTCTTTTTCAGTAGTAGCATAATTTCTTTGAGCATTGTCTAGAGTCTTACTAGCATAATGAATAACATTTAATTTCTTATCAACTCTTTTCCCTAGAATAACACCTACATCATAATCACTAGCATCACACATAATTTCAAAGGGTAGGTTCCAATCAGGTGGCTGAACAACAGGTGCAATGACTAATGCTTTCTTACGTATTTCAAATGCTTCCACACAATCATCATCAAAGACAAACAGTATATCTTTTTGCAATAAATTAGTCAGAGGCCGAGAATTTTTTGAGAAGTCCTTAATGAACCTCCTGTAAAATCCAGCGTGACCAAGGAAACTTCTTATACCTTTGATGTCCTTGGGAGATGGCATATTTTCAATAGCATCAACCTTGGCTTTATCAACTTCAATACCTCTTTCAGAAACTTTATGCCCCAAGACAATACCTTCATTAACCATAAAGTGGCACTTTTCCCAATTCAAGACAAGATTAGTTTCTTCACATCTCTACAAAACTCGATCAAGATTGCTCAAGCAATCATAAAAAGAGGAACCCTAGACGGAGAAGTCGTCCATGAAAACCTCACAAATCTTTTCACAAAAGTCAGAGAATATAGGCATCATGCATCTTTGAAAGGTAGCAGGTGCATTACATAAACCAAAAGGCATATGTCTATAAGCAAAATGTAACGCCCTCGATGCGGCTATATCTCCTACATGTCGAAGCACGACTTAGAGGCATAACCGCATTGAAAGCAATGTCGCAAGTAAGGCAATCTTCACAACATCCCATGTAAATAGATAATAAAAGGGGAAGGTACATAGTTGGCTTACACTCGCCATGTCAAACAAAGTACATAAACAACATTACATCATCCAATCACTCATGGCCCGACTACGGTGCCAAAATAAAAGTTCAACCCAACATGCGACACAGTCCCGATCGCCCCAACTTGGCACCACTACTGATCATCAGGGAAAGACACATAGTAACGGCGTGAGTCCTCGTCGAACTCCCACTTGAGCTCAAGCGTGTCATCTGGAACAGAGTCATCAGTCCCTGCATCTGGTTAGGAAGTAATCTGTGAGCCACAGGGACTCAGCAATCTCGCACCCTCACGATCAAGACTATTTAAGCTTATAGGTAAGGCAAGGTAATATGTGGAGCTGCAGCAAGCGACTAGCATATATGGTGGCTAACCTGTTCGCAAAAGAGAGCGAGAAGAGAAGGCAAAGCGTGAACGAAGAACTAGAGAACATCCTGCGACAAGCATTACTCCAACACCGTGTTCACTTCCCGAACTCTGCCGAGAAAAGACCATCTCAGTAACACACATAGTTGATTCATTTTAATTAAGTTGAGGTTCAAGTTATCTACAACCGGACATTAACAAATTCCCATCTGCCCATAACCACGGGCACGGCTTTCAAAAGTTCAAATCCCTGCAGGGGAGTCCCAACTTAGCCCATGACAAGCTCTCACGGTCAATGAAGGATAAACCTTCTCCCGAGACATTCCGATCAGACTCGGTATCTCGGTTCTACAAGACAACCCGACAAGTTAAAACCAATCCAGCAACACCGCCTGAATGTGCCGACAAATCCCGATAGGAGCTGCACATATCTTGTTCTCAGGCACACTCAGATGAGCTCTCCAAACAACTAAAACCAAACCCCGAGTTTCCCCGAGGGGGCGCTGCACATGACTCTATTTTGGACCAACACTCAGAGGAGCTCTGGCCCGGGGGGGGGGGTTTAAATAAAGATGACCCTCAGGCTCCGGAAACGCAAGGGAAAAAGAGGCTAGGTGGCAAATGGTAAAACCAAGGTTGGGCATTGCTGGAGGAGTTTTATTCAAGGCGAACTATCAAAGGGTTCCCATTATCACCCCACCGCGTAAGGAATGCAAAATCCGGGAACATAACACCGATATGAGGGAAACTAGGGCGGCAAGAGTGGAACAAAACACTAGGCGAGAGGCCGAGCCTTCCACCCTTTACCAAGTATATAGATGCATTAAGATAACAAGATAATATAATGATATCCCAACAAGAAAATAATGTTCCAACAAGGAACGGTCTCCAATCTTCACCTGTAACTAGCAACGCTATAAGAGGGGCTGAGCAAAGCGGTAACATAGCCAATCAACGGTTTGCTAGGACATGGTGGGTTAGAGGTTTGACATGGCAATTTGGGAGGCATGATAAGCAAGTGGTAGGCATTGTAGCATAGGCATAGCAAAAGAGCGAGCATCTAGCAAAGCAAAGATAGAAGTGATTTCGAGGGTATGATCATCTTGCCTACAAAGTTGTCAGAGTTGACTGGATCCTCGAAAGCAAACTCAACGGGCTCCTCGTTAGCGAACTCATCTCCCGGCTCTACCCAAACAAGACAAACAAGCAACAAGAACACAATCAACCACGTGCAAAGCTCAAACAACATGATGCAAACATGGTATGCTATGCGGGATGCTATATGTGATGCATATGCAAGATTTGACAAGGAAAGAATGAACCTGGCCTCAACTCAGAAATACAAGTGTGCCACTGGACAAGGTGAGGTGATTTCGGTTGAAATCGATATGAGGAACACCGGAATCGGATGCACGGTTTGGAAATGGCAAGCAAATCAAATATGGCACCGGTCTGCGATAAACAACAAGTAGCCATCTAAATGCAACAAGTTAAATATGCTACAGCACTCAAACGTGGCAAAAAAATACATGGCAGGGATCCATTCATGAATCTTAACAAAAGATGAACACTGAGCTACGCCCAATTCATCCATTAACAGGTTCAAACAAGCATGGCAAAAGTGCAATTGGTAAACAGATTTCAGACTTAGTGAAATTAACACTAGTCTGGAATTTCAGATCAGGTAGCACACTTTGGAGCATGAAAACTATATGCTACAGGAACTTAACATGGCAAAGCAAGGAATGGCATAGAGCTACTCAAAGAGCTTAACAAAAGTCCCTTAGTGACCTTGAGCCAAAAGGGGTCAGAAAATATCATTGCAAGCATGTGAACATGGCAAAAACATAAACAGATCACAGACTTAGTGAAAAACTGGAACATGCAAATCAGATGTCAAGTAGGCATGTTTACGAGCTCGATGCACTCACTACAGAGCATGCCATGACAATCTAAGCATACACCCATCAAGAATACACATTATACAAGCTAGACATGGTAAGAACAACAACATAGCATGCACGGATGAACTACAACATCCTCGGCAAAATCGCTAACAAGTAGACAATCTGCCCATATTCACGAAATAGCAAAAGTAGAGCTCGATTGACTCAAGCTAGGGTGCTCCATAATTGCAAATAAAGACACGGATGGATAGAGCACTACAAGATTAACAAATCATCCTTACTGATCATCCTCAAAAGAGGCACGGATCACTAGGAAACAACATGAACATATGGCATATTGATAAAAACAGTCGAAGGACTTAGTGGAATTGCTAAGTCCCTGAAATCAACATTAACAATTGCACCACTTTGCAAGCTTGTGCTAGTCACCATACATATCTCAAAAATACATGGATAGCATCTCTGGAAAGATGGCAAAACATATAACAAAACTCATGTAGAGCTCAGGGGCATATCATGCACACACTAATCATGGCAAAAATAACAAATAGCTATTTGGAGCAGCAGATCTGAGAACTAACTCAAATAGTACTCTTCCAACAGCATTTCGGGCATCAAGATGAGCTCAAATGAAAATTACGCAATGAGATGAAATGATGTACTCTCTGAGACGAATATTTTGATATGCTACACGCCCAAAACGGATCTACGGATGCAAAGTTACGTCACGATGAACAAGGGCATTTGAATCTGGAAAATCGGGGACTTAGAAGAAATTATACCCTCCGGATCTAGGGTTACTGTTCACCCGGATCCGGATCCAGATCGGGCGGCACGCGGATCAGAGTTCGCCGGGGTCGGCGCCGGAGTTCGACGGGGAGCTCGTCGGAGCCGGACTTGCCGCGGAGGAGGAGGGGGCCGGCCGGCCGGGTCGCCGGAGCAGCGGAGGAGCTCGCCGCGGCGCTCCCGGCGACGAGGAGGCGCGGGACGACCCGGTGGCGCGGCGATTGGGCGGCAGTGCCGAGCTCGCTGGCAGTGGGGCGCGTGGTGGCGGAACGGCGAGGCGGGCGGCGCGCGGCAGGAGGAGGGTGGCGGCACGCGGGGGCGCGGCGCGGCCCGGTTGAGTGAGCGGAGAGGGCCCACCCTGGGCCGGGATGGGCTGGCGGCGGGAGGGGTTGCCAGTGCCACGTGGCGGCCTCCCAGTGGCCGCGGGCGGCGGCGGACGAGGTGTCCGGCACGGCGGACATGTCCGATGCGCGGAGGAGATGATTTTTAGGGTTTCGGGGGAGAAGAACCCATGGATTTCGGAGGGGGGCTATTTATAGGCATAGAGGGAGCTAGGAGTGTCCAAATGAGGTGCGGTTTTCGGCCACGCGATCGTGATCGAACGCTCTAGATGATGGAGAGGGTTTTGGTGGGTTTTGGGCAAAATTGGAGGGGTGTTGGGCTGTAACACACACGAGGCCTTTCGGTCCCTCGGTTAACCGTTGGAGCATCAAACGAAGTCCAAATGGTACGAAACTTGACAGGCGGTCTACCGGTAGTAAACCAAGGCCGCTTGGCAAGTCTCGGTCCAATCCGGAAATGTTTAATCCCCACACACGAAACAAAGGTAGAAATGACCACCGGAGGAGAACGGAGCGTCGGAATGCAAAACGGACAATGGGGAAAATGCTCGGATGCATGAAATGAACACGTATGCAAATGCAATGCACATGATTACATGATATGAGATGCATGACAACAATAACAACACACGGAGACAAAAACCCGAACCCAAGAAAATAAAATAACTTAGCGTCGGAAACGGCAAGAGTTGGATTACATATTGGGTAAATCATATCCGGGGTGTTACAACACTCCACCACTACGAAAGGATCTCGTCCCGAGATCTAGGACTGGAAGAACGCTGGGTACTCAGAACGGAGGTGATCCTCGCGTTCCCAGGTGGCTTCACGGTCGGAATGGTGTGACCACTTGACTTTGAGGAATTTGATTGACTTATTGCGAGTCTTGCATTCAGTCTCTTCAAGAATAGCGACGGGGTGCTCACGATAAGAGAGATCTTCTTGGAGATCAATGTCTTCGAAGTTGACGGTGCAGTTAGGAGTCTTGAAGCACTTGCGGAGCTTAGAGACATGGAACACGTCATGCACATTTGCAAAGTTTGAAGGAAGCTCGAGTTGATAGGCGAGATCGCCTCTCTTGCTGACGATCTAGAAAGGTCCCACGTTTCTTGGGGCAAGCTTCCCTTTAATACCGAAGCGACGAGTACCTTTCATTGGAGAGACGCGGAGGTAAACATGATCTCCTATCTCGAAGGCCAAATCACGGTGCTTACTATTATAGTAGCTCTTCTGGCGCTATTGCACTGCTTTGAGGTTATCTCGAATGACTTTGCACATCTCCTCTGCCCCTGTGATTAAGTCATTTCCCAGAAGTTGACGTTCACCGGTTTCAGACCAGTTGAGAGGGGTATGGCACTTCCTGCCATACAGAATTTTGAATGGGGCCTTGCCCGCACTTGCTTGAAAACTGTTGTTGTAGGAGAATTCAGCATATGGAAGACAATCCTCCCACTTCATGCCGAAGGAGATCACACAAGCCCTGAGCATATCTTCAAGAATCTGGTTGACACGCTCGACTTGACCGCTAGTTTGAGGATGGAAAGCTGTGCTGAAGCGGATGTTGGTGCCCATGGCCTTCTGAAAAGACTCCCAAAACTTGGAGGTAAAGACGCTGCCACGGTCTGAAGAGATCACCTGTGGAATACTGTGCAGCGAGACAATCCGAGAGGTATACAGCTCCGCCAATTGAGCTGCAGTGATAGACTCTTTGATAGGCAGAAAGTGAGCCACTTTAGTGAGTTTGTCGATGACAACGAATATAGCATCATTGCCACGCTTGGACTTTGGAAACCCAGTCACGAAGTCCATCTCAATGTGGTCAAACTTCCATTCTGGAATGGCAAGAGGTTGGAGGAGACCAGCTGGCCTTTGGTGTTCTGCCTTCACTCTTCTGCAGACATCACACTCATTCACGAACTGAGCAATCTCGCGCTTCATTCGAGTCCACCAATAAGCCTGCTTGAGGTCCTGATACATCTTCGTGCTCCCAGGGTGGATGGAGAGGAGTGAATTGTGAGCCTCGTTCATGATAACCTTACGAAGATCACCTTTGGGCACAACAATACGATCCTCGAAGAAGAGAGTATCCTTGTCATCAAGGCGGTAGCACTTGTACTTGGGTTGACTCTTGGCAATCCCAATCTTCACCTTCTTCACCATAGCATCAAGAAGCTGAGCCTGACGAATCTGGTCTTCCAAGGTAGGAGAGACTTGAAGGTTGGCGAGGAAACCTTGAGGAACAACTTGCAGATTGAGTTTGCGGAAAGCTTCACAAAGTTCGGGTTGATACGGCTTGAGAATCAGACTGTTGCAATAAGCCTTCCTGCTCAAAGCGTCAGCAATCACATTGGCCTTGCCTGGAGTATACTCGATACTTGGATTATACTCTTGAATCATTTCGACCCATCGAGTCTGCCTGAGGTTGAGATTAGGCTGAGTGAAGATGTACTTGAGACTCTTGTGGTCAGTGAAGATGTCCACTTTTCTTCCCAATAAGAGATGTCTCCAAGTCAAAAGAGCATGCACAACTGCCGCCAACTCGAGGTCATGAGTGGGGTAGTTCTTCTCGTTGGGCTTCAACTGGCGAGAGGTATAGGCCACCACTTTCTTCTCTTGCATCAACACTGCACCAAGACCTTGAAGAGAGGCATCACAAAAGACCTCGAACAGTTTGGATTCATCAGGAGGAGTCAGAACTGGAGCAGTGACCAATTTCTCTTTCAAAGTGTTGAAAGCGATGTCACATTCCGGAGACCAAACGTACTTGACATGCTTCTGGAGAAGATTTGAAAGAGGCTTCGCGATCTTTGAAAAGTTCTCAACGAACCTTCGACAGTAGCTTGCGAGGCCGAGGAAGCTACGGAGTTGCTTCACGTTCTGAGGTGGTTCCCAATTCACAATTGCAGACACCTTCTCAGGATTCACCGCAATGCCCTTGGCAGAGATGATATGTCCAAGATAAAGAACCTCATCGAGCCAAAATTCGCACTTTGAGAACTTGGCGTAGAACTGGTGTTCCCTGAGTTTATCAAGCACCAAACGCAAGTGCTTGGCATGATCTTCCTTGTTCTTTGAAAAGACCAGAATGTCGTCGAGATAGACCAAAACAAAGTCATTTGTGTAGGCGTTGAAGATGAAGTTCATCATGCGAGAGAAAGTCGGAGGAGCGTTGACGAGGCCAAAAGACATGACAGTGTATTCATATGAACCATAGCTTGTCCTGAAAGCCGTCTTGGGAATATCTTGCTCACGGATTTGAATCTGGTGATAACCCATGTGGAGATCAAGCTTGGAGAATACTTGGGCACCTTTGAGTTGTTCAAACAGCTCGTTGATGTTGGGAAGTGGGTATTTGTTCTTGATAGTCTTCTTGTTCAATGGATGGTAGTCAACACAAAGTCGGTCCGTTCCATCCTTCTTCTTCACAAAAAGAACTCCACAACCCCACGGAGAGGAACTAGGTCGGATGAGACCCATTCGCTCTTGAATATCGAGTTGCTTCTTCAGCTTCTTCAACTCTTCAGGTCCGAGCTTGTAAGGACGCTTGCACACTGGTTCCGTGCCAGACTCAAGATCGATGATGAATTCAACTGGCCGGTGTGGAGGCATTCCTGGAAGCTCTTCTAGAAAGACGTCTTGATATTCGCAAACGACTGGAATTTGGGAGATGGCATCCAGTTCACCCTTCTCATTGAGAGAAAACAGACGGATGGTATCATCACGAGCGGCAAAGACAATTACATCCTTAGACGAATGAGTCAATTGAATCTGCCTGGCTGCACAATCAAGATGCGCCTTGTGCTTAGAAAGCCAATCCATCCCGAGAATAAGATCAATATCCGAGTCGCCCAGAACAATAGGAGAAGCTAGAAATTTGTAGTCGCCCAACGTGATAGTAATATCCGGGACGTAGAAATTAGCTGTCATCTGCTTGCCCGGTGACACGATTTGCAAAGAATTTTGCAGATACTGATAATCGCACTCATACTTCGATGCAAAAGGTTTGGAAATGAAACAATGCGATGCACCAGTGTCAAAAAGAACTTTTGTAGGAACATCGTTAACAGGAAGGTTACCCATGATGACATCTGACGAGTCCTCTGCCTGAGCTGCATTCACCATATTGACCTTGGCGTACTTGGGGTTATGCTTGACCACAGCTGTACTTGCCGATCTCACAGGAGGAGGAGGAGGGAGACGCCTCTGGTTGAAGCATTTGTTGGCATAGTGACCCTTCTGTTGGCACTTGTTGCACGTGACCTCTGAAAGCGGACGGTGATACGGAGCACTCGATCTTGGAGCTTGAGACGAAGTCTTGTTCTGAAAGCTAGGGTTGGGTGGGTGGGAAGATCCACTGCCACCTTTGCTCTTCTGATACGGCTGACGGAACGGAGGAGGAGGAAGCCAATACTTCTGCTGCTTGGCCACTTGAGTAGAGGAAGAAGGAGTAGCATCTCTGACTCGCTTCTTGGAGGCATCACACTTCAGTTGAGCAGCCTCTTGCTTCAATGCCATGTTGTAGAACTCATCGTACCTCAAGGGTTCAAAGAGAACAAGAGCTAGCTGGATTTCTTCTCTGAGACCACCCCTGAACTGGTATATCATGCTCTTCTCGTCAGGGACGTCCTTCTTAGCAAAGCGGGCGAGCTTCTGAAACAACTTGTTGTAGTCATAGACAGACACAGAACCTTGCTTCAGGTTGCGGAATTCCTCACGCTTGCTTTCAACCACGCTTTGAGGAATATGATGAGCTTAGAAGTCTTGACGGAATTCATCCCAGGTAATCACACGGCCACCTCTGGAATCCTTGTACTGCTGGAACCATTCTGCAGCTTGGTCTTTGAGTTGGAAGGAAGTGGACTTGACAAAGTCCTCAGGCCTGACGTTACTACACTCGAAATGCTTGCACAAGTCCACAAGCCAATCGTCAGCATCAGTTGCCTCAACACAATTGCTGAAGGTCTTTGGCTGGTTAGCAAGGAACTGGTTGAGTGTAGCAAAGTGATTCTGATTGTTGCCTTGGTTCGCTTGGTTGCGCTCTTGAAGAATTTGCATGATCAATTGCGTGTTTGCATTGGTAGCGGCCATCACAGCTTGCCATGCCTCCGGAGGAGGAGGAGGTGGTGGCGGATCCTGATTCTGATTCTGATTGCTGCTCTTAGCGGGAGCCATCCTGAAGAGGGTGACATCCGTTAGCACATTGACAGATAAAATTGAAGCTGAATCAAGCGGGTTGAAATTGCAACATATAGTCTTCACATCCAAACATAAGAACAAATGCATTCCACTTGAAATGGTAACATATCCATAAATTGAGAAGCCACTTAGAATTTAGGTAGAGGAATAAATCAACAAGGTACGGATCAAGAACGAATACTCGGTAAGAAATCCCAATCTCAAACCAAATATCCGTGGAAGAAGAGCTAGAGCTACAAGAATTCCCACCTATGAAACTCCCGAACCTTTCCGGTTATGCAATCAGGTGTTGGGGATACAGGGGAAGCATAATATATCACCCAAATCTAGCAAATCCTACATCCAGCTGTATCCATCCTTCAACACATAACCGAGAAAAACTTCAGAAACCATCTACCTCAACCTTCGAAAAGCATCCGTTATACAAGTTATGACAATACTCCCGAACTCCCGCCCCAGTACTGGGTGGCGTCGAGGTTATCTCACCAACAACTGCATAAAAGAGATTTTCGATGTCGGTGAACTAAACTCAGGTATTCCAGAACTGCAACGATAAAATTGTGACGACAACACCTCGGAGCTCAACTCCCCGGGACACTGCCACAACCCCTAAATGACAGGAGGCACCAAGAACAATGTTCTCGTCACAAATCCATCAGAACGATTCCAAGATACCCGCGTGATCCTAATTTTTTTAGTGAAAATTGAGAAGAGAAGAGTTAAAACTCTACGTCAGGATGCCTTACCAGAGCGATGAAGGGACTGGGGAGTAAAAAGAATTCCTAAACTCTCCGGTATATAATTCCTAAATGACTCAATACATTTTTCTAGACTCAACAACGGCTGCTAAAAACGATCAATCAGTGGGGGCTCCTAAGGTCGGGGAAGGCTCTGATACCAACTTGTAACGCCCTCGATGCGGCTATATCTCCTATGTGTCGAAGCACGACTTAGAGGCATAACCGCATTGAAAGCAATGTCGCAAGTAAGGCAATCTTCACAACATCCCATGTAAATAGATAATAAAAGGGGAAGGTACATAGTTGGCTTACACTCGCCACGTCAAACAAAGTACATAAACAACATTACATCATCCAATCACTCATGGCCCGACTACGGTGCCAAAATAAAAGATCAACCCAACATGCGACACGGTCCCGATCGCCCCAACTGGGCACCACTACTGATCATCAGGGAAAGACACATAGTAACGGCGTGAGTCCTCGTCGAACTCCCACTTGAGCTCAAGCGCGTCATCTGGAACGGAGTCATCAGGCCCTGCATCTGGTTAGGAAGTAATCTGTGAGCCACAGGGACTCAACAATCTCGCACCCTCGCGATCAAGACTATTTAAGCTTATAGGTAAGGCAAGGTAATATGTGGAGCTGCAGCAAGCGACTAGCATATATGGTGGCTAACCTGTTCGCAAAAGAGAGCGAGAAGAGAAGGCAAAGTGCGAACGAAGAACTAGAGAACATCCTGCAACAAGCATTACTCCAACACCGTGTTCACTTCCCGGACTCCGCCGAGAAAAGACC
This sequence comes from Triticum aestivum, assembly GCF_018294505.1. Taxonomy (NCBI): domain Eukaryota; kingdom Viridiplantae; phylum Streptophyta; class Magnoliopsida; order Poales; family Poaceae; genus Triticum; species Triticum aestivum. Next base: position 116,535 of record NC_057803.1, on the reverse strand, counting down.
ATTACGGTAACACACACAGTTGATTCATTTTAATTAAGTTAAGGTTCAAGTTATCTACAACCAGACATTAACAAATTCCCATCTGCCCATAACCGCGGGCACGGCTTTCGAAAGTTCAAATCCTTGCGGGGGAGTCCCAACTTAGCCCATGACAAGCTCTCACGGTCAATGAAGGATAAACCTTCTCCCGAGACATTCCGATCAGACTCGGTATCCCGGTTCTACAAGACAACCTGACAAGTTAAAACCAATCCAGCAACACCGCCCGAATGTGCCGACAAATCCCGATAGGAGCTGCACATATCTCGTTCTCAGGGCACACTCAGATGAGCTCTCCATACAACTAAAACCAAACCCCGAGTTTCCCCGAGGGGGCGCTGCACAGGACTCTAGTTTGGACCAACACTCAGAGGAGCACTGGCCCGGGGGGGGGGGGGGTTAAATAAAGATGACCCTCGGGCTCCGGAAACCCAAGTGAAAAAGAGGCTAGGTGGCAAATGGTAAAACCAAGGTTGGGCATTGCTGGAGGAGTTTTATTCAAGGCAAACTATCAAGGGGTTCCCATTATCACCCCACCGTGTAAGGAACGCAAAATCCGGGAACATAACACCGATATGACGGAAACTAGGGCGGCAAGAGTGGAACAAAACACTAGGCGAGAGTGGAACAAAACACCGAGCCTTCCACCCTTTACCAAGTATATAGATGCATTAAGATAACAAGATAATATAATGATATCCCAACAAGAAAATAATGTTCCAACAAGGAACGGTCTCCAATCTTCACCTACAACTAGCAACGCTATAAGAGGGGCTGAGCAAAGCGGTAACATAGCCAATCAACGGTTTGCTAGGACATGGTGGGTTAGAGGTTTGACATGGAAATTTGGTAGGAATGATAAGCAAGTGGTAGGCATCGAAATTTGGTATGATCATCTTGCCTGCAAAGTTGTCAGAGTTGACTGGATCCTCGAAAGCAAACTCAACGGGCTCCTCGTTAGCGAACTCATCTCCCGGCTCTACCCAAACAAGACAAACAAGCAACAAGAACACAATCAACCACGTGCAAAGCTCAAACAACATGATGCAAACATGGTATGCTATGCGGGATGCGATATGTGATGCATATGCAAGATTTGACAAGGAAAGAATGAACCTGGCCTCAACTTGGAAATCCAAGTGTGCCACTGGACAAGGTGAGGTTATTTTGGTTGAAATCGATATGAGGAACACCGGAATCGGATGCACGGTTTGGAAATGGCAAGCAAATCGAATATGGCACCAGTCTGCGATAAATAGCAAGTAGCCATCTAAATGCAACAAGTTAAATATGCTACAACACTCAAACATGGCAAAGAAAATACATGGCAGGGATCCATTCATGAAGCTTAACAAAAGATGAACACTGAGCTATGGCCAATTCATCCATTAACAGGTTCAAACAAGCATGGAAAAAGTGCAATTGGTAAACAGATTTCAGACTTAGTGAAATTAACACTAGTCTGGAATTTCAGATCAAGTAGCACACTTTGGAGCATGAAAACTATATGCTACAGCAACTTAACATGGAAAAGCAAGGCATGGCATGGAGCTACTCAAAGAGCTTAACAAAAGTCCGTTAGTGACCGTGAGCCAAAAGGGATCAGAAAATATCATTGTAAGCATGTGAACATGGCAAAAACATAAACAGATCACAGACTTAGTGAAAAACTGGAACATGCAAATCAGATATCAAGTAGGCATGTTTACGAGCTCGATGCACTCACTATAGAGCATGCCATGACAATCTAAGCATACACCCATCAAGAATACACATTATACAAGCTAGACATGGCAAGAACAACAACATAGCATGCACGGATCAACTACAACATCCTCGGCAAAATCGCTAACAAGTAGACAATCTGCCCAGATTCACGAAATAGCAAAAGTAGAGCTCGATTGACTCAAGCTAGGGTGCTCCATAATTGCAAACAAAGACATGGATGGATAGAGCACTACAAGATTAACAAATCATCCTTACTGATCATCCTCAAAAGAGGCACGAATCACTAGGAAACAACATGAACATATGGTATATTGATAAAAACAGTCCAAGGACTTAGTGGAATTGCTGAGTCCCTGAAATCAGCATTAACAAATGCACCACTTTGCAAGCTTGTGCTAGTCACCACACATATCACAAAAATACATGGATAGCATCTCTGGAAAGATGGCAAAACATATAACAAAACTCATGTAGAGCTCAGGGGCATATCATGCACACGCTAATCATGGCAAAAATAACAAATAGCTATTTGGAGCAGCAGATCTGACAACTAACTCAAATAGTACTCTTCCAACAGCATTTCGGGCATCAAGATGAGCTCAAATGAAAATGATGCAATGATATGGAATGATGTACTCTCTAAGGCGAACATTTTGATATGCTACATGCCCAAAACGGATCTACGGATGCAAAGTTACGGCACGATGAACTAGGGCATTTGAATCTGGAAAATCGGGGACTTAGAAGAAATTATACCCTCCGGATCTAGGGTTACTGTTCACCCGGATCCGGATCCAGATCGGGCGGCGCGCGGATCGGAGTTTGCCGGGGTCAGCATCGGAGTTCGACGGGGAGCTCGTCGGAGCCGGACTTGCCGCGGAGGAGGAGGGGGCAGGTCGGCCGGGTCGCCGGAGCGGCGGAGGAGCTCGCCGCGGCGCTCCCGGCGACGAGGAGGCGCGGGACGACCCGATGGCGCAGCGACCGTGCGGCGGTGCTGAGCTCTCCGGTGGCGGGGCGCGTGGTGGCGGAACGGCGAGGCGGGCGGCGCGCGGCAGGAGGAGGGTGGCGGCACGCGGGGGCGGGGCGCAGCCCGGTTGACTGAGCGGAGAGGGCCCGCCTTGGGCCGGGACGGGCCGGCGGTGGGAGGAGTTGCCGGTGCCACATGGCGGCCTCTCAGTGGCCGCGGGCGGCGGCAGACGAGGTTTCTGGCGCGGCGGACATGTCCGGTGCGCGGAGGAGAAGATTTTTAGGGTTTCGGGGGAGAAGAACCCATGGATTTCGGAGGGGGGCTATTTATAGGCATAGAGGGAGCTAGGAGTGTCCAAATGAGGTGCGGTTTTCGGCCACGCAATCATGATCAAACGCTCTAGATGATGGAGAGGGCTTTGGTGGGTTTTGGGCCAAATTGGAGGGGTGTTGGGCTGCAACACACACGAGGCCTTTTCAGTCCCTCGGTTAACCGTTGGAGCATCAAACGAAGTCCAAATGGTACGAAACTTGGCAGGCGGTCTACCGGTAGTAAACCAAGGCCACTTGGCAAGTCTTGGTCCAATCCGGAAATGTTTAATCCCCACACACAAAAGAAAGGTAGAAATGACCACCGGAATGCAAAACAGACAACGGGGAAAACGCTCGGATGCATGAAACGAACACGTATGCAAATGCAATGCACATGATGACATGATATGAGATGCATGACAACAACAACAACACACGGAGACAAAAACCCGAACCCGAGAAAATAAAATAACTTAGCGCCGGAAACGGCAAGAGTTGGATTACATATTGGGTAAATCATATCCGGGGTGTTACACAAAAGTACCAAAATGGCATGTAAAAGTAGTCTTTGATTGATCTCTAGCCGACACAGGTATTTGAGAGAAACCAGAATAACCATCTAGAAAGCAATCGTGTGTATGTTTGCATAATCTTTCTAGCATTTGATCAATAAAAGGTAAGGGGTAATGATCTTTCTTAGTAGCTTTATTTAATTTGCGGAAATCAATTACCATCCTATAACCTGTGATAACTCTTTGTGGAATCAATTCATCTTTATCATTAGGAACAACAGTAATACCTCCCTTCTTAGGGACACAATGGACAAGACTTACCCACTCACTATCAGCAACGGGATAGATTATACCTGCCTCCGGAAGCTTTATTATTTCTTTTCTTACCACTTCTTTCATTTTAGGATTCAGACGTCGTTGAGGATCACGAACTGGTTTGGCCTCTGCTTCCAAATTTATTTTATGTTGACATAGAGTGGGACTAATGCCCTTAAGATCATCAAGAGTATATCCAATAGCAGCACGGTGCTTCTTCAGAATTTTCAGCAATCTTTCTTCTTCATGCTCTGAAAGGTTAGCACTAATAATAACAGGATATATCTTCTTTTCATCAAGATAAGCATATTTAAGATTATCAGGCAAAGGTTTAAGCTCAAACACGTGATCACCCTTGGGTGGAGGAGGATCCCCTAAGATTTCAACAGGCAAGTTGTGATGCAGAATAGGTTCCTGTTTAAAGAATACTTCATCTATTTCCCTTCTTTCATTCATGAACATATCATTTTCATGGTCTAGCAAATAGTGTTCTAAAGGATCACTAGGAGGTAAGACAATAGAAGCAATACCAATAATTTCATCCTTACTAGGTAATTCTTCCTCATGATGTTGTTTACTAAATTTAGAGAAATTAAACTCATGAACCATATCATCCAAGCCAACAGTAACAACATTCTTAGTGCAGTCTATGGTAGCATTGACAGTATTTAAGAAGGGTCTACCAAATATAATGGGACAAAAGCTATCTTGTGGGGAACCAAGAACAAGAAAATCAGCAGGATATTTAATCTTCCCACACAAGACTTCAACATCTCTAACAATTCCAATTGGTGCAATAGTATGTCTATTAGCAAGTTTAATAGTAACATCAATATCTTCTAACTCAACAGGTGCAATTTCATTCTTAATTTCTTCGTATAAGCCAATAGGAATTACACTAGCACTAGCACCCATATCACATAAGCCGTGATAACAATGATCTCCTATTTTAACAGAAATAACAGGCACGCCTACCACATGTCTATGTTTATCTTTATCACAAGGTTTAGCAATTCTAGCAGTTTCACCTTCGAACTGAATAACATGCCCATCAATATTATCAGACAAGAGATCTTTAACAATAGCAATATTAGGTTCTACTTTAACTTGCTCAGGAGGTGTATAAGTTCTAATATTGCTTTTACGAACAACAGTTGAAGCTTTAGCATGATCCTTTATTCTAACAGGGAAATGTGGTTTCTCAATATAAGAAGTAGGAACAATAGGCTCATTATAAGTAACAGTCTTTTCTTCAACTTTAATAGGTGCAGCTACTTTTACTTTTATGGGAGGATGATATTTAAACCACTTCTCCTTAGGGAGATCAACATAAGTAGCAAAAGATTCACAGAAAGAAGCTACTATCTCAGAGTCAAGTCCATATTTAGTGCTAAACTTACGGAAAATATCGGTATCCATAAAAGATTTAACACAATCAAACTTAGGTGTCATACCTGACTCCTTACCTTCGTCGAGGTCCCAATCTTCAGAGTTGCGTTTAATTCTATCCAATAAATTCCATCTGAATTCAATAGTCTTCATCATAAAAGAGCCAGCACAAGAAGTATCGAGCATGGTGCAATTGTTTTCAGAAAGCCGAGCATAGAAACTTTGCATAATTATTTCTCTCGGGAGCTCATGATAGGGGCATGGATATAACATTGATTTAAGCCTCCCCCAAGCTTGAGCGATGCTTTTTCCTTCGCGAGGCCAGAAATTATATATATAATTGCGATCACGATGAACAAGATGCATAGGGTAATACTTTTGATGAAATTCCAACATCAATCTTTTATAGTCCCATGATCTCATATCATCACATAGCCTATACCATATCAATGTGTCTCCCTTCAAACATAAAGGGAAGACCTTCTTCTTTGCAACATCATCGGGTATACCAGCAAGCTTAAATAATCCACAAACTTCATCCACATATATTAAGTGCTCATCAGGATGCTTTGTTCCATCTCCTGTAAAAGGATTAGCTAGCAGTTTTTCCATCATACCCGAAGGAAATTTAAAAGGAGTTTAATTTTCAATAGGTTCAGTAGGTTGAGGAGCAACTCTTTGCTCTACTGGACGGGGTGAAGATACCCCGAACAAGCCCCTCAGAGAATTACTTTCCATAGTAACAAGTGACAGTAAATTTCAGCACACTATATAAATTTTTCCTTACCAAATTCCACCTACCAAAGGCGCTACACTCCCCGGCAACGGCGCCAGAAAAGAGTCTTGATGACCCACAAGTATAGGGGATCTATCTTAGTCCTTTAGATAAGTAAGAGTGTCGAACCCAACGAGGAGCAGAAGGAAATGATAAGCGGTTTTCAGCAAGGTATTCTCTGCAAGTACTGAAATAAGTGGTAACAGATAGTTTTGTGACGGGATAAATTGTAATGAGCAACAAGTAACAAAAGTAAATAAAGTGCAGCAAGGTGGCCCAATCCTTTTGTAGCAAAGGACAAGCCGGAACAAACTCTTATAATAGGAAAAGCGCTCCCGAGGACACATGGGAATATCGTCAAGCTAGTTTTCATCACGTTCATATGATTCGCGTTCGATACTTTGAAAATTTGATATGTGGGTGGACCGGTGCTTGGGTGCTGTTCTTACTTGAACAAGCATCCCACTTATGATTAACCTCTATTGCAAGCATCCGCAACTACAACAAAAGTATTAAGGTAAACCTAACCATAGCATGAAACATATGGATCCAAATCAGCCCCTTACGAAGCAACGCATAAACTAGGGTTTAAGCTTCTGTCACTCTAGCAACCCATCATCTACTTATTACTTCCCAATGCCTTCCTCTAGGCCCAAATAATGGTGAATTGTTATGTAGTCGACGTTCACATAACACCACTAGAGGCTAGACAACATACATCTTATCAAAATATCAAACGAATACCAAATTCACATGACTACTCATAGCAAGACTTCTCCCTTGTCCTCAGGAACGAATGTAATTACTCACAAAGTATATTAATGTTCATAATCAGAGGGGTAATAATATGCATATAGGATCTGAACATATGATCTTCCACCAATTAAACCAACTAGCATCAACTACAAGGAGTAATCAACACTACTAGCAACCTACTAGCACCAATCCCGGACTTTGAGACAAGAATTGGATACAAGAGATGAACTAGTGTTTGGAGATGAGATGGTGCTGGTGAAGATGTTGATGGAGATTGCCCTCTCCTGATGAGAGGAGCATTGGTGATGACGATGGTGATGATTTCCCCCTCCCGGAGGGAAATTTCCCCGGCAGAACAGCTCTGCCGGAGCTCTAGATTAGATCCGCCAAGGTTCCGCCTCGTGGCGGCGGAGTCTCATCCCGAAAAGTTCCTCCTTATTTTTTTCTCATCGAAAGACCTCATATAGGAGAAGATGGACGTCGGAGAGCCACCAAGGGGCCCACGAGGTAGGGGGGCGCGCCCTAGGGGGGCGCCCCCACCCTCGTGAGTAGGGTGTGGGCCCCTGGCCTTCATCTTTGGCGAGGATTTTTCTTTATTTATTTTAAGACGTTCCGTGGAGTTTCAGGACTTTTGGAGTTGCGCAGAATAGGTCTCTAATATTTGCTCCTTTTCCAGCCCAAAATTCCAGCTGTCGGCATTCTCCCTCCTTATGTAAACCTTGTAAAATAAGAGAGAATAGCCATAAGTATTGTGACATAAAGTAAAATAACAGTCCATAATGCGATAAATATCGATATAAAAGCATGATACAAAATGGACGTATCACCCGGCCTCGGCCAAACAATACGCCGCAACCCGACCTAGGCTTAATAGAGAGGCCAACACGCCAGACTAAACCTATGCCCCCATGGGTCATGGGCCATCGCCCCGGGAACTCCTGCACGTTGCGTGGGCGGCCGGTGAGTAGACCTAGCTACCTCCTTCAAAAAGGCAGGTGCTTACGCAGTCCAACCCGGCGCGCGCCGCTCAGTCGCTGACGTCTATTAAGCTTCAGCTGATGTATACGACGCATAACGCCCATACTATGCCCACGTGATGGTTAGTGCTATCAGGCCAGAGGCCCCTCGAATCAAATATCCAAACCGTAGTGGATTAGGAGCACGCGGTAACGAGCAGAGACTCACGATCGATGTGACCCCGTCGCCCCGTCTCGAGTACTTGCGGCAATGGGCTAAGAATGCTCGGCCACGCCTCGTAAGTATCTCGCGGGCACCTTCCAGGTCAACCCGACTCCACATCACTCGCAATTAAGCTCGCGTGGGTACCCCTCGGGGTCGACCCGTCTTTAGTAACATGGTTCAGGGTAAAGTCATAGTAACCATAGTAACTGTGTGTCCAAACATCAAGGGGAAAACCCGAGGAATCACCCCCAGTGAATTCCACTCGATGTAATCATCAAGGTGAACGTAAGAGGATCCACCCTCGAGGTTCACACTTGAGGGGTTGCACGACAGAGCCATATCGGAAGTAGTTAAGGAGGAAATCACCCTCGATGACCACGACCGGATAGCTATACTACAGAGATCTCATCAGGAGTGATGTAAGAGGTTCCACCCTCGGCACTCGATGGTAACTCTGCAGAGTCGTACAACTAGGGGGGTGATGTGCGGTGTCGGGGCCTGAACGTCGATCACATTGATCGAGTCATCGAACATAAAGCGAGGCAACTGGGACAAGGTGGGGTCACTGATGGATCTCTAACCAACCTATACTAAGCAGTTTAGGATAAGCAGGTAAGGTATGAAAGTAGGTAACAACAACAGGCTATGCATCAGAGTAGGATCATACAGAAAGCAGTAGCAGTTCTAATGCAAGCATGAGAGGGAAAGAATTAGGCGATATCGGAATGCTCAAGGGGGGGTTTGCTTGCCTGGAAGCTCTTCTGAAAAAGAAGAAGTGTCGTCGACGTAGTCGATCACAGGGGCGGCATCGGTCTCGGGGTCTACTGGAGAGAAGAGGGGGAAGAAACAGTAAATACATAGCAAGCAAGTGCATAACAGGACAACAAGTCGATAGGCAGAGCTAGGGTTGTCCTAACGTAGTACTACACGTTGCAGACGGAGGGGATAAACATCCGAGGATGAATTCCCGGCGTTAGACGAATTCCGGGCAAATGAAAGAGAGGGGACGGTTCCATGTTAAGCATGCTAGGGGTATGTGACAGGTGAATGGACCGCGTATTCGGATTCGTTGGATTTTTCTGAGCAACTTTCATATATAGAATATTTTCATCCGAAATACGGACTAATTTATATGATTTATCAAAGTTTATTACATTTTCTCGATTTTCTTGATCTAGTTAATTTGAATATTAAAATATGGCAGACTACATTTTATACACACAAGTGAACTAGCCTAAGTTTATGACAGTGTGTGTGTGGGGGGGGTCGAGGGCCCAATCAACTAGTCCAGTCAGCAGTTTTCTCAGTCAGCTTGACTGGTCAACGGGTCAAAACAGGCCGGCATGTCATGGACTAATAATTTTAACAGATTAATTTATCTACTGATTTAGCAATTGGAGCCCAGTGTCATGGACACCTCAGGCTAGCTAAACAATAATCTAACCTAAGCTAAATTGTATTAGCACTAACTAATTGGATTGGCCCCATGTGCCAGAGACACATACGTGCATTGGCTGTGCACACACACACTCACAAAGCACACAACCATGGACATGGCCGTGGCCAGCAACAGCAGGAGGAGTAGAAGCGGCACCAACAGCAGGACAACGCTTGAAGGGGCAATAGCAGTAGCTAAGCACGAGCAGCAGTAGCTAAGAACAAGCAGCACCTAGCGAGCAGCAGAAGCAAGCAGCCGAGCAAGCGCACACGCATCACGGCGCCTACATGGCTGAGCTCGGGGACAGCCGCGCCAGGCAGCGGCGGGCGTGGACGATGTCAGGCGCAGTAAGTAGGTCGTGCGCGCGGATGGGGACGGCTCCGGCCAGCACGGGCGACGACCGGCGAGCGGGCGGCACGAGCACGGCCCGCGAGCAGGGGGACAACATGGCGCGGCGACGGCAGCTGCGGCAACAGTAGAAGGTAGCAGCAAGTGGGGGCGCGTGGGCCTGAGGCGGAGCGTGGCGAGGTAGCAGCGGCGGCGGCCAGCGTCGGCAAGCAGCAGGAGTGGTAGAGCAGCATCAATACGCAGGAGCAACTGCTAGAGGCAAAGCAGAGAGTGTGCGTACGCGGACGAGTTCCTGCCATGGTGAGCGGTGGCGCGCGTGGGATGGCATCTACGATGATGGATTCAAAGGGGAAACAGGGGGAGCGGGGAGAGGAGCTCATCGCGGAGCTGTAGGCGTGCTCGGGAAGGTCGGGGTGGTCGGAGCAGAGTAGTTGGGCACGCCATCGGCGACCGGAGATGAAGGAGTGCTCGATCCCGACGATGTAGAGGCGCCCAGCTCAAGCCATTCGGTGTAGTCGAAGTAGAGGAGCGAGGCGGAGCTCGTGGACATGGCGGGAGGATGCGGGCTGGCTAGTGGCCGCAGGATCGACGCGGTGACGGCGATGGAAGCGCTCGTCATCGAACAGAGGAGGAGATAGAACGAGAGGAGAGCGAGTGTGGGCTAGGTTTGTCCAAGGGGAGTGCTCGTGGTCAAGTAGGACGCCGGGAGGGATCGGATGGCCGCCACGGCCATGCTGCCTCCCCTCTGTACAGTACAGAGGTAGGGGAGAGGCCGGTGGTGGGCTTGGGCTGCACTGTTCATACGGCCCAAAGTACACAGCAGCACTTCCTCATTTTCTTTTCTGTCAAATTTTTGGTCTCGGTTTTCTATTTATGTTGGGCACTAAATGATACTAGTTCTACAAGATACTACACCTATAATTCAAATACAACATTTTGGGTGTTACACACAAGGTTCCATTTTATTTGGGAAGGTTTATTCATTTGTTTATTTTGAAAAGGCCATTTAATTTACTGTTGGTCAGTTTGTTAAATTACTAGGAATTTATTTGTGAGCCAAATGAAGTTGGTTTCAACATGACAATTGATCAGGGGAATTTATAGAATAATATGAACATTTTTTTACTGATTAAAGAATTAATGATTTGACTTGCAATTTGATTTTGAATTTAAGTTTGATTTTATCAAGGGGAAATTAAGCTTGGCAAACATGGTGACATGGCACCATTATGTTGGAATTACTGTAGCATGATTACCGGGGTGTTACGCCAGGCAACCCAGTTTGGTCAAAATCTTAAGTCAAATTGATGCATATTTATGGCTTTATAACGATGATTGTGGAAGGCAGCCCTCGTATATTAAATACAAATGCCGATGATATATTTATTTTGACTCCGTTGCGATAGTTTATCAGTTGAAAGTGGCCCATCTTCGGCTTCCGTCCCCTTGTAGATGCTACGCAGGGTGTTTTCGCAATAACAAAACAACCCTTAGCCGACGTCTCGGTGCCCGAAGGCGGCTGTGTTAGCAGAAACGAGGCAATCAGATATGCGGGATTTATAACTTTCACTTAGACATAGGAGCTTTCAACTGGGGAAGCTAGCTACGAGCCCCCGGTTAATGTTCGGCACCGACCGAAGTCTAGCCATTAACACTTCGGCCAATGTTATGAAAGGCCCATCGTTTTACACGAGGTAATCGGTATTGATCTATAGTTTGATACCGTCATCTGATCGCTGACCAGTTTACGCCTACTGTGACAGTCAGTTGTCGGCTTTCTCCACTGAGGTGCTTAACCATTCGAGCTGGAAGCACAATCGCAGTGGTTCTCCCTTTGCACACCTAGCCGAACAAAGCGGAACGTAGGAGGCAAGCACAGGAGCCGGGCAACCCAACTATTGACCGAAGACACAATTCAAAATCGATGCATATATAGCAATATCCGAGAATGTTTTTTGCAGAATCTCTAAAGGTGTCCGGTGTTGCACTACGAGACTTATGCTGGAAACACATAAATAGTTTAAAAGTGCCATAGGCTCGAAAAGCCAGAAACTTATGTAAAAGCTTGATGTCCGAACTAAACCGAGATTTTGGTGCCAATCCGGAAATTGGTCTTAAAAAAATTGTGCTTCTGTCGTGCTTTAGTATGACACATCCGATCTCAAGACTTCAAGCGGGTCAGCCTACGGCTTCAAGCTCCTTATCCTGAAGGTGGAGTGCTTCTCCGAAGCCAGTTTAGCAAACTAAACTTGAGCGGCTTTAGAGAGAAGCTAGGCTATCTGGCTATTAACCATACACTCGAGTCGAAAAAGGAGTGGTAGAAAAAGACTTTGCAATGACCAAGAAGAAAACACATTATTATAAAATGGCCTCATACTAATTTAAGAGCCCCCGAGTGACTTGGGTAAAAGAATTTTATGTATATGATTGTATGTATCGAAGTACTTATATCATATTTGTGTTCACCCGAACTTTAAACGCGTCTTAATCGACCGTCGGCTTCTCCCTCTTCGGTCAAGGGCCGAAAAGTGTTATGTACTCCACCTGTCGATAATATCGATGGTGTTTTCGATAACCAGGCAATCAGGCCATAAGGCTGTAATAGACAAAGCGCACTCAGGGAACTTATGCTATATTACTGATGAAGTGTAAGAAGCATCTTCTAAGAGCGCTAGCTTTCGGCTTCACCCAGTCTGAGGTCCGAGCTCGGATGACCCGATCGTGACAATCGCAAAGATGCTCCCTTTACTCCCTAGCCGAACAATCGGGAACGTAAGGGTAAACACAGGAGCAAGGCAACCCAGCATGCGGTCCACTTAAGTCAACATGGTGCATATTGTGGCGTAATACACGAACAAGGAACGAAGTCATAGAAGTATAATCATATGCAAGAGGAAAGGCTTCATAAAGGAAGCCCCCAAGTAAACGGGGTATTTGAATTTGTGTGTCACAAACAAAGTTTTGACAAGGAAGATTTTCACATACAACTTTTTGCCAAAAGGTATAATGCTTGGTCGAACCGAACAAAATTTAAAACTGAAAGTTTATGAGCATGAAAGTGACTTAGCTAGTTAATGTGTTCGGCATTGATGACGCGGTCCGAGCTTGATGTGGGACAAGGTTCCATCCCCCAAGCCAGTCCCAAGGTGGCGGAGCAAAGAGCTCGGCACCCCAAAGTGGTGACATAGCACGACCAATGCAGGCAGGCAGAGTGACGCCGAAGTCCCCGGCGTGGGTTAATGAAGTTTTGACGAAGCCCCCCATCCAGCCAAGGTGACGTGGTATGTCAGTACGCCGAGGTGACAACACTGCCCGACCCGAATCATTTACCTATGCACAAAAAATAGTGCAAACTCGAGATAATAGTAATAATAAATTAAAAAATGTTGCATAATAAATAATTTATGCAAAGTGAGTAATAAAAGAAATATGGCATGTGCGCTGAACACTCGATGAGGTAGAGCTCTCTCGGCGATGCCGAAGTCCCCGAGGCAACCGAACACGTCAGTATGGCAACACGACCAACAAGATGATCATGCAAGACGATTTACGCCGATTGGGACGACGACGTCGGCTTGCTGAAGAGACCACGTGACACAGTCATAGTCCATTACGCCGAAGTCAATGTCGATGCAGGGCGTCGGCGTGATGCGGTAAAGGTGTGGCAAAGCCTGAATTCACAGGTCGGTCCGAGTTTCGGATGCGGCGTTTGCCGAACTATGTACGGAAATTGACCAAACCACCATGCAGCCGTCGTTAATGCGGCCACCATTTGATAGACCTGTGTACAGATAATGGAACAAAGCAGAGTAATAATTCCTTGGGAAAAATAAACCCAAACAAGCAAAACTTGCTAGGATTAATAGCACCTGGTTTATTTGTTGTAGCAGTTCAAAGAAAAGTGACTCCCAAAATTGGGACTCGATCCGCACACCCATTGCCTGATGGGCGATAAAGCAATGGCATGGCGATGCTGGCAAAGGTTGGCTCACCGAGGCAAAGCCCCCGGTCTAGCTAACGTGACGAAGCCGGTCGGCTGGTGATGCCGAAGTCTCCGGAGTAGGTTGATGAAGAGATGGCGAAGCCCCCGGCCCAGATGAAGTGACGGAGCAGGTCGGTAAGGAGACGTTGCAGCTGTCATGTCCGCCGAGCTGATGAAACAGTACAACATGATGGACATCGACTTGAAGAAGCAACAGTGCGGCCATGCCAACACAGGTCGTAACTTATGATGCGGTCAATGCCGACTTGATGAAGTGACCATGCGGCGATGCCGGTGTGCCCGCTCCATATAATCCGTGGGGCGACGATGTTGATGATGATTTATCCTTGGCTATTCCAAACTCTTGTTCGGCTCGCTAAGATGAGGATCCGAAAAAGTTGAGCTCTGCTCAAAAAGTGACGACGTGTCCAGCACAGGTCGTCAGCCGTGGAGCAATATTGTCGGGTTGGTTTGACACCAGCGTGATGGTGAAGAATACCTCAGAAGAGGCTTAAAATCTTATGGGCACATGTTAAGAACAATGCACAATACCCTAGAAGAAAATTTCTTTAAAAAGGTTGTCCGATATCACATTCACAAAGAAACATGAATTCGGGTCGGATCCGTATTCGCGCAGAAAACAGAACCGAAAGTTGGTCCTCTCATCGGAAGGTTCCCGGAGTTTGAACCATCGGATCAAGCTGAAATTTTGAGGGATGGTAGATATGGGAATTCCGCAGCAGATGAACGGTTCGATCTTCCAAAGGACCTCCGGGCTGGGCTCTGGAGACCACGCCCTAAACTCATCCAGATTCCCGTCCAGATTTGACAGGGCTCCGGTATATCGTAGATTGCCGGAGATTCCTTCATGGGAACTCGACGAAATTTTGCATGGTTGTTGTAGACTTAATTACGCACAATTCCACCGAAGGAATTGTCAAAGCGATACTCGAGGAGGTGGTGACAGCGGATACACGTTTGCTGTCCAGAAAAATAGCACGGTCACACGGGGGCAATGTTGATGTTGAGCCCCCCATGCTCCATGGATGATTCCTCCATAATCTTGAGAAAGATCGGAGTTGATGTTGATGAAGGTCATTGTCCGTACATGACGATCCGATGTGGAGTACTGTCCTCGGTCGAGCCAAGGTGACCAGTCGAGCCGGTGACGAAGATGCCGACGTCGTAGTTAATCTGCAGACGAGCCATTGATCCTTTACTGATCACACAACGAAACTCTCAATGAAAGCACCATTGTCGGTGTCAAAACCGGCGGATCTCGGGTAGGGGGTCCCAAGCTGTGTGTCATGGATCGATGGGTAATAGGAGACAAGGGACACGATGTTTACCCAGGTTCGGGCCCTCTCTATCGAGGCAATACCCTACTTCCTGCTTGATTAGTCTTGATGAATATAAGGTTACAAGAGTTGATCTACCTCGAGATCATATGTTGTGGTCTAAGACCTAAGGGTATGATGAGTAATGTCATAATGATCTATCGACTAGCCTGGCCTCGGCTTATATAATGTACCAGAGGCCTAGGATAACAAGAGTCCTAGCCGAATACGTTGGTGGAGAGGAGTCCTTGTCTTGATCACCAAGTCTTGTGGAATCTTCCTCGTGTATACTTCGGTAGTCCAAACTGGCCCATGAGTAAAGGGCCATGGGGTCCACGGCCCAATCCAACTGATCAGTAAACGACATGGTGAGTACCCCCTAGTCCTGGACACCGTCAGCGCGTGCCCCCTACGCCCAATCCGAATTGGGGTAGGGTTTGAGGGGGGGGGCCGTTTCCTTCTCTCCCTCTTCCCTTCCTTCCCCCTCCTAGTTGGACTAGGAAAGGGGGGAAACCTCCTAGTAGGAGTAGGAATCCCCCCTTGGGGTGCACCATAGGAGGCAGACCTTCCCTCTCCTCCGCTCCTTTATATACGGGGGAGGGGGCACCCCATAGACACACAAGTTGATTCTTAGCCGTGTGCGGTGCCCCCTCCACATATTTCCACCTCGGTCATATTGTCGTTGTGCTTAGGCGAAGCCTTGCGTCGGGAACTTCATCATCACAATCAACATGTCGTCATGCTGACGAAACTCTCCCTCAACCTCAGCTGGATCTAGAAGTTCGAGGGACGTCACCGAGCTGAACGTGTGCAGATCACGGAGGTGACATGCGTTCGGTACTTGATCGGTTGGATCGCGAAGACGTTCGACTACATCAACTGCGTTACTTAACGCTTCCGCTTTCGGTCTATGAGGGTACGTCGACACACTCTCCCTGCTCGTTGCTATGCTTCTCCTAGATAGATCTTGCGTGTTCGTAAGATTTTTTTTGAAATACTACGTTTCCCAATAGTGGCATCCGAGCCAGGTCTATGTGTAGATGTTATATGCACGAGTAGAACACAAAGAGTTCTGGGTGATAATAGTCATACTGCTTACCAGCATGTCATACTTTGATTCGGCGGTATTGTTAGATGAAGTGGTCTAGACCAACATTACATGACCGCGTTCACAAGTACTCACTGGTGGCTCTACGGCGGTCGATCCTGGGGCTGCGACGGTGACTCGGGGCGGCTCGGCTCGGCGGATCCGGCGAGCCGGTGACGCGGCTAGGTGAAACTGGGTGAGGGGCGCCCCAACGGCGTGATTCCGTCCGCAGATATGGCCAGAATCGCCGGTGGCGGACGGGCGAAACCGATGGTGGGCGACTGCGAAAGGGGGTGGGGAACGTGCGAGGGCTGAAATGTCCTTCCCACCAACCGCTTTTCTGAGATACAGGGCACCGTCCGGTCGAGGGGGAACCCTTTGTTCTCGCAGGTTGGAGGTGGGATTTTACCGCGCCCTCAAATTTTTTTACGGGTTCGACGTGGTTACAGTGTCTGATCGGGCAGTTTTTTTGCACGGACCTGTATTTTGGTGGTTATTTTGCGGGTCGGGGCATTATATGTGTTGAGTAACGTGATTGTATTAGGAAACATAGGTTAGACTAGGAAATATTCTAGCTTTGCCTTGTACTCCAAGTAGATCATGTATTCCTATATATATGTCCACGAGGCTCAAGCAATACAACGAACTATTCCACCAAATCCCTCTCTCCCTCTAACATGGTATCAGCCTAATCGATCCTAAACCCTAGCCGCTGCCGCTTCCGCACCCACGCGCCGCCCCCGGGGTGGTCGGCCTCCATGTCCGGCGCCGGGGGCCGTGCCGCCCATTGTCGGTATCAAAACCGGCGGATCTCGGGTAGGGGGTCTCGAACTGTGCGTCTAGGGTCGATGGTAACTGGAGACAGGGGACACGATGTTTACCCAGGTTTGGGCCTTCTCTATGGAGGTAATACCCTACTTCCTGCTTGATTGATCTTGATGAATATGAGTGTCGGTGTCAAAACCGACGGATCTCCGGTAGGGGGTCCCGAACTGTGCGTCTAAGGCGGATGGTAACATGAGGCGGGGGACATGATGTTTACCCAGGTTTGGGCCCTCTCGATGGAGGTAATACCCTACGTCCTGCTTGATTGATCTTGATGATATGAGTATTACAAGAGTTGATCTACCACGAGATCGTAGAGGCTAAACCCTAGAAGCTAGCCTATGGTATGATTGTATGTTGTCCTACGGACTAAACCCTCCGGTTTATATAGACACCGGAGGGGGCTAGGGTTACACAAAGTCGGTTACAAGGGAGGAGATCTACATATCCGTATTGCCAAGCTTGCCTTCCACTCCAAGGAGAGTCCCATCCGGACACGGGTCGAAGTCTTCAATCTTGTATCTTCATAGTCCAACAGTCCGGCCAAAGGATATAGTCCGGCTGTCCGGAGACCCCCTAATCCAGGACTCCCTCAGTAGCCCCTGAACCAGGCTTCAATGACGATGAGTTCGGCGCACAGTTTTGTCTTCGGCATTGCAAGGCGGGTTCTTCCTTCGAATACTCCATAAAACATTTTGAACACAAGGATAGTGTCCGGCTCTGCAAAATAAGTTCCACATACCACCGTAGAGAGAATAAAATTTCCACAAATCCAATCTGCTGACACGTTTGACAGCATGACATCATACCATGGCCCGGTCATTATTCGAACCGTTTTTCTCAACCAACTACTGCATTTATCACGAGGTGGTTTCCTTGGCACGTCTTGTCAAAACAAAGATCGTGTCACCTTATCACGGGATTCTCATCAATACGGATGTGGGTAACCCAACCGCGCCATCACTTACGGCGCCTGGGAATGAGAGGTTTCACCAGGTGAGTGGGGAGGCGCATCGCCTCTTCCGCCCCTATAAAGGGACAAGGATTCACTCTTTTCACCCACGCCTTCTTCCCGATTCATTCCCTTCTGCTCAGGCTCCAGCGCCCAAGCGTTCACCTTCTCTGCCCACAAAAGGTATTCCAAAGATGTCCGGATCCGGAGCAGGAGGAAAATGGATGGCCTCTACCGTCCGAGAGAAGGATATCAAAAAGCTTCGGGAGGCCGGGTATCTTGCCAAGAAAATTAGCCACCGTCTCCCGACGGCGGGACATATCGTCCCCACTCCGGAACCCCACGAGAGGGTTGTATTCCTCCCTCACTTTGTCCGCGGGCTACGGTTTCCCCTATACCCGTTCGTTCGTGGCATCATGTATTATTATGGGATCGATCTTCACGATCTGTCCCCTAATTCCTTCCTCAACATCTCGACATTCATTGTCGTGTGTGAGGCTTTACTCCGTATTTCGCCGCACTTCGGTTTATGGCTGAAGGTTTTTAATGTGAAGCCCAAGGTGGTGGGCGGCGAGCACGCCGAGTGTGGGGGCGCTATGGTGAGCAAGATGCCCAGCGTCATATGGCCAACGGGAACCTTTAATGATTCTGTCAAGGAGTGACAATAGCAGTGGTTTTATATCACTGAGCCGTGCGGCAAGGAATGGGCCGCCGCTCCCCAGTTTCGATCTGGCGCCCCTCTGCGGCTTACATCCTGGGTTAAGAAAGGCCTGGACTGGTCCTCGTCCGATGAATTGTCAGTGCTCCGGACGCGCGTTAAAGATATGGGAGATAAGAACATTGAACTTGTCAACGTAGTCCAGGTGATGTTAGTCCGCCGGGTACTGCCTTGTCAACACCGGACTTGCAATCTATGGGAATTCGATCCGGCTAGGCACCAAACCTTGCGAGGGTTCTTCGGCTCCTCGCACAAGGACATTTGGAAGGTGCTTTTCAAGTCCAGCAAATCATGGCCGGACTCTGCCGAGGACTGCGGGTACCAACTGTCCCGTCCTGCAAGTTTGGTGTGTTTATCCAACTTTTCTATCCACATGACCCAAAGGAAGCGCTTAAAGTGTGTTTATTCAACTCTCGCAGGGCTGGATGAAGAAGGTGGAGAGGATCCATTGTCCGGCCCCGCTGCCCGAAGATCCTGCCATCCCACTTCTGACGAAGATGCTGGTCCCGACGCCTTACAAGGTGCCTAAGAAGACGGCCGAGAAGGAGGCCAAAAAGACCCGGGGCGGCCTTCGTTGCCGCGGCACTTCGGACACAGTATCCGAAGGTCCGGTGCCCATTACGCCTCCGAAGAGGACGAAGAGGAGGAGGAAGATGAATCCCCTGCGGGGGGAAGAAGGAAGAGGACGGCCTCCGCACCCTTGGAGGCCGAAATGCCCAAAAGGGGAAGGGCTCCTCTTCCGGAGGAGCCCACTGTCGTCGCCGACAGCGGCCCGGCATGGGATCCCAGGGCCCAGCCCCTGGTGAACTCGTAAGTATATAAAATCTGAGTATGTTTAAGCGTCCGGACTCATCGTGGCTTAGTATTTTAGCCTGAGCATATATGTATTTTTTATAGTCCGGCGAGGTCCCGTACCAAACAATCCTCATCAGAGGACCTGCTGAGCTCAAATGCTATGGAGAGCGGGACGCCCCCAAAGGCCCCTTCCTCCAAACAGGTGCATAACACCGAGGCTTTGTCCCAGAAGGACTACAACCAAGGAGGAAAGGAAGAAACCGTGAAGGCGGCGTCTGGAGGTCAAACCACAGGGGCCAGACACGTGGGGAAAAAGATTCCCATGGGGGTCTAACGGCGGGGGCGATCCTGAGTTCGGCTCCCCACCGGATGCGATTCTGGAGACCTACACGGCTCCAGAATCAAGAAGGCAGCCTCCTTCAGCTGGAGGGGGCGTGCCTATTCCGCCGGCGACCTCTGTCCATCCAGAAGTGTCGGATGCTTTGTTGGTGGCGCTGCAAGACGCCTCCATCGTTGATGAACACCGTGCCCTTATGGGTGCGGTGATTGAGAAGATTCGGTCGACTAAGAATGGACTGAACGAAGCCTGTATCAGCCTTATAAGAGGCTTTGAGGTATGTTTTATGAGTTGTCGAAGAGTGTCATAGTATAGATAGTATCCCCTGATACACTGTTCGGAGAAAGAAAGAACCAGACAGGGGATCAAATTGATGATCGCAGGAAGACTCATTGAACGACATTGATTTCTCTTCTATTTCAAGTAGGTACCTATAGCGGCTGGTGCCTCTCATACTGCGGAGATCTCCGGACTGAATCAAAGTCTGGAGTGGGCCATAGAAGAACTTGGCTAATTGAAAATGCAGTTGAGGGATAAGCAAGGTATGCACAAGCATTGCACACATTTATTGTGAAATAAATGTTCAGTATGAAATAAGCCGCATAATTTGTGCTAGGGGTTATGACCGAAGTCGAGACCCTCAAAAGGGCCGTTGCCGAGGCCGAGAAAAAGGCGGCCATAGAGCGGACTCTTCGTGAGAAACACGAGGCCAGAGTTATTAAAGCTGAGTGGGAGCTGCAAGAGGCCGTAAGTAAATGCGAGACCTTGGAGCAGAGTTTAACGGAGAAAGAGTCTGAACTCACCAAGGTGCGTCAAGCCACGAGCGATGCCCGGGGGGAAACCCAAAGCGCCCTGCAGGGGATCCGAGAGGCGAGAAAGATCGTGGCGGGTAAGGCTTTTCCCATGTAAAGCAAGTATTTGAAGGGAAAACTATGTTTCTGATTTTGAATCTGGGTTTCTCAGGTGTATTCGCCGAGCTACCTTGCAGCATATCAGATGCCGCCCAATTCTACCGAGCCGAAGAAAGGAACACCGCCGATAAGCTCTTCTGGTCGCAGTATTTGGCGCCGAATTATCCGGTGCCTTTTGCCAATCAACTGAAATAGCTGATCGAACTGCATAAAGCGGCGGAACTAGCCATGAAAGATATGGTTATCCGGCTATGGCCTGCCGAGCCGATTCCAAGCAGCTACTTCGGGCTCGTGAGGCGGCTTGTAAGTGCTTGCTCTCGACTTGATGTCATCAAGCGGTCGGTCTATATAGAAGGAGCGCCAATGGCCTTCGCCCGTGCAAAGGTGCACTGGGGGAAGATGGATGCCGAAAAGCTGATGACCGGAGGACCGCCAGAGGGGAAGGAGCACCGCAAGTCCAAATTATATTATGAGAGTGTCCTGAAAGGATCCTACCTTGCAGCGGAGCTATGCACCAAGGACATTATATTTCCATGAATGCCAATCATGTTGTCCTTTGTAATATTTGAACAAGGTCATTTATTTGTCGCCTGTTATATAAAAGTATACCCTCCTGTGTAGCCGTTTTTATATTAAACCTGAGAGTTGGCCAGTCGTCGGCTTCTGCCCCCACGTAAAAAGTACGGGGGTGTTCGAGATAAACCTGAGCACTCTTTATCCCAGTTTTGGGTCCTTCGAAGGAGGTGCTCAGCACAATGAACCAATTTGACTATAGGGCTTTATCACTCTCACTTAGCCATAGGAGCTTTAGTATGGTCGGCGCAGCCCCTTGTGTTCGGAAGACTGTACTATAAGCGCTTGATCGGAGAAAAAACCGATCCATTGCACGCTGCATTGGTTATGGCATTATGCGGGAGAAATCCTTAGAGATTTTGTAACCGCTCAAACAGTTGACCAGCTCTCGCTGTATCATGACAGTCAGTTTTCGGCTTTCTCTACTGAGGTGCTCATTCCGGAAGAACCGGGACACAAACGCAGTAGTTCTCCCAATATAGCGGAACGGAAGGTACCAAAACATGGGAGCCAGGCAAACCCAACTATTGGCCCAAGACATGATTTGGAGCTGATGCATATAATGCTATAGGTTCGGGGTGCCGAACTTCCATGAAGGTGTTCGGACTTTTATTGCCGTGTTACGGGAAAAACGAAGCCCCTGGCATATTTAAGGCATATCGCTGTGTACAGATGCCACTTGACAAAATGATTTTGATAAGAAATAATCAGCAGGTAAATGTCATATAAATCCACATGTTGTATTTGAATAATACGTCTATGCGTATGGGTACAAGTAATGTGATAAAAGGGGTTGTGATAGCCGCACCTGCTGTGACCAGGGGGAGAGGTTGAGTGCGGATCTGTAATATAGCCAGACGGTCACTGCGGGGAATGTTTAAGGATTCCCTAACGCGTTCAAGCTGCCTCCGTGTAGTCCGTCCTGGTCGATGCAAAGGTGAACCTGCGAAGGAAATATAAGAAATGTTTATGTGCCGGGGGGCGGTTGAACCGCTGAGTTCGGCCTGTCATGGCCTTCATCGGAGTGTTTAGTTGAGCTCTGGATGAGCCGGGGTATCCTTCCGCGAAGTAGTTCGGAGCCCCTTGACGGTGTCCGGGAGCCTGGACATCGACTCAAGGTTCGGCTGCAAGGTGCTACTCGTTGTTTCTGCTGCTAAGGCAGTGGTGTATTTGTTGGTGCCGAAGGAAGGTTCGGCCTTGCCATGAACCGTGATGACGCCACATGGACCGGGCATCTTGAGATTATGGTAGGCATAATGTGGCACCGCGTTGAATCGAGATAACACGGTTCGCCCGAGCAGTGCTTGATAATCACTACGGAAAGGGGCGATTTCGAAGATTAACTCTTCGATGCGGGAATTTTCTGGTGATCCAAAGATTACCTCAAGGGCAATGGAGCCTGTATAGCTAACCTCCATACCTGGTATGATGCCTCTAAAAGTGGCTTTAGTGGGTTTGGTTGCCGAATGATCGATGCCCATCTTGCGCACTGTGTCCTGGTAAAGCAGATTTAAACTGCTACCTCCGTCCATAAGGACTCGAGTGAGGTGGAACCCGTCTACTATTGGGTCGAGGATTAGTGCGGCTGGATTGCCCTGATTGGCATTAGCCGGACGATCCGCGCGGTTGAAGGTGACCGGACCTAGTTTATATTGTGGGACGGCTAGTTCCATTGAGTCGCCATCCCTAAGGGTGCGTATCAGGTCCGAGTTGGCAATTTGGGTGGTATTTACCACATTCACCGATTGAATAGGGGGGGATTTCTTTTGCCCTCCTGTGTTTGATGATCTGGGCACTTCGTCGCTATCGTCGCTTTGAGACCCCTCTTCGTCTTTGGCGCCTGCCTTGCTAGCTTGTTTGAAGACCCAGCATTCTCTGTTAGTATGGGTGGCTGGCGTTTCTGGGGTGCCATGAATTTGGCATTGGCGATCGAGTATGCGGTCCAGACTGGATGGACCCGGATTCCGCTGACCGGACTTTGAGCCCCTAAACCCAGCATTAACTGCCGTATTTTTGGCGTTTTTACCATATTTGCGGCGCTTGTATTTGTTGCGTCGTGGTTTGCCATTGCTATCCCTGGCTTATGATATGCCAGGTTTGCTTTTTGTATTGGTACTACGAGCCAACCAGCTATCTTTGCCCGCACAGAAGCGGGTCATAAGTGTCGTGAGGGCTTCCATGGATTTTGGCTTCTCTTGGCCGAGGTGCCGGGCGAGCCATTCGTCACGGCTATTATGCTTAAATGCCGCTAAGGCCTCTGCATCTGGACAGTCGACAATTTGGTTCTTCTTGGTTAGGAACCGGGTCCAGAATTTCCTGGCCGATTCCCCTGGCTGCCGAGTTATATGACTTAAATCGTCAGTGTCCGACGGTCGCACATAAGTGCCCTGGAAATTGTCCAAGAATGCCTCTGCCATGTTCTCCCAACTTCTGATGGAGTTTGCTGGCAAGCTATTGAGCCAATGCCGAGCCGGCCCTTTGAGTTTTAGCGGGAGATACTTGATGGCATGTAGGTCATCCCCGCGGGCCATGTGAATGTGGAGGAAGAAGTCTTCTATCCATACCGCGGGGTCTGTAGTACCATCGTATGATTCAATGTTTACGGGTTTAAACCCTTCTAAGAATTCGTGATCCACTACTTCATCAGTGAACATAAGGGGTGTGCGGCACCTCTGTGCCGGGCTATATCATGACGTGGTTCATACGAGTCTTGTCTGCCATGTTCGGCTCGGCCGGATTTTAGTGTATCCGGCGTGATGATCATCGTCACGTGTTGGTGCGCGCCCCCGTGATCCGTAGATCGATCTTGCATGTTTTGCCTTGTTTTCCAATACGTCTCACAGGTCCCGCGTGTTGCCCCGGGCCTTGGCATTTTTGTTCGATTGGCGGTGGGGTGCGGGCTGGACTTCGGGCTGAAATGCCTCCCTGTCTCCGCCACGACGTGGCCCGTCAGCCACATCATACGCTGGTGATGTATGTTTCAATGCTTCCTCCTCGAGATGAGGTAGCAACCTGTGCTTTGGGTAACTCTTGGAGGGGCGCTCGAATTCATATTCCTCGGCCGCCCGGACTTTGGTCCATCTGTCTGCTAGCAAATTTTGATCGGTTTGAAGCTGTTGTTGCTTTTTCTTCAAGCTATTTGCTGTGGCCATAAGCCGGCGCTTGAAGCGCTCCTGCTCGACGGGATCCTCAGGCACGATAGATTCTTCGTCGCCGAGGCTCACCTCGTCTTTGGAGAGAGGCATGTAATTGTCCTCCTCCGATTCTCCATCTGCTGCCCGCTCTGGAGGGCTAGCTTGTTTACCCTCCCGCTCTAAATTGTGCTGGAGGGGATTGTTGTCGTCTTCGGCGCTATCCGGAGTGTTATTGTCTCTTGTGCCATTATCACTACTTTTGCTATGGCGGGACTTAGAGCGGCGCCGCTGACGTCGGCGCTTGGGTTGCTTCTTGAAGGGGTCATCCTCCGCTGTCTCGTCGCCATTGCCTTCTTTGGGGGTGTTCACCATGTATATATCATATGATGAGGTGGCGGTCTAGCGCCCTATGGGCGGTGGTTCCTGTTCGTCTCCTGCATCGTCGTCCATACCGTCGATGTCTTCGGAGTCGAAATCGAGCATGTCGGTTTAACCGTCAAAAGTGGCTACTAAGTGGGTGGTGGGTGGGGAGCGAATTTCTTTATCGTCCGCATCCCATTCTAGCTGGACATAGTTCGGCCAAGGTTCTCCTGACAAGGAGAGAGACCATAATGAATTTAGCACGTTGCCAAGAGGTGAGTGCTGAAAGATATCCATGGAGGTAAACTCCATGATCGGTGCCCAGTCGGATTCGATGGGCACGGATGCAGGCGGTTCGGAGCCCGTGGCCGGGGACGAATCCCATGGTTCGCCAACACGGCTCTCGTAAGGGGTGAAGTTAGTATCCGGCTCTATCGCCACTGAGAGTGCGGCCTCCAAGGCGGGGTCTATCCACCCGTCCTCGGATGGTGCAATTTGCTCCAGATTGAGGTCCGGAGTAGAGCTAAATCATACTCGTCGTGATTGTGCGGTGCACCTGACATGGGCTCGAATCCGTCGAAGATCAAGTCTCCGTGGATATCGGCAATGTAATTCAAGTTTCTGAACTTGACCTGGTGGCCAGGGGCGTAGATCTCGATCTTCTCCAGATGGCCAAGCGAGTTGGCCCGCAGTGCGAAGCCGCCGGATACAAAGATCTGTCCGGGGAGGAAAAACCTCGCCCAGGACCACATCGCTACCGATGATCGAAGGAGCCATCAAGCCTTATGGTGACGGCACAGTGGAACTCTCAATGAAAGCACCAATGTCGGTGTCAAAACCGGCGGATCTCGGGTAGGGGGTCCCGAACTGTGCATCTAAGGCGGATGGTAACAGGAGGCGGGGGACACGATGTTTACCCAGGTTCAGGCCCTCTCGATGGAGGTAATGCCCTACGTCCTGCTTGATTGATCTTGATGCTATGAGTATTACAAGAGTTGATCTACCACGAGATCGTAGAGGCTAAACCCTAGAAGCTAGCCTATGGTATGATTGTGTGTTGTCCTACGGACTAAACCCTCCGGTTTATATAGACACCGGAGGGGGCTAGGGTTACACAAAGTCGGTTACAAGGGAGGATATCTACATATCCGTATTGCCAAGCTTGCCTTCCACGCCAAGGAGAGTCCCATCCAGACACGGGACAAAGTCTTCAATCTTGTATCTTCATAGTCCAACAGTCCAGCCAAAGGATATAGTCCGGCTGTCCGGAGACCCCCTAATCTAGGACTCCCTCAATGAGTATTACAAGATTTGATGTACCACGAGATCGTAATGGCTAAACCCTAGAAGTCTAACCTATGAATATGGTAATGAGTATATGTCATCTGCTTTCCGGACTATCCCCTTCGGTTTATATAGACACCAAGGGGATCTAGGGTTTACATGGAGTCGGTTACATAATAAGGAATCTTCGGTCCCCAAGCTTGCCTTCCACGCCAAGTAGAGTCCAATCCGTACACGGTGCAGTCTTCGACCTTCATGTCTTCACAGCCCATCAGTCCAGCCCATGGATAACAGGTCGGGCGCCCGAGGACCCCTTAGTCCAGGATTCCCTCAGTAGCCCCTGAACCTGGCTTTCAATGACGAGGAGTTCAGCGTGCATATTGTCTTCCCCCTTTCTCCGAACTCCAAGATAGTCTTCAGATGCAATGATAGTATCCTGACCTGTTACACACACCATACACAACCGCAGAGAGAGAATATAATATTTGCACGAATCTAATCTATTGACAGGTTTTTTCCAACACGACATCATGTATGTCCGGTTATAATTTCGAACTTTTTTTCTTCTGCCATTCCACGCTTCAAGACGCGGTTGCTATCAACATGTCTTGTCGAAACAGAGATCGTGCCCCCTTATTGCGGGATTCTCATCAATGCAGGCATGGGTAAGTTCATGATAAATTTAAGTTCAGTTAATCATATTACTTAAGAACTCCCACTTAGATAGACATCCCTCTAATCACCTAAGTGATCACGTGATCCAAATCAACTAAACCATGTCCGATCATCAGTGAGATGGAGTAGTTTTCAATGGTGAACATCATATGTTGATCATATGTACTATATGATTCACGCTCGACCTTTCGGTCTCAGTGTTCCGAGCCCATATCTGCATATGCTAGGCTCGTCAAGTTTAACCTGAGTATTCTGCGTATGCAAAACTGGCTTGCGCCCATTTTCGATGAACGTAGAGCTTATCACACCCAATCATCACGTGGTGTCTCGGCATGACCAACTTTGACAATGGTGCATACTCAGGGACAACACTTTTACCTTGAAATTTAGTGAGAGATCATCTTATAATGCTACCGTCAAACAAAGCAGAATAAGATGCATAAAGGATAAACAACACATGCAATCAATACAAGTGATATGATATGGCCATCATCATCTTGTGCTTGTGATGTCCATCTCCTAAGCACCGTCATGATCACCATCGTCATCGGTGCGACACCTTGATCTCCATCGTAGCATCGTTGTCGTCTCGCCAACTATTGCTTCTACGACTATCTCTACCGCTTAGTGACAAAGTAAAGCAATTACAGGGCGATTGCATTGCATACAATAAAGCGACAACCATATGGCTCCTGCCCGTTGCCGATAACTCGGTTACAAAACATGATCATCTCATACAACAAAATATAGCATAATGTCTTGACCATATCACATCACAACATGCCCTGCAAAAACAAGTTAGACGTCCTCTACTTTTTTGTTGCAAATTTTACGTGGCTGCTATGGGCTGAGCAAGAATCGTTCTTACCTACGCATCAAAACCACAACGATAGTTTGTCAAGTTAGTGATGTTTTAACCTTCACAAGGACCTGGCGTAGCCACACTCGGTTCAACTAAAGTTGGAGAAACTGACACCCGCCAGCCACCTATATGCAAAGCACATCAGTAGAACCAGTCTCGCGTAAGCGTACGCGTAATGTCGGTCCAGGCCGCTTCATCCAACAATACCGCCGAACCAAAGTATGACATGCTGGTAAGCAGTATGACTTGTATCATCCACAACTCACTTGTGTTCTACTCATGCATATAACATCTACGCATAAAACCAGGCGCGGATGCCACTGTTGGGGAACGTAGTAATTTCAAAAAAAAAATCATACACACACGCAGGATCATGGTGATGCATAGCAACAAGAGGGGAGAGTGTTGTCCACATACCCTCATAGACTGTTAAGCGGAAGCGTTATGACAACGCGGTTGATGCAGTCGTACGTCTTCACGATCGACCGATCCTCTGCACCGAACGTACGGCACCTCCGCGTTCAGCACATGTTCAGCTCGGTGACGTCCCACGAACTCACGATCCAGTAGAGCTCGGGGAAGAGTTTTGTCAACACGACGGCGTGATGACGATGTTGATAAAGCTACCGTGACAGGGTTTCGCCTAAGCACCGCTATAGTATGACCGAGGTGGATTATGATGGAGGGGGGCACCGCATACGGCTGGGAGAGATCTTTGTGATCAACTTATGTGTCTAGAGGTGCCCCCTGCCCCTGTATATAAAGGAGCAAGGGGGAGGCCGGCCGGCCCTTGTTGGTGCGCCAGGAGGAGGAATCCTCCTCCTACTAGGAGTAGGATTCCCCTCTTTCCTACTCCTACTAGGAGGGGGAAAGGAAGGGAGAGAAAGAGAAGGAAAGGGGGGTGCCGCCCCCTCTCCTAGTCCAATTCGGACAGAGGGGAGGAGGCGCTCTGCCTGCCCCCTCTTTCTTTCCCTTATGGCCCAACAAGGCCCATTAGCCCCCGGGAGGGTTCCGGTAACCCCTTCGGTAGTCCGGTAAAATCCCGATTTTACCCGGAACTCTTCTGATGTCCAAATGTAGGCTTCCAATATATCAATCTTCATGTCTCGACCATTTAGAGACTCCTCGTCATGTCCGTGATCATATCCGGGACTCCGAACTACCTTCGGTACATCAAAACATATAAACTCATAAAACCGATCGTCACAGAACTTTAAGCGTGCGGACCCTACGGGTTCGAGAACTATGTAGACATGACCGTGTCTCCGGTCAATAACCAATAGCGGAACCTGGATGCTCATATTGGTTCCTACATATTCTACGAAGATCTTTATCAGTCAAACCGCATAACACTATACATTGTTCTCTTTGTCATCGGTATGTTACTTGCCTGAGATTCGATCGTCGGTATCCCAATACCTAGTTCAATCTCGTTACCGGCAAGTCTCTTTACTCGTTTCGTAATGCACTATCCCACAACTAACTCATTAGTTGCATTGCTTGCAAGGCTTATAGTGATGTGCATTACCGAGAGGGCCCAGAGATACCTCTATGACAATCGGAGTGACAAATCCTAATCTTGATCTATGCCAACTCAACAAGTACCATCGGAGACACCTGTAGAGCACCTTTATAATCACCCAGTTACGTTGTGACATTTGTTAGCACACAAAGTGTTTCTCCGGTATTCAGGAGTTGCATAATCTCATAGTCATAAGAACATGTATAAGTCATGAAGAAAGCAGTAGTAGTAAACAAAAATGATCAAGTGCTAAGCTAACGGAATGGGTCAAGTCAATCACATCATTCTCCTAATGATGCTATCCCATTGATCAAATAACAACTCATGTCTATGGTTTGGAAACTTAACCATCTTTGATCAATGAGCTAGTCAAGTAGAGGCATACTAGTGACACTATGTTTGTCTATGTATTCACACATGTATTATGTTTCCGGTTAATACAATTCTAGCATGAATAATAAACATTTATCATGAAATAAGGAAATAAACAATAACTTTATTATTGCCTCTAGGGCATATTTCCTTCACGACAAACGGCACAAAGGGCTACTGCCTGCTTGAGCAACCTCGTCGGTTTCCACTCCAGCCACGACTCTGCGATGCGTCGAACGTTATGACTATGGGGGGTATCCGTCGGCTTGCCTTCGGATTCTTTTCCAGTCTCACCGTCTGCGTCGCTATCGTTGTGACTGCGGGGTGATGTTGAGTAACGTGATTGTATTAGGAAACATAGGTTAGACTAGCAAATATTCTGGCTTGGCTTGTACTCCAAGTAGATCCCTCTCTCCCTTCTAACAATATACTCTAACCTGCCGTAGCAGACCTTTAACATCAAGCTTTTTATTTTCTGCTCGTAGCTTGTTCCTTGCATTCCACCAAATCCAAATCAGTGCAACAATGCTTGCAATTCGGGCCATGTAGTAGTGCATATATGTGCTGCCTCCTTTGGATCATTGAGGTCCTTACATTTAGCACGTACATGCTCCAGGCCCATCTCTCTCCACAGGCGTCGCACCATCTTCATCTCTGCGTTGGTAGACCGGGCATACTGTATCAACATCTCCTCTTTGCTTGAGATTTGTATACACAGGGGAAGACTATTATGAGCTGCTCTCCATATAAATTGTTTTACCTTCATCGGACACGGCGCTCACCATATGGAGTTCCAACTGAAACTATTTTCCATCCTGATTTGCTTGTCCTTCTTCACCCGCTCATACTCTTTCCAGTTTCTTGCATACTCCCTCCGTCTGCGAATAAGTGTACATCTAGCTTTTGTCTTAAGTCAAAGTTTTAAAATTTTGACCACCTTTCTAGAAAAAAGTAAAAATATTTATGGCACCAAATTCGTATCACTAGATTCAATTCGAAATGTACTTTCATAATATATCAATTTGATGTCATATGTGTTACTATTATTTTCTATAAAGTTGGTTAAAATTTCAAAACTTTGACTTAGAATGAAAGTTAGATGTACACTTATTAACAGACGGAGAGAGTAGGTTGTATGCAGACGGGTGGTACCACACCCACCCGTCTTCCAAGTCCTCTTTAATTGGGATTGTAAGGATGATATTTGTGCCAGCCAATCAGACAGTTGAAGAACGAAAAGAAGCATACTGATTTCATAGTGAAGACACTTCAACCCCAAGTTTCTGCGGTCTTATTGATTGACTTCTGTAGTTGGGGAAACAAAACAACACATTTGTCACAATCCAAGCATGTAAGAGCATCTCCAGCCGTTGGCCCCCAGGCGGCGATTTTACGCGCCCCCTGGGGGCGAGCCGGTGATAAAATCGGCGCGGGGGCGAGCGTGTTCCCAGCCGCTCGCCCCAGGGTCGCCCCAGGCGCGTATTTTTTTATTTTAAAAGATCTGAATTCGGTAAAGTTGGACCAAACTCGGCATAAATTCGGCTAACTTGCATTCATATTCAACATGTTCGGAGTTTACATAAATTATTTTTAAAAAAGACATCTACAGGGCGAAGAAGTCGCTGTGCGCGGCGAAGCCGCCGATGTCGCCGCCGTCCTCGTCGTCGTCAGCGGCCTTCTCCTTCTTGATGGCGCGGCCGCCCCTGCTGCTGGACCCCTGCCCGGCGTCTCCAATTCAGACCGGTGGCGGCGGCGCGGCATCGTCGTCGCTATTGACGAGGACGACGACCCCTCCCTCGTCCCGGCCGCGGCGCCGGGCTTCGAAGCACTCCAAGGCCGCCTCGTCGCGCTCCCACTTCAGGGGCGCCTCGTCGTCGAGCTCCTCCTCCTTGACGCCGCCGGCGAGCCCCGGCTCGCGCTTGACGGCGGCAAGCCCCGGCTCCGTCTTCGGTTTGACGAAGCACGGAGGTGCCGAGGAGGAGGCGCGCCGGCCGCCCTCGTTAATGACGATGTCGGCGCTGCGGGTGCGCCGACCGAGCGGCGTCTCCCTGGCGGGCTCTGGCTTGACGCCGACGAGCGCCGGCGAGCCGGTAGAGTGGGAGGAGGAGGAAGAGCCAAACCTCCTGGGAACCCATGTCCCAGCGCTCGGGGGGGGGGGTGGGGGGGGAGGGGGTGGGACGGGGGGACGGGCGCCGCGGCAGGGTATGCCAGCGGCGAGTTGTTGCCGCCCTCGAGGTACTCCAGCACCCCGTGCAATGTGCGGCCAGGGACGCCCCACCAGAGGCGGCGGCCATCACTGTTCTTGTTGCCCCCACAACCGGCGCCCCGTTCGTGGACGCCATCCGCTGTGCCTACCGCCGCTGGAAATACGCCACCCATGCCGCGTGGTTGTCGGCGGTGTACTGGGGGAGGGCGCGCTGCTCGTCAGTCAGGGACGACCGCACGCGAAGGAAGAGCCAAACCTCCTGGTGACCCACGGCCCAGTGCTCCAGCGGGCGGGGGGGGGGGGGGGGCGACGCTGCGGCAGGGTATGCCAGCGGCGGGTTGTTGCCGCCCTCGAGGTACTCTAGTACCCCGTGCAATGTGCGGCCGGTGACGCCCCACCAGAGGCGGCGGCCGTCGCTGTTCTTGAGGCCCCCCACGACCGGCGCCCCGTTCGTGGACGCCATCCGCTGTGCCTGCCGCCGCTGGAAATACTCCGCCCACGCCGCGTGGTTGTTGGCGGCGTACTGGGGGAGGGTGCGCTTCTCGTCAGTCAGGGACGACCACACGCGGTCGACCTCGGCGGCGTAGATGTCAGGGCGCGCGTCGACATCGGGCACCGGGGGGATGGGGACGCTGCCGCTGCTGAGCCTCCACCCCGTTGGCCCGGCGCGCATGTCCGGCGGCGTCGGGATGTTGGCCTCGAATAGAAGCCATGCTTCTGACGACTGGAGCGAGCGGCGGCCGAAGCCGTTGGCTACCGCGGCGTCGCCAGGGAAGCATCCGGCCATCACTGCAGAGGGAAGGAGGGAAGGGGAGGACGGGGGAGATAGAGCTCGGCGGCGCGGACGGGAAAGAGCAGAGCTCAGCGGCGGCTGGTTTGGGCTCGGGCTGGTGTGGCCAGCGGCGAGGGGGAGCGGCGGGTCTTTATAGCCCGTGCCGTGTGTACGCGTGGCGGGAGGGGAGGCATCGCCACGCCGCCGTGACGCGCCGTCTCGTGAGGAATCAGTGGAAGGCTGACCGGCGGCAGCCTTGCCATTGATTCCCCGCAGGAAATCGAGGCGCTCTGGGGAAGACGAGGCGTCGTCTTGCTGACGCGGCTGGCCCGTGGCTCTTTCGCGCCAAAACCGTTCGCCCCGGCGTCCCCGGGCGCCCCCAGCGCGCCGGGTTTGGCCTGGGTCCACCGGCGTCAGTTTCGGCCCAAACCGGCTAAAAAGGGCTCCTGGGGGCGCGATTGGGCCGATTTTTGGGTGCCGGCGCGGCAAAAACGCCTAGGGAGGGCCTGTTGGGGGCGCGGCTGGAGATGCTCTAAGATGTAAATGTGAAGAGAATAATATTGCATCTAGATAACAAACACTAGAGAGCAGCCCCATCAGTATGAATGCACTAATTGTTTCTCAAGATGAAGATAGATGACCCACCCACAAGTATAGGGATCGCAACAGTCTTCGAGGGTAGCATTTCTCCAAATTTATTGATTCAACACAAAGGGGGCCCAAATAACATTTGTGAGTCTTTAGCAGTTGAGTTGTCAATTCAACCACGCTTGGAAAGTTATTCTCTGCAGTAAAGTGTTTAGTAGCACAGTAGTGTGATATTTTGATAATAGCGGTAAAGGTAACATTGACGATAGCAGTTTTGTAGCAATTGTAACAGTAGCAACAACTGTAGTAGTAACTTAGCAAAGACAATATGAGCAAAGCGTAGGCATTGGATCAGCGATGTTTATTTGTATGGATGACATTCATCATACAACAGTCAGAACCTAGAGTGATACACAATAGCTCCAATTCATCAATTCAATGTAGGCATGTATTTCGTATATAGTCATACATGCTTATAATAAAAACTTGCATGACATATTTTGTCCTACCCTCCTGTGACAGCGGGGTACATAAGGAAATCCAATGGTAATTAAGGCCTCATTGTATAGATACCGAGGTACCTAGGGTTACAAATAAGTCGGTTGGCAAATACTCGGCAATCTACCTTGGAATCTTGGGGTACACATCAAGTTTTTGACCATTCCTTCCCATCATTCTTACACCAAATGAACGAGGTCCACCAGTTGATGAGGTTAGAGGGGCGGTTGGTGTCCTTGGCCCAGCCCAAAGGACTGGCAACCGACATACCGAGCACCCCCTAATCCATAACTTAGTCAGTCACAACTCTTCGTTGGCACCTCCCAGCACCGTCGCAGCAGCACATTATACTACTTGTAGCACCTCCTATCACTGGCCATAGCTCGGTGCACCATTGCTTGCATGAGCGCGGCCGCCGCCACATCTCGCCGTTGCAGCTCCACACTACACCTGTCACAACATTGCCGGGTGCCAGTCCCAACACAGCCTCCCACCGTTGCAACATCCGCATGCCGTTGTAACTAACTTGTCGTCATGCTGATCCCAACACCACTACACACTAGTTCCAGCATTGGCGTCCGGTGGTCCCAAGACCGCCACGCCATTCTTTTTCCGTGCGCCTGTTGTAGCTCGGCGTCATGTCGGTTTCAACATCTTAGTCCACCGGCCCCAACATCCCGTGTGCTTGTAACGGCGAGAGGACAACAATAATCTCCATATTTTTAATAAGTACTCCCTTTATATACTAATATTAAAGCGTTTATAGATCACTAAAGTACGAAGGGAGTATATTAGTGGACAAACATAGAAAGCATTGACTTTTGACTTAATAATTTATTTATAGGCCATCTATTTGGTGACCGATCGAGGGAGCAGAGCAGGTACACCTTTAAAAAGGAGTGGCTAA
Organism: Triticum aestivum; assembly: GCF_018294505.1. Lineage (NCBI taxonomy): Eukaryota > Viridiplantae > Streptophyta > Magnoliopsida > Poales > Poaceae > Triticum > Triticum aestivum. Next base: position 82,078 of record NC_057803.1, on the reverse strand, counting down.
TTTGGGCATGGCGCGTAAATCTCTCGTGGCCTCTCACCCTCCCCTCTCCTTGATTCATGCAGCTGGCAGGTATATAAGGAGAGCCACCTCCATGAATCTTGATCCATCCATCCTCTCCTCCAACCAAGGAACCAAGCATCGATATCGCAATCGCAATCGCAAGAGAAGCAGCAATGGCGGTGCAGCTGCAGCGCACGGTGGCGCTCTTCCTGGCCGTCGCCCTTGTGGCGGGGCCAGCCGTCTCCTACGCCGCCGATGCCGGCTACGCCCCCGCCACCCCGGCCCCCGCCACCCCTGCCACTGCCGGCTACGGCCCCGCCACCCCGGCCCCCGCCTCCCCTGCCCCCGCCACCCCTGCCGGCGGCTACGCCCCTAAAGGGCCAGCTGGGACGCAGCCCAAGGCGACGACCGAGGAGCAGAATGTGATGGAGCAGGTGAACAACGCCTTCAAGGCGGCCGTGGCGGCCGCCGCCGTCGTCCCTGGGCCGGACAAGTACAAGAAGTTCACCGACACCTACATCCCGGACGTGGACAGGGCTATAGCGGACGTCTTCAAGGGGTCCAACGCCTCAACTTTCACCGCCAAGATCGGCATGGCCCAGAAGCTCGCCTACGACTCCGCCGACGGCGCCACCCCCGAGGCCAAGTACGACTCCTTCATCGCCATCCTCAGCGAGTCCCTCCGCATCATCGCCGGCACCCTCGAGATCCACGGCGTCAAGCCCGCCACCGAGGAGGTCAAGGGCCCCATCCCCGCCGCCGAGATGCAGGCCGTCAACCAGATCGACACCGCCTTCAGGATTGCCGCCACCGCCGCCGACGCTGCCCCCGTCAACGACAAGTTCACCGTCTTCGAGTCCGCCTTCGACAAGGCCATCAAGGAGACCACTGGCGGCGCATACGCGGGCTACAAGTTCGTCCCTGCCCTCGAGTCCGCCGTCAAGAAGGCCTACGCCGCCACCGTTGCCGAGGCGCCCGAGGTCAAGTTCACCGTCTTTGAGGCCGCCCTCACCAGGACCATCGCCGCCATGTGCGTCGCAGCCAAGGGCGCCGCCGGCGCCTCTAACGGAACTGATGCTGCCGGTGGCTACAAAGCTCCCGCCGCAGAAGCAGCAACCGCCACTCCCACTCCCGCCGCCGAAGCAGCAGCAGCAACCACCACTCCCACTCCCGCCGCCGCTGCCGGTGGCTACAAAGCTCCCGCCGCCGAAGCAGCAGCAGCAACCACCACTCCCACTCCCGCTGCCGCTGCCGGTGGCTACAAAGCTCCCGCCGCCGAAGCAGCAGCAGCAACCGCCACTCCCGCCGCCGCTGCCGGTGGCTACTAGTGCACGTACGTGATCATAAGATTGTGGCGGCCCGCGATTTTGATCGATAATCATCAATTCTTGCGTCCATGCATGCATGGCTAGCTTATTAATTAATTAATTACGTACAGTAATTTGTTTCGGAGAGAGACATCGATAATCATCTGTAAAGCATATATGGATGAGATATAGTATATATCATCCATCTGTAAAACATTCTTTATATATAATATACACGGGCTCATAATTATTCCGTTATATATATGCCCGTGCGTTGTAATGGAAAAAAATGATGGTTTGTGTCGGCATAATGTCCCACACACCGGATTCACTATGAAGAACATATTGCAATGCAATATCCTTCTACAAAATGAACAATAAAAAAGACGTTGCAATTTAGCCATCTCTTACTGATTTTATTTAAGTATAACCCTTCCTTTAATTACCATGACGTCCTCATCCGTTTTAGTTGGGAATCAAATCCTTCATTTTCTAATTTAGCAGCCCTTCCTTTCAATTATCCCACCCTTTTACCTCAAGTGCTTCCTTTAATTAGCCTCATCTATTTGAATATTCTATTTATTAAGACCACAATCTTTCTTTTAATTATTCCACCTGTTTACCCATATTGTTTTTTAGTTAGTCACATTCGTTTAAATATTTTATTTAAACCCATAATCCTTTCTTTAATTAGCTCGTTCGCTTAATTAGCTCGCCCTAAACATCAGGACTGCCACTCTATATTTAGAGAGCGAGTTGGGATTAGTAAATGTGAATCGTGCATAGGTCATTGGTTGTTACGTTGAAGATCCGGACATGAGGTCATGTGTTCAGTTCCAACAATGTTGATTTATTTTGACCCAATTATTTTTTCACGGTCTCTCTGAAAGCTCATAAAAGGCCCATCAACATACAAATACCTGGCCCAGGTCGCTTAGCCAAACGAAAAGGACTAAATCAAACCAAGAATACCTATATCCATGGGTGTAGGTTCTCAGGGACCGTTGATCGGAGACTTCCCGTTTTGCCCGGGGGCTGCTTCGATCCAAGGCGTCAGCGAGCAGCGGCAAATGACGCGTCACCGGCTCGTCCACGGCGCCGGCGTAGTCGGGTTGCAGAGGGGCTTGGTTGTAATTTCCTTTTCTGTGTGGACCTTTCAGTAATTTGGCCGTTTTAATATCAACTCCTTTTCTCGCAAAATAAATAAATAAACATGATGACTGCCACTCGTATATTTAGAGTGAGTTGGGATTAGTAAATATGAAAGGTGCATAAGTCTTTGGTTGTTACATTTAAGAGATAGACAGGAGGTCTTGTGTTCAATTCCCACAATGATTTGGGTGGTGTGATGGCCACATAATCGTAGACTGGTTAGTTATTGCTTGTGAAATTCCTTCATCGTCTATGTACGTTTGTCAGAATTCTGTTTGTACTTTGTAGTAGTAAAATTGCATCAGCACTCCCTCAAAAACCACTACCTTTTGATGTGTTTGTGAGTACCGACTGTTGCTGCACCGACAGGCCTCCATCTACGTTTTCACATTAGGCTCCGGCCAGCCGCCGCCGAGGCACATAGGGTGCCCTCGTCTCGCCGGATTCGCACATTACCACGGACTCCTGTTTCAAGGTAGCATATGGTACACAGATGGTCTCATAGGGGTATTCGACACCAACGATGAGGAGATCGTGCCGGTTCATCTGCCTCCCGCATCACCTCATCTGCGCCCCGGGTGACGGTGAACTGTTTGAGATGGGTGACATGCTTGCCTTCTCATGTCCTGATTATCCAATGACAGCCATTGATATCTGGGTGATGCAGCAGAACCACCAAGGCGAGGTCTGGGATTTCAAGTGTCGGGTTTAATTGGTCATTGCGGAGATCAGCCAGCAGTGTCAGTGTCCCTACAGTGACCACTATGTGTTAGTTCTGCCTGGGGATGATGGGTTGCTCATTTTGATCAGGTGTGACGACTGACGACTGGTTGTTTCAGGTTGATGTCAATGGCAAGTTGATTGCCAGTTTCCATCCCAGAGGCATCAATTTCACTCCTTATTTGCTCAAGCAAACTCTTGTTCAACATACCTTCTTTCCGACACTAGAGGTAAGTTATGTTGTCAACGCTCCGCCTTTCATCTGACCCGACGATTATGAATATGCTGTCAACACTTAGAGGGCTGTTGAGTGTGGTGGTGCTTCTTATCAGCCTAGCTCTCCGTACCCACATGAGCTGCATATGTTGTCAGCATACTTGGCCTTTTTATCTTAGAGGGCTGTTGAGTGTTGTGGTGCTTCTTATCGGCCTAGCTCTCCGTATCCACATGAGATGTAGTATGTGTTAACTAGATCCACTATTAACCTTCTTTGTTGATGTATAAAAGAAGTATGATTAGGAAGCTATGATTGTCAGATGTATGCTTTGTGTTATATATATTTATTGAATATCCTCTTGTGTTGAAGTGGCTGCTGTGAGTGTTGATGCTAAAATTACAAGTCATTTGGGTCAACCTTTAAAATGTTTGCCAATTGATTTGACTCGTGTTTTCTTGAACTCAATAATGGATTACTTTCCCCCCTTTATATATTGTTTATCTGTGTATGCTTTATAGATTTGTTTATTGACCTAAAGAATTGACTTGTCATTTATTGAGCTCTTTATTCTAGATAGTTTCCTGTTGTATTTTGTGTTTAAGCTGATGATGGACGGAGTCTGATTATCCTCAGCACCAATTTTTTTATAAGAGCACACATAATTAGTTTAATTGAAAGATTGCGTTATAAGCAAATTTTTCATGAAATGTTCTGTTTGCAATCCATTCTTATTCATGATTCCATTATCTCTGGTTAGGTATTGAAACATACTTCTATAGTTCTGCCTTTGCCTTGCATCGTTAGGTATTTGTATTAATCACTTCACTTTAGTTGCTAACCACACTAAGGAATCAATGTTGCATCTGGTGTTTGATCTTAAGATAAACTCCAGAAATGAAACTTGTACTGATAAGGATATCATTGTCAGGCTCAGCTCTCATATTGTGCTCCCCTTTTGATTCTGAAAGTTCCAGCATGCTCTTTTCTAAATTCGATGGGCGCAATGTGTATGGATTAGGTCCACTATGCGTCGGCCCGTTTGTTTTTCATGTAGACAGGTTATGATCACAAGAAGATCTGAATTTTAAGTCCTGGCCATTCTGTTTTTTCTTTGGCCGGCACAATATGTTTGAATTTGGTTCACTATGAGCCGACTTGTTTCTTTTTGATGTAGATGAGTTATGATCACAAGAAGCTCCTCGACTGTTTTGTGGTTGCTTGAGATTTATACTCATTAGAACATCTTTTTGGGCTAAAGTGGCTGTTGACACACGAACACGTCACGTGTACCCTCGACGCCGGGGGTGATGCACCACAGCTCGCGTCGAAGGAGACCCGACCGACAGTGCGATACGCAGGACAATCGGCGGGTGCTTTTGAGACCCGAAACCCCGCACGCCCGGGAGGGACCCCGTCAGGGCGCGATTCACGTCCTAGAGTCCTAGTTCTACTCTAACTCGGATTCAGTCTGAATCTGGCCCAAACTCCTGTCTTGCTCCTTGCGCGGGCCATCGAATTTGCATATGACTTCCGATGAAGATGGCCCAAATATCAAATATGCACGCCTTGATGAGACAAACAATTCTCGTGTTGACCACTTTTCCAAACAAGGACATCTTGAATGCTTTACGAGGTCATCTTTACCTTCCAGTCGGACTCCGTCTTGTAGCTGACTGTACTGTCCGAGTCTCGTAGTGAATTTGCAGGCCGTATACTATCTTAGATGATGACAGGTGCTACTGCATATACAACAGGTGCATTCTGTCAATAAAATTCAATTGACAAAACTATATCACAAACCTCAAAACCTCTTAGAAGGCTCGTGAAGGCCTCGTTCAATCCACTCTTCACGGATAGAACCCTTTTGACCACCGTAGCCATCAAGGTACGATGCTCTTCTGAAATGGATGCTCGTCATAGCAAGCCCGTCAGCATGTCCGGCGCTTCCGGGTCTTCGGAAATCGTTGCCGAAGTATGACATTCCTGAGAAGGAACCCGCTCACTTGCCTCCAGAATCATCTCCGGCTGTAAACCGGACGGTTCGGGGACGCCAGTCTTGATCCAGGAGCCCCGAGTGACAGAGGCACTGCCTTCGGGTAACACCTTCTTCGCTTCCTGTACTAATTGGTGTTAAGGAGGAGCCCGTCGGGACGATACCTCGGTATCATCTCCCCTGTTGGGCGATGTGGCTGGAGGAGGCGTGACACTCTCCATCATCTTCGGAAGAAGATCTCCCGAGGAGGAGGAGGATTGAGAAGCACTAGGCGTTAACCTGCATGGACGAACGTACATCGGATGATTACTTCACTAATAGGAAAAGAATGAGGTGCGTTCAAAGTAACCCAGCCTCGCTTACTGTCTGCCTCGAGGTTCATCCTTGTCATCGAACTCTACGGCAGCCTTGCTCGCCTGGCCCAAGCCGCTCGACGATGGAGTTTTTCCTCTCTTAGAAGGATTCTCCTCCTGATCTTCGGAGGCAACCCTCTTCTTTCCCTGGAGGCCCCCCTCTGCACTCTTGCCCTTGGGCAAAGGGATTTCGGTTTCCCCGAATGCAGCCACCTGATACGGTGTCGGAATCAACATTCTCGTCCGCAGGTCGGTCGCAGGGCCTTCGGGAAGAGGCGCCGGACACTAGATTAGCATCGTTTTCTTTATCCAGTCCTGTACAGGGACGGATTGTTCAGTATCTTGTTAAGAGATGCCTGAACTGAAGGTGGTCGGATATCGAGTACTTACCGAAGTGTCCGGATGATTGCAGTCGAGACCAACATCTTCGGTGGTGTCCGTCCATTGCTCTTGTTCCCCGAAATATAATTTCCACATTCCTCCATGCATAGTGCCGAAGAAGTGCTGTAGAGTCCGCCGCCCTTCTGGGTCAAACTCCCACATACGAAGAGGCCGCCGCTGACATGGCAAGATCCGGTGGACTAGCATTATTTGAACGACGTTCACAAGATCGATGCCCTTCTCGGTAAGGCTCCGGATGCGACTATGCAGAGTCTGCACTTCATTGATGGATCCCCAGTCCAATCCCTTATTGACTCACGAAGCAAGCTGAATTGGAGGGTCAGGCCGGAGCGCAGGTGTAGCTGCCCACTTGGGGCCCCATGGCTTGTTGATATAAAACCACCCCTGCTGCCATATGTCGGAAGATTTGGCGAAAGATCATTTGGGCCAAACCACACCGGCCAACTTGCCTATTGTGACATTGCCGCACTCTGCCTGCTCCTCCTCTGTCACCTGCGACCTCACGTCAAAGGTCTTGAGCCACAAACCAAAGTGCGGAGGAGTCCGCAGTAAGGCTTCACACGTGACGATAAATGTTGAGATGAGGAGAATAGAGTCCGGGGCCAGATCGTGAAAATCTAGCCCATAGTAGAACATGAGCCCCCAGACGAAGGGGTTAAGCGCGAACCCTAGCCCGTGAAGAAAGTGGGATACAAATACGGCCCTCTCGCCAGATCTGGGGGTCGGTATGACTTGCCCTTGTGCCGGAAGCTGATGAAAGATTTCTGAGGTTAGATACCTCGCTACGCGGAGCTTCGCAATGTCCTGCTCTGTGACAAAAGAAGCCACCCACCGGCCCTGATGGTTGGATCCGGACATGACTAGGGCTGGTGGCGATTGGAACCCAAGGGTTGGAACTTGGGGTGGCTGGGGTTGAGGAAGACGCAAGCGCAAGGGAAGAAAAGGAGACTGGGTCCCTATATAAAAGGCCTCGAATATTGGGCGTCTCCCCCGGGGTCTCTAAACTTACCTATCACCAAGGAGTTGTACCCAGGGGACGGTTGGGTTACCCATGCCTGCATTAATGAAAATCTCGTAAATAAAGGGACACGATCTCTGCCTTGACAAGACGTGCCAGTAAAACCGCACCCCGAGACATGGGGCAGCTCGCTAGCCGACAGTTGGAAATAGTAACCGGGCAGGCATGATATGATGTCATGAAAAATTATCAACAAGTTGGGCTCGTGGGGTATTACATTCTCTGCCATTATATACACAGGTCCGGATATACTTACTTCATCCGAATTCTGGAGTTCAGAAGGAGGGAACCCGCCTTGCAATGCCGAATACAAATCTGCGCGCCGGACTCCTCGTCATTGAAGCCAGGTTCAGGGGCTACTGAGGGAGTCCTGGACTAAGGGGTCCTCGAGCGTCCGGCCTGTTATCCATGGGCCGGACTGATGGGCTGTGAAGACATGAAGGCCGAAGACTGCACCGTGTCCGTATTGGGCTCTACTTGGCGTGGAAGGCAAGCTTGGCGATCGAAGATTCCTTCTTATGTAACCGACTCCATGTAAACCCTAGATCCTCTCGGTGTATATATAAACTGAAGGAGGGGTAGTCCAGGGAGGGGATACCCCATATACTCATTACCATACCCATATAGGCTAGACTTCTAGGATTTAGCCATTACGATCTCGTGGTAGATCAACTCTTGTAATATTCATATTCATCAAGATCAATCAAGCAGGAAGTAGGGTATTACCTCCATAGAGAGGGCCTGAACCTGGGTAAATGTCGTGTCCCCTGTCTCCTGTTACCATCGATCCTAGACACACAATTCGGGACCCCCTACCTGAGATCCGCCGGTTTTGACACCGACAGGGGGTTTGGGGGTTTTGGGGGTTTTGTAGGGTTAATGTAGGGGTTTCATATATTGTGTTAGCTAGCTAATAGAGAGAAGTGTCCTCTCGTATCTCTGTGCTTAGTCGATGCTATGTACTATACGTATAGAGAGGACTCGACATGCTAGCTAGTAAGCAAATGAAGGAAACCATTAATTACAAAAGATTGTCATGAACATATACAAGGAGAAGTGATCGACCTCTCCTTTTCTGAGAGATTGGTTGAACAACAAGTTTTTCTATATCTATCCGATGCTACTGGCTACATATATACAATATAAGATCTCTTACAATCCCCTAACATCTGAACTCAGGTTCCACATGGTATTCTTCGTTTTTATTGATGACGTGGTCAAGAAAGAATCCCGCCAATTCCTCTTGAATTGCTCGTATGCGATCTTGTGGTAGGAGTTCATCCCGCATCTGAAACATCTAATTTGAAGAAGGGGGTCAATACATATATATGAGTGAAACTCAACACAAATGATGGTAAAAAAATAAAATTGTGAATATTATTGCTTACGCACTTCATATTGTTTTTAGAGTAGCCCCGCTCACAATAGTATCCACAGTAATTATTCCCGGGTTCCTACCACAACCACTTTACAAGAAATAGAGGTCAATCAAACTGATAAGCAAGCATGCTAAATGGTATTGATGAAACTAGCTAGAATCACTTGGAGATGCACGGAACTAGCTAGTAGTACTTACTTTCGGGTGTGTAAATCACAGCTCCCCAGCAGTCCCGGAGCTTGTGCGGTGAAATTTTTCCAAACCCTGCCAGACAAAGAAAGCAATTACTTGATATCAGGAAATGAACTAAGTTGCCGACATGGTGCGATAATGATCGACTGAACTTACTTCTCGAGCATTGTAGTCATGACCTCATACTCCTCGGGATCTTTTCGTCTCGAGTCTATGACGGTTACTAGTCCCTGCTCAAGCTTAACTCTAGCATAATAAAGTGGAAGCTGCGCACGCATGCATAACTCATCAATTACATTACTATAACCTCGAGTAATAATGGAAACCGAATATGCACAAGACAGTAACACTCACTTGAAGTTGTAAAGAAAGAGTATTTTAACATTCCACTCACTTGAAGTTGTAAGGAAAGAGTATTTTATCTTTGTTTTGATTTTGAAGCAACGATCGTAGCAAGTTGGCCTTGGTTTGTCTGGCATCATATTTAACATTCCATTCATCTATGAGATTTATGTTAATGAACCCAATATCACTGATTTGTATTTTCTTGCATTCTGCGATCTTCAATTTGCATAATATAGTGAGGATAATTATATATACATGCAATGAAAGAGCTAAGCTATATATAGAGACTTAATTACAGAAGTAGTACTTACAGACAGTAGCAAGTGATGATTATTTTATCGAGGGCCTTTTGATTGAAAAACTGGAAGAACTCCTCAAATGGAATAGACAACAGATCAATTCCAACGAGGTCATGCTCCTCTTTAACTCTCAGTGTCAAAGTATCCTTCCCAGACTTGCTGCAGGTGTCCATGTACCACTCAGGGAATCTTTGCATCATTGTTGTTAGAGGAGGATGACCAGATTCGACGAGAGGCTTCCTGTGCCGGTATTTGAATTCGTCCACCTCCATTATATCAAAATGTGCATCGTCGGGCAGGTAATCTCTAGGATTGGTACCGGGCACCATCCTCGAATGATTAGCGACGATATCGCTAGACACCTTGAGCGGGGGGTACGATTGGTTTGCTTGTTTGCCGAGCTGGGGAATTTTTTCCCACTTCTTCGTTCCGCTAACCTTCGATCACTGCAAGTACTTCCTGACCGGGACGCTTCCTTATATGAACTTTGAATAATGTGATCATAGTTGGTAAGCGGCGGAGAAGGTGGTGGTCACTTTAGGGCATCGACAGTGCGCTGAACTTTCACGGGATCTATCTTCTCCTCCGGAGGTGGATGTTTCTTAGCTCTTTGCGTTTCAAAGAAGTCCTTCACTTGGGCTTTACAGATCTTCGTGTTTTCCTCCTCGGTCATCTCGTATGGTAACTTCTCTAGAGGCTTGAGAGATGGACCGAATCTGTATTGCCTCCCGCCTCTGGCTATACTGCTAGACGTTGGAGCAGCCGGAGCGGCTGCGGCTGTCTTCTTTCATTACTTACGAGGCGGTGAAGAAGAAGGCAGAGTGCTACGACGCACCGGAGTAGACAGAGCGATGGCGGTTGTCTTCCGCTATTGTTGATGAGGCAGAGGAGGAGGCGGGCTGCTCGAACACGCAGGCGCATGCGGAGAAGGAGGCGGAGTGCCCTGACTTGCCGGAGGAGGAGGAGGCAGAGGCGTCTAGTTCGGAAGGTTGATGAGCTCCTTCCGAACACGCAGGCGCAGTCTTTAGAGCATGACCCAGCTGACTATCCCCTTCACCGGTAGGGTGGTCAAGCTCGAGCTCCTCAAATACCTCTGTTATTTTAGCAACCATCACTACAGCATAGCCTTTTGGAATCGGAAGGCAGTGAAAAGTTGCGCCAGGTTCATGAGGTGCAACAGAGCCAACAGCTGCCATGACTTTGAGGTGCCCCCATTGCGCCATAAGGTGGCAATCTTGAGCCTCCGTGATGGCATCCACAGGGTAGCTGGGAGCCATGAAGTCAGGCTGCTGAAGGAGCTTAGTGGAAGCCATGCTGCTTCTCCGCTGAGATGGCAGGGTAGCTTCTAAGGTAGCTCTGGCAGGTCGCTGGTTCTGAACTAGTGCTTGTTGTTCCTCTAGTGCTCGTACCCTTGCATTCAGGTTCTGCAGTTCGGTCAGCTCCACTTTCCTCCTCCTCTCTCGGGTTTTGTAACCGCCGGCGCTGGGAAACCCAACCTTCCACGCAATGGAGCCAGCCGTGCCTCGTGTTCGTCCTGGATGCTCAGGATTGCCGAGGGCCAGTGTGAGCTCGTCGTTCTCTCTATCGGGAACGAACGTCCCTTGTTGTGCTACGACGATATACTGCTGAAGCTTCTTGACGGGTATGTCAAGTTGCTCGTCCGTCCAAATGCACTTCCCTGTTTCAGGGTCCAACGTTCCCCCAACCCTGAAGAAACATGTCGTTGAATGGTCTGGCCAGTGGAATGTCTCTGGTTCGACCCCTTTAGCAAGCAGCTCATTCTCAGCCTTGTCCCACAACGACCGGGCTTTGAGGTAGCCACCTGACCCCGTGCGATGGTGAAGCTCCTTCTTTGCATCATTTTTCTTGTTTGTCGCTGACATCTTCCTACTCTTCTCCGATGTCTTGTAGGCCACAATGCGAGCCATTGATCTCTTATCTCCTCAAATCGGCCGGTGAATTTGGAGTCTTCCCTTTGTCGACAAACGTTGATTTCAACTCATTCTTCCACCTCTTGAATAGATCTGCCATCTTCTTAAGAGCATGAGCCTTGACCAATGGCTATATATCTGGCTTCTCCGGATCCTCCTCTGGCGGTAGGGTGAAATTTGCCTTCGGCGCGGTCCAAAGATCATCTTTCTGCCTATCATTGACATAAGACACTTGAGGGTCTTCGTTCTTAGGCTTATACCATTGGTGGATGCTGATCGGGATCATGTCCCTAACAAGAACCCCGCACTGAGCAGAAAATGCTTCATTGGTCCGGTTGGGTTCAATCAGTTGGCCATCGCCCGCAATTGCTGTGATCGTGAACCTTTCATCCTGGTGCAACCTTTTCTTCGGGCCTCATCTTATTACCGAAGTTTGGCTCGATTCAGAGGGCTAGAAAATAAGAAAGAAGAGAGTTAATATGTGCATAGGCTTAATTAATATATATACCTGGCCGGACTCCATTCGGTCACCGGAGCCATCATCACGGTCTCCTTCTTCCACTGGCATTCAGTCACTTGATAGATGGATATATAGTTTCTACAAATATTACAACATGGCAATTAATATACAAACTTGACAGATGGATATATTAGTGGCAAACATAGACCTAGCTAGCTAATCGCTATTTGGAAGGCCTTTGCTGAAATTGTACCAAAAGGCGAATTATTCCATCAGGAACTCCGTTCCAAAACAACTTTGAAGAGCTTCGTAGCATCATACGCCTGTTACTTCCGGCAAATGATGAAGCCATGGATCTCTTCAATACTTTGACACACAACATGACATATAGAAGTATATATATATATATATATATATATATATATATATATATATATATATGAGATTAGAAAAAAATTGGATCAACTTGTGCACATCCATAATGGGGGCATTCTTGATAAAACTGGACCCTCGACCCCTCGACGACCAACGACCCTCGACCCCTCGGCGACCCTCGACCTTCTACACTAGTTCACGACCCTTGACCACTCGGCGATCCACGACCCTCTACCCTAGTTCCCGACCCTCGACATGTCACGTTTGTCTAGTGTCAAAGGATTCAACAAAACCATGTCTTCATCATTAGACGAAAGTAACAGGCGCATGATGGTACGAAGCTCTCCAAAGTTATTTTGGAACTGAGTCCCAGATAGGATAATTCGCTTTTTGGTACAAAGTTCAACAAGAGCCTTCCGAATATCGCTATTTGGAAGGCCTTTGCTGAATTTCATACCAAAAGGCGAATTTACCTATCCGGGACTCCGTTCCAGAATAACTTTGGAGAACTTTGTACCATCATGCCCCGGTTACTTCTGGCTAATGATGAAGCCATGCATTTCTTCAATACTTTGACACAAGGCAACCTCTCGACCCCTCGGTGTTCCTCGACCCTCGACCCCTCGACAACCCTCAAACCCACAGTGACCCTCGACCCCTCGGTGACCCTCGACCCTCTACCCTCGTTCCCGACCCTCGCCCACTCGGTGATCCTCCACACCCTCGTTCCTGATAAAAATTAAGAAGAGGAAGAAGAAGGAAAAAAAGAGGAGAAGAAGAAAAAGAGGAGAAGAAGAAAAAAAGGAGAAGAAGAAGGAATAGAGGAGAAGAAGAAAAAATAGATTAATAATCTATTTTTTCTTCTTCTCCTCTATTCCTTCTTCTTCTTCTTCTCCTTTTTTTCTTCTTCTTTTTCATCTTTTTATTTGTTTCTCCTCTTCTTCCTCTCCTCTTCTTCTCCTTCTCCTTCTCCTTCTTCCTTTTCTTATTATTTTCCTTTTTCTTCTCCTTCTTTTTCTTCTAAATATGAACATATACATAAATGACTTTGATCATACACAATTTTCCTATACATACACAATATGTCTGAAGGCCGTTGTCGGTGTCAAAACTGGCGGATCTCGGGTAGGGGGCCCCGAAATGTGCGTCTAAGGCGGATGGTAACAGGAGGCAGGGGACACGATGTTTTACCAAGGTTCGGGCCCTCTTGATGGAGGTACAACCCTACGTCCTGCTTGATTATTCTTGATAATATGAGTAGTACAAGAGTTAATCAACCACGAGATCAGAGAGGCTAAACCCTAAAAGCTAGCCTATGGTATGATTGTATGTTGTCTTATGGACTAAAACCCTCCGGTTTATGTAGACACCGGAGGAGGCTAGGGTTACACAAGGTCAGTTACAAAGGAGGATATATGCATATCTATATTGCCTAGCTTGCCTTCCACGCCAAGTAGAGTCCCATCCGGACATGGGACGAAGTCTTCAATCTCGTAACTTCATAGTCCAACAGTCCGGCTGTCCGGAGACCCCCTAATCCAGGACTCCCTCAGTAGCCCCTGAACCAGGCTTCAATGACGATGAGTCCGGCGTGCAGTGTTGCCTTCGGCATTGCAAGGCGGGTTCCTCCTCCGAATACACCACAAATGAGTTTGAATACAAGGATAGTGTCCGACCCTGCAAAATAAGTTCCACGTACCACCGCAGAGAGAATAATATTTCCACAAATCTAATCTGCTAACACGTTTTGGCAGCATGACATCACGCCATGGCCCGATAATTATTTGAACCGTTTTTCTTTAACCAGCCCCGCACATAACGCGAGGCGGTTTCTTGACACGTCTTGTCAAAGCAGAGATCGTGTTCCCCTCATCACGGGATTCTCAACAATACAAACGTGGGTAACCCAACCGTGCCTGTTGGTATGACTCCTAGATCTTAGGTAAGTCTCGAACGGCCACGAGGAGGACGCCTGATATTCATCCCCTTTATAAAGGGATGGGGCTTTTTCTTTTTTCCCTCCCGCGCTCAATCGAATCCTTCCCCTGCCTTGAGTCCTAACACCCAAAGCCCAGGCCAGGCGCTTCAGACCTTCAATCATGTCCGGATCCAGCCTTCAAGGCTGGTGGATGCCTTCCTCCGTCACGGAGGAGGACATCAAGAAGTTGAGGGAGGCCAGACCGCCGAAATTTCGCATAGGCTGCTATTGGAAATATGCCCAAGAGGCAATAATAAAATGGTTATTATTATATTTCCTTGTTCATGATAATTGTCTATTGTTCATGCTATAATTGTGCTATCCGGAAATCGTAATACATGTGTGAATATATAGACCACAACATGTCCCTAGTAAGCCTCTAGTTGACTAGCTCGTTGATCAATAGATGGTTACGATTTCCCGACCATGGACATTGGATGTCATTGATAACAGGATCACATCATTAGGAGAATGATGTGATGGACAAGACCCAATCCTAAGCATAGCACAAGATTGTGTAGTTTGTCTGCTAGCGCTTTTCTAAAGTGTCAAGTATCATTTCCTTAGACCATGAGATTGTGCAACTCCCGGATACCGTAGGAGTGCTTTGGGTGTACCAAACGTCACAACGTAACTGGGTGGCTATAAAGGTACACTATAGGTATCTCCGAAAGTATCTGTTGGGTTGGCATGAATCGAGACTGGGATTTGTCACTCCGTATGACGGAGAGGTATCTCTGGGCCCACTCAGAAATGCATCATCATAATGAGCTCAGTGTGACTAAGTAGTTGGTCACGAGATGATGTGTTACGGAACGAGTAAAGTGACTGCCGGTAACGAGATTGAACAAGGTATTGGGATACCGACGATCGAATCTCGGGCAAGTAACGTACCGATTGACAAAGGGAATTGAATACGGGGTTGATTGAATCCTCGACATCGTGGTTCATCCGATGAGCTCATCGTGGAATATGTGGGAGCCAACATGGGTATCCAGATCCCGCTGTTGGTTATTGGCCGGAGAGTTGTCTCGGTCATGTCTGCATGGTTCCCGAACCCGTAGGGTCTACACACTTAAGGTTCGGTGACACTAGGGTTGTAGAGATATTAGTATGCGGTAACCCGAAGGTTGTTTGGAGTCCCGGATGAGATCCCGGACATCACGAGGAGTTCCGGAATGGTCCGAAGGTAAAGATTTATATATAGGAAGACCAGTTTCGGCCACGTTTCGGGGGTCACTGGTATTGTACCGGGACCACTGAAGGGTCCCGGGGGTCCACCGGGTGGGGCCACCTATCCCGGAGGGCCCCATGGGCTGAAGTGGGAAGGGAACCAGCCCCTGGTGGGCTGGTGCGCCCCCCTTGGGCCTCCTCCTGCGCCTAGGGTTAGAAACCCTAGGGGTGGGGGGCGCCTCCACTTGGCTTGGGGGCCAGGCCACCCCCTTGACCGCCGCCCCCCATCTAGATGGGATCTGGAGGGGCCGGCGCCCCCGTGGCCCCTATATATATTGGTGGGGAGGGAGGGCAGCCACACCCAAGTCCCTGGCGCCTCCCTCTCCCTCCGTGACACTTCTCCCTCTCGTTGGTGCTTGGCGAAGCCCTGCCGAGATCCCGCTGCTTCCACCACCACGCCGTCGTGCTGCTGGATCTCCATCAACCTCTCCTCTCCCCTTGCTGGATCAAGAAGGAGGAGACATCTCTCCCAACCGTACGTGTGTTGAACGCGGAGGTGCCGTCCGTGGCGCTCAGTCATCGGTGATTTGGATCACGACGAGTACGACTCCATCAACCCCGTTCTCTTGAACGCTTCCGCTCGCGATCTACAAGGGTATGTAGATGCACTCATCTTCCCCTCATTGCTAGATGACTCCATAGATTGATCTTGGTGATGCGTAGAAATTTTTTAAATTTCTGCTACGTTCCCCAACAGTGGCATCATGAGCTAGGTCTATGTGTAGTTTCTATGCACGAGTAGAACACAAGTTGTTGTGGGCACTGATTTTGTCAATTTACTTGCCGTTACTAGTATTATCTTGATTCGGCGACATCGTGGGATGAAGCGGCCCAGACCGACCTTACACGTACGCTTACGTGAGACTGGTTCCACCGACTGACATGCACTAGTTGCATAAGGTGGCTGGCGGGTGTCTGTCTCTCCCACTTTACTCGGATCGGATTCGATGAAAAGGGTCCTTATGAAGGGTAAATAGAAATTGGCAAATCACGTTGTGGTTTTGGCGTAGGTAAGAAACGTTCTTGCGAGAAACCTATAGCAGCCACGTAAAAACTTGCAACAACAATTAGAGGACGTCTAACTTGTTTTTGCAGCATGTGCCATGTGATGTGATATGGCCAAAATGATGTGATGAATGATATATGTGATGTATGAGATTGATCATGTTCTTGTAATAGGAATCACGACTTGCATGTCGATGAGTATGACAACCGGCAGGAGCCATAGGAGTTGTCTTAATTTATTTATGACCTGCGTGTCAACATAAACGTCATGTAATTACTTTACTTTATCGCTAGCCGTTAGCCATAGTAGTAGAAGTAATAGTTGATGAGACAACTTCATGAAGACACGATGATTGGAGATCATGGTGTCATGCCGGTGACGACGATGATCATGGCGCCCCGAAGATGGAGATCAAAAGGAGCAAAATGATATTGGCCATATCATGTCACTATTTGATTGCATGTGATGTTTATCATGTTTTACATCTTATTTTCTTAGAACGACGGTAGCATAAATAAGATGATCCCTCGCAATAATTTCAAGAAAGTGTTCCCCCTAACTGTGCACCATTGCTAAGGTCCGTTGTTCCGAAGCACCACGTGATGATTGGGTGTGGTAGGTTCTAACGTTCGCATACAACGGGTGTAAGCCAGATTTACACACGCAAAACACTTAGGTTGATTTGACGAGCCTAGCATGTACAGACATGGCCTCGGTACACGGAAGACCGAAAGGTCGAACATGAGTCGTATATAAGATACGATCAACATGAAGATGTTCACCGATGATGACTAGTCCGTCTCACGTGATGATCGGACACGGCCTAGTTGAATCGGATCATGTATCACTTAGATGACTAGAGGGATGTCTATCTGAGTGGGAGTTCATTGAATAATTTGATTAGATGAACTTAATTATCATGAACTTAGTCTAAAATATTTACAATATGTCTTGTAGATCAAATGGCCCACGCTAATGTTGTCCTCAACTTCAACGCATTCCTAGAGAAAACCAAGCTGAAAGACGATGGTAGCAACTATACGGACTGGGTCCGGAACTTGAGGATCATCCTCATAGCTGCCAAGAAAGCATATGTCCTTGAAGCACCGCTAGGTGAAGCACCACCCCAGCAAACCAAGACGTTATGAATGCTTGGCAGTCCCGTGTTGATGATTACTCCCTGGTTCAGTGCGGCATGCTTTACAGCTTAGAACCGGGGCTCCAGAAGCGTTTTGAGCAACATGGAGCATATGAGATGTTCCAAGAGCTGAAAATGGTTTTCCAAGCTCATGCCCGGGTCGAGAGATATGAAGTCTCCGACAAGTTCTACAGTTGTAAGATGGAGGAGAATAGTTCCGTCAGCGAGCACATACTCAAAATGTCTGGGTTGCACAACCGCTTGTCTCAGCTGGGAGTTAATCTCCCGGATGATGCGGTCGTTGACAGAATCCTTCAGTCGCTCCCACCTAGCTACAAGAGCTTTGTGATGAACTTCAATATGCAGGGGATGGAAAAGACCATTCCTGAGGTATATTCGATGCTGAAATCAGCGGAGGTGGAAATCAAAAAGGAACATCAAGTGTTGATGGTGAATAAAACCACTAAGTTCAAGAAAGGCAAGGGTAAAAAGAACTTCAAGAAGTACGGCAAGGGGGTTGCCACGCCCGGTAAGCAAGCTGCCGGGAAGAAGCCAAAGAATGGACCCAAGCCCGAGACTGAGTGTTGTTATTGCAAGGGAAGTGGTCACTGGAAGCGGAACTGCCCCAAGTACTTAGCGGACAAGAAGGCCGGCAACACCAAAGGTATATGTGATATACATGTTATTGATGTGTACCTTACCAGTACTCGTAGTAGCTCCTGGGTATTTGATACCGGTGCGGTTGCTCATATTTGTAACTCAAAACAGGAGTTGCGGAATAAGCGGAGACTGGCGAAGGACGAGGTGACGATACGCTTCAGGAATGGTTCCAAGGTCGATGTGATCGCCGTCGGCACGCTACCTCTACATTTACCTACGGGATTAGTTTTAAACCTCAATAATTGTTATTTAGTGCCAGCTTTGAGCATGAACATTGTATCAGGATCTCGTTTAATACGAGATGGCTACTCATTTAAATCCGAGAATAATGGTTGTTCTATTTATATGAGAGATATGTTTTATGGTCATGCCCCACTGGTCAATGGTTTATTCTTATTTAATCTCGAACGTGATGTTACACATATTCATAGTGTGAATACCAAAAGATGTAAGGTTGATAATGATAGTCCCACATACTTGTGGCACTGCCGCCTTGGTCACATTGGTGTCAAACGCATGAAGAAACTCCATGCAGATGGACTTTTGGAGTCTCTTGATTATGAATCATTTGACACGTGCGAACCATGCCTCATGGGCAAAATGACCAAGACTCCGTTCTCCGGAACAATGGAGCGAGCAACCAACTTATTGGAAATCATACATACTGATGTGTGCGGTCCAATGAGTGTTGAGGCTCGCGGTGGCTATCGTTATGTTCTCACCCTCACTGATGACTTGAGTAGATATGGGTATGTCTACTTAATGAAACACAAGTCTGAGACCTTTGAAAAGTTCAAGGAATTTCAGAGTGAGGTTGAGAATCAACGTGACAGGAAAATCAAGTTCTTGCGATCAGATCGTGGGGGAGAATATTTGAGTCACGAATTTGGCACGCACTTAAGGAAATGTGGAATAGTTTCACAACTCACGCCGCCTGGAACACCTCAGCGTAATGGTGTGTCCGAACGTCGTAATCGCACTCTATTGGATATGGTGCGATCTATGATGTCTCTTACCGATCTACCGCTGTCATTTTGGGGCTATGCTTTAGAGACTGCCGCATTCACTTTAAATAGGGCTCCGTCGAAATCCGTTGAGACGACACCGTATGAATTATGGTTTGGGAAGAAACCTAAGCTGTCGTTTCTAAAAGTTTGGGGATGCGATGCTTATGTGAAGAAACTTCAACCTGAAAAGCTCGAACCCAAATCGGAAAAATGCGTCTTCATAGGATACCCTAAAGAAACTATTGGGTATACCTTCTACCTCAGATCCGAAGGCAAGATCTTTGTTGCCAAGAATGGATCCTTTCTAGAGAAAGAGTTTCTCTCGAAAGAAGTAAGTGGGAGGAAAGTAGAACTTGATGAAGTATTGCCTCTTGAACCGGAGAGTGGCGCAGCTCAGGAAAATGTTCCTGAGGTGCCTGCACCGACTAGAGAGGAAGTTAATGATGATGATCATGAAACTTCAGATCAAGTTGCTACTGAACTTCGTAGGTCCACAAGGACACGTTCCGCACCAGAGTGGTACGGCAACCCTGTCCTGGAAATCATGTTGTTGGACAATGGTGAACCTTCGAACTATGAAGAAGCGATGGCGGGCCCAGATTTCGAAAAATGGCTGGAAGCCGTGAAATCCGAGATAGGATCCATGTATGAAAACGAAGTATGGACTTTGACTGACTTGCCCGATGATCGGCGAGCCATAGAAAATAAATGGATCTTTAAGAAGAAGACAAACGCGGATGGTAATGTGACCATCTATAAGGCTCGGCTTGTCGCTAAGGGTTATCGACAAGTTCAAGGGGTTGACTACGATGAGACTTTCTCACCCGTAGCGAAGCTGAAGTCCGTCCGAATCATGTTAGCAATAGCCGCATTCTATGATTATGAGATATGGCAAATGGACGTCAAAACGACATTCCTTAATGGTTTCCTTAAGGAAGAATTGTATATGATGCAGCCGGAAGGTTTTGTCGATCCTAAGAATGCTGACAAGGTGTGCAAGCTCCAACGCTCAATCTATGGGCTGGTGCAAGCATCTCGGAGTTGGAACATTCGATTTGATGAGATGATCAAAGCGTTTGGGTTTACGCAGACTTATGGAGAAGCCTGTGTTTACAAGAAAGTGAGTGGGAGCTCTGTAGCATTTCTCATATTATATGTGGATGACATACTATTGATGGGAAATGATATAGAATTCTTGGAAAGCATAAAGGCCTACTTGAACAAGTGTTTTTCAATGAAGGATCTTGGAGAAGCTGCTTATATATTAGGCATCAAGATCTATAGAGATAGATCGAGACGCCTCATTGGTCTTTCACAGAGTACATACCTTGACAAGATATTGAAGAAGTTCAATATGGATCAGTCAAAGAAGGGGTTCTTGCCTGTGTTGCAAGGTACGAGATTGAGCACGGCTCAATGCCCGACCACGGCAGAAGATAGAGAAAAGATGAATGTCGTCCCCTATGCCTCGGCCATAGGGTCTATTATGTATGCCATGCTATGTACCAGACCTGATGTAAACCTTGTCGTTAGTTTGGTAGGAAGGTACCAAAGTAATCCCGGCATGGAACACTGGACATCGGTCAAGAATATCCTGAAGTACCTGAAAAGGACTAAGGATATGTTTCTCGTTTATGGAGGTGACGAAGAGCTCGTCGTAAAGGGTTACGTCGATGCTAGCTTCGACATAGATTTGGATGACTCCAAGTCACAAACCGTATACGTGTATATTTTGAATGGTGGGGCAGTTAGCTGGTGCAGTTGCAAGCAAAGCGTCGTGGCGGGATCTACATGTGAAGCGTAGTACATGGCAGCCTCGGAGGTAGCACAAGAAGCAATCTGGGTGAAGGAGTTCATTATCAACCTAGGAGTTATTCCCAATGCGTCGGGCCCGATGACTCTCTTCTGTGACAACACTGGAGCTATTGCCCTTGCCAAGGAGCCCAGGTTTCACAGGAAGACCAGGCATATCAAGCGTCGCTTCAACTCCATTCGTGAAAATGTTCAAAATGGAGACATAGATATTTGTAAAGTGCATACGGACCTGAATGTCGCAGATCCGTTGACTAAACCTCTCCCTCGAGCAAAACATGATCAACACCAGAACTCTATGGGTGTTCGATTCATCACAATGTAACTAGATTATTGACTCTAGTGCAAGTGGGAGACTGTTGGAAATATGCCCTAGAGGCAATAATAAAATGGTTATTATTATATTTCCTTGTTCATGATAATTGTCTATTGTTCATGTTATAATTGTGTTATCCGGAAATCGTAATACATGTGTGAATATATAGACCACAACATGTCCCTAGTAAGCCTCTAGTTGACTAGCTCGTTGATCAATAGATGGTTACGGTTTCCTGACCATGGACATTGGATGTCATTGATAACGGGATCACATCATTAGGAGAATGATGTGATGGACAAGACCCAATCCTAAGCATAGCACAAGATCGTGTAGTTCGTCTGCTAGAGCTTTTCTAAGTGTCAAGTATCATTTCCTTAGACCATGAGATTGTGCAACTCCCGGATACCGTAGGAGTGCTTTGGGTGTACCAAACGTCACAACATAACTGGGTGGCTATAAAGGTACACTACAGGTATCTCTGAAAGTGTCTGTTGGGTTGGCATGAATCGAGACTGGGATTTGTCACTCCGTATGACGGAGAGGTATCTCTAGGCCCACTCGGTAATGCATCATCATAATGAGCTCAGTGTGACTAAGTAGTTGGTCACGGGATGATGTGTTACGGAACGAGTAAAGTGACTTGCCGGTAACGAGATTGAACAAGGTATTGGGATACGGACGATCGAATCTCGGGCAAGTAACGTACCGATTGACAAAGGGAATTGAATACAGGATTGATTGAATCCTCGACATCGTGGTTCATCCGATGAGATCATCGTGGAATATGTGGGAGCCAACATGGGTATCCAGATCCTGCTGTTGGTTATTGACCGGAGAGTTGTCTCGGTCATGTCTGCATGGTTCCCGAACCCGTAGGGTCTACACACTTAAGGTTCGGTGACGCTAGGGTTGTATAGATATTAGTATGCGGCAACCCGAAAGTTGTTCGGAGTCCCGGATGAGATCCTGGATGTCACGAGGAGTTCCGGATTGGTCCGGAGGTAAATATTTATATACAGGAAGACCAGTTTCGGCCACCGGGAAAGTTTCGGGGGTCACCGGTATTGTACCGGGACCACCAGAAGGGTCCCGGGTGTCCACCGGGTGGGGCCACCTATCCCGGAGGGCCCCATGGGCTGAAGTGGGAAGGGAACCAGCCCCTGGTGGGCTGGTGCGCCCCCCTTGGGCCTCCTCCTGCGCCTAGGGTTAGAAACCCTAGGGGTGGGGGGCGCCTCCACTTGGCTTGGGGGCCACGCCACCCCCTTGGCCGCCGCCCCCCCATCTAGATGGGATCTAGAGGGGCCGGCGCCCCCCTGGCCCCTATATATATTGGAGTGGAGGGAGGGCAGCCGCACCCAAGTCCCTGGCGCCTCCCTCTCCCTCCGTGACACTTCTCCCTCTCGTTGGTGCTTGGCGAAGCCCTGCCGAGATCTCGCTGCTTCCACCACCACGCCATCGTGCTGCTGGATCTCCATCAACCTCTCCTCTCCCCTTGCTAGATCAAGAAGGAGGAGACGTCTCTCCCAACCGTACGTGTGTTGAACGCGGAGGTGCCATCCGTTCGGCGCTCGGTCATCGATGATTTGGATCACGACGAGTACGACTCTATCAACCCCATTCTCTTGAACGCTTCGCTCACGATCTACAAGGGTATGTAGATGCACTCCTCTTCCCCTTGTTGCTAGATGACTCCATAGATTGATCTTGGTGATGCGTAGAAAGATTTTAAATTTCTGCTACGTTCCCCAACAGCTGCCCGCCCGAGGGCAGGTCGTCCCTACTCCCGAACCCAACGAGAGTGTCGTGTTCGTCTCCCACTTCCTCCGAGGACTAGGCCTCGCTCTGGATCCCTTTGTTAGGGGTCTTATGTTCTATTACGGGCTGGATTTTCACGATCTGGCCCCGGATTCCCTTCTTCACATCTCGTCATTTATTGTCGTTTGTGAGGCCTTCCTCCGCATTACCCCTCACTTCGGTTTGTGGCTCAAGACCTTTGATGTGAAGCCGAAGATGGTCGAGGGGCAGTACGCAGCGTGCAGAGGTGCTCTAATAAGCAAAATTGCTAATGCTCCATGGCCAATGGGTTCCTTTCCAGAGGTGTCCGGATTGTGGCAACGGGAGTGGTTTAACGTCACAGCTCCCTGAAGTGCCTAGTGGGTAGCTGCCACCACCTTTCGCTCGGGCCCTCCACCACAACTGATGTCATGGATCAGCAGGGGGCTGAGCTGGGGTCCAGCCAAGGACATGCCGATACTGCAGAGCCGTATCCGAGATCTCTTCGAGGGAGATTTCAGTCTGGTTATGGTAATGCAAGTTATGCTGGTTCGTCGAGTCCAGCCTTGCAAACGCCGGCCCCTCCGCATGTGGGAATTCAACCCGGAAGGACCGCACACTATTCAGAATTTCCTCGGTATGACGCACGAGGAGATGTACAAATCGTTCTTCGGACCCCAAATAGAATGTTCGGACACTACCGAGGACGTGGGCCTGAGCTGCAACCGCCCCGCTGCCCAAGTAAGTAAGCCCATGGCCGAACGCACTGTCCTTTTATTCATCATGACATCATTATGAAGAATTGCTCTTTGACCAGGACTGGATAACAAAGGCGAAGATGATCCAGTGTTCGGCCCCCCTTCCTGAAGGCTTGGACAATCCGGTGCTGGAAAAGATGCTTGAGCCAGCACCTTGTCTAGTGCCCTCAAAGGAAGATGAAGGGGGGAATAAAGAGGGCTAAAGCGCCTCCGTGAACGAGGTTAGCCGGGGAGAAGGGAATGAAACTTCCTCTCCCCAGGGAAGGAAGAGGACCGCCTCCGAGGACCCGGAGACAATGGTCTCCAAACGGGGGAAGAAATCTTCGCCGGAGGGTCCTGCCTCAGGGGCTACCCTGGCCACACTATGCCCTCAAGGGGATCAGCCCAACACCGAGCTGTAAGTAAAAGGGTACTTAATAATGAAAATAGCTCGCTTTACTTCTGAGGAAAATAACCGAAGCATTTATCTTGTAGTTCGGATCTTAGCCCTTCTCAGCAGAGTCGTCTTCAGGGGATCTTCTTCTAGAGATGATGGAGAGCGAAACGCCTCCCCCTGCCACACCGCCTCACGAGGCAGGTGACCCCGAGGTGTCGTCGCGGAGGGTTTCTCCTGATCCGGCAAGGCCAGAAGGTAATCCTATGGCCACCCGAAGTCCTCAGTATCCCGCTCTTGAAGAGAGCAATCAAAAGAGTCCGGCACCGTCTGTTGTGCGGTCAGACGTACTGAGGGATCTGCTAGAGCGAGCGACTATCTCAGAAGAGCACCGTACGTTGATGGGTATGGTGATTGAAAGGATTTCATCCGCCGAAAGCGGGTTGCATGAAGCTTTTATGAGTCTACTCACGGTTTTTGAGGTACGTGAAATGATGTACATTTTTGACAATACCGCACATTTTTAGGTGTGCCCTGTCTAGATAGTAGCCCCTGAGACTCTGGTTGTCGTCGAAAACGGCGGCAAACAGAGGATCATAGTCCCAGGTAATAACCAGACCGCCTGTATGCACAGGTGGTTGAAGCTCCGGTGGCTAGCCGGACAGATGGGTTTGCCGAACTAAAGCAGCAACTGGATGCGGCAGATGCCGACATCGTGCTTGTTAACAAGCGGCTTGACAAGGCATAGGGTAGGTGATTTTTCTGGTGAATGTCACATAGTAAGAGCAGCATGATGCCAGTATCTTTAATATGTTGTGACTGCAGATGGAGCTGCCACCATGGAGACCCTTCGGGCGGAGCTTGCCTGAGCCAAGGAGCAAGCAAGGAGTAGTATTGCGGCCGCTTTAAAGGCGGCCGAAGAGTTAAGGGCCGAACAGGCCGCACATTGCGGGAGCAAAGAAAAAATTTCCAAGATGGCCGTGGAGTTGAAAGATGCTGCTGACCGTTACCGGCTTCTTGAAGAAGAAAACCGGGTGAAGGCGACGGACCTGGAGAAGGCCCAGGTGGCTGCCAAGGAAGCCCGCTCCAAACTTAGAGCGACGAAGGAGGAGCTGAATCAAGCTGCGGATATCGTTACTGGGAAGCCCTTCTTATTGCAGACGAAGTTTGGAGGTCCGAAAGATGCTCCTCTGGACCGGCTATGGAGTTCTGCGGATGAGTACATGGATTTGGCTGCGAGTGCTGCGGATGCGACCGAGTACTTCCAGGATCAGAAAGGTCCTGAAGTGGAGAAGTTGTTATGGTCACAGTTTCATGCTCCAGTCCGTCCGCTGTTGCTAAATGAGTGGTTGACCGGTTGGGCCGAGCTCCATAGATTATCCGGACTGGCCATGAGGTCCGTTGTGGATCATGTGTGGCCAGGATGGCCAAGGCCGAATAGCTACTTTAGCTTAGTGCAACAATTCCTTGGCGCGGTACCACGCATCGATGCTGTAAAGAGGTCGGCGTGCATAGAAGGCTCGCGGATGGCCCTTGCATGTGTCAAAACATACTGGGCGGAGATGGATGCCACCACTATTGTGGCACAGGGTTCGGCCATAGGCCGAGTGGCTGTCGAGCACTACTTTAAAGAAGTTCTTGAAGGTGCTCGTTTGATAGAGGCTCAGTGCTCGAAGAATATTATGTTTGAGTGACATGTATTCCCATTGTAAAAACAATGTTTTATTGAGATTATCAAGGTTGTATTTATACTTTTGCCCGAAAGTACTATGATGCCTCCTGTGCGTCCGTTTATGTATATGTGTATATAACCTGAAAGATGGCAGTCATCGGCTTCAGCCCCCACGCATATAATGCGGGGGTGTTCGCAGAAGACGCATGTTCACACTTGATCCAATGTCTTGTTCCATTAAGGAGGTGATAGCGCAGCGAACTAGGCAATCGGACTATAATGCTTTAACACTTTCACTTAGCCAGAGGAGTTTGACAGTGGGGCTACTATATAGCCTCTGGTGGCTCCGCACTCATCCGAATTCGGGGTGCGTACATGCCTGGCCGAGAAATGGCCCTTCGTTAAGGCGGAGGAATCCCAAAGATTCTGCTAGGTCATCAAGTGGTTGACCAGTCTCACGCTATATCATGACAGTCAGTTTTCGGCTTTCTCTACAAAGGTGCTCGTCCGGATGAAGCAGGGCACAATCGCATTAGTTCTCCTGGTGCCGCCTTAGCCGATAGAGCGGAACGTAAGGCAACAAAACACTCCCTAAGTTATACTAACATTTGACCAAAGACATGATTTGGAGCTGATGCATATAAGGCCAAACCCGCGACGCCAAACACTCCCTAGGTTATTTGGTCTTTATGGTGTAAACCGGGCTTAAGCAGTGCCCTTTGTAATAAGCCCCTGGTGTCCAGGTACGTGCAATATTCTGATGTGGCCACACGTCAATATGTCAGCATCCTTCTCAATTGTATTGAGAATCTGGGGGATGTGTATCAACAAGAGACAGTAAAAAAGGTTTACGCAGGGTCTTAATCTAAAAAGAATCCTTGGAACGGGTCCCTGCTGCACGTCTGTGCCTGTGTCTCCATTGTGCCATATTCTGGACGGGCGTAGCACGATGGTCATTTGAAAAAGAAAGGAACTTAATTGAAAAGTTATCGTGCAAAAGGTAGGTTATACTAAATAAACCATGTACTGTTCGAAATGAGTAAAGTTGAGCCTAATTGTCACTTGTTTGTGCGCGTTGAGCCCCTTGTATTGTAATAGGGGTATAGCCATCAAACCTGTATTAATTACATATAGCTGCGCCGGACTCGTCCAACCGTGTCTGTGGACTTAACGACCTGTCAGATGCTGTAGTTGGTGAGGTCGTTTAGTGTGCGGCTGCCAAGGCAGCCGCACGGTCTTCCACGTGGAAGGAGCGCTCAATGTTTCCATTTACTGTAATGATGCCGCGTGGACCGGGCATCTTAAGCATGAGGGAAGCGTAATGCGGTATTGCGTTAAAGCGAGCGAAAGCTTCGCGTCCGAGTAGTGCTTGATAACCACTTTGGAACAGAGCGATGTGGAACGTTAAATTTTCGTTGAGGAAGTTATCGGGAAAGCCGAATATAACCTCTAGTAACAGGGAGCCCGTGCAATGGGCCTCTGGGCCTGGCGTTATTCCTTTAAAGGTAGTATTACTGCGGCTAATTTTTGGTGGGTCTATCCCCATTTTGCGGACTGTGCCCTGATATATCAGGTTTAAACTGCTGCCGCCGTCCATCAGGACTCGTGTGAAGTGGTATCCGTCAATTATTGGGTCTAATACCAAGGCAGCCCATCCTGCACGCCGGATACTTGCCGAGTAATCCCGATGGTGGAAGGTGATCGGTTGGGACGACCAGTGGCAAAACTCTGCGGTGATAGGCCCTGGGGCATGTGTCTCTCAGAGTGCCGCTTTGTTTCTCCCCTTTGTCACATATAACACATTTACTGTTTTGACTTTCGGTGGGAATTTCTTCTGTTCCCCAGTGCTTTGCTTGCGAGGCTCGTCCTCGTCTTCGATTGGTGTATCCTGCCCCTTATGTTCGGCGTTGAGTTTGCCGGACTGCTTGAAGACCCAACATTCTCTATCGGTATGATTTGCAGGTTTATCGGGGGTGCTATGGATCTGACATATTTGGTCCAGAATCTTATTTAGGCTGGACAGTTCGTCTCTATTGCCTTTGGACGGCAGCTTTTGCTGACCTGGCCGAGAGCTTCTGAATCCAGCATTTATCGTCGTGCTCTTCGGGCTGTCTTCTTTATTCCAGCGCTTGTTTTTGCGGCGCCGTGATTTCCCGTTTCCGTCCCTGACTTCGGATGTACTTGGGTTGCTGGTGCTGCATCGGGCTAACCAGCTGTCCTCGCCTGCGCAAAAGCGGGTCGTGAGGCTTGTTAATGCTGCCATTGTTCTCGGCTTTTCTTGGCCGAGGTGTCTGACAAGCCATTCGTCTCGAACGCTGTGCTTGAAAGCTGCTAAGGCTTCGGTGTCCGGACAGTCGACTATTTGGTTCTTTTTAGTGAGGAACCTGTTCCAAAACTTTCGGGCTGACTCTCCGGGCTGTTGAGTTATATGACTTAAATCGTCTGCATCCGGTGGTCGGACATAGGTCCCTTGAAAATTTGCCCGAAAGGCATCTTCAAGCTCTTCCCAACTTCCAATGCAGTTTTCGGGGAGGCTTTTAAGCCAGTGCCGAGCTGGCCCTTTGAGCTTGAGGGGTAAGTACTTGATGGCATGGAGATCGTCTCCTTGAGCCATATGGATATGGAGGATGTGGTCCTCAATCCAGACCCCAGGGTCTGTCGTTCCGTCGTACGCCTCTATGTTTACGGGTTTGAATCCCTCTAGAAATTCATGGTCCAACACCTCATCGGTGAAACATAGGGGGTGTGCGGTACCCCTGTATTTGGGTGTACCATGGTTTTGGGATGTTTGTTGTGTTGCATTGCATGCTGGAGCGCGCTTGCGTAGCCCGTAGATGGATCTGGTTGCGTCGTCCTTTTGATGTGAGCCCTCACGTGGATCGCATACTGGCTTATGTGCGGTGTCGTTTGCCGCTCTATGTTGGCCATGAGGTCGTCTATCCGACCGGATGGTCGTTTTGTTTTTTGGTTGCGGGGTATCTAAGGCCTCCTCATCGAATTCAGGTAGCAACTTTCGCTTCGGGTAGCTCTTGGTGTGGCGATTACCGCCGTACTTCGCTGCAGTGTTGAGTACTTCACTCCATCTGATTCTGAGTGTGTCTTGTGCAGCCCTGAGCCTTTGGTTCTGCTTTTGAGACTCCTTGCAGTGGCAACAAGCCTTTGATGGGCATTCTGTTGCTCCGGGTGCCTGTTCAGTGTGATGTCGTTCGGACTGTTATCTTCGACGGAGTCGGGTTGTTCGGTTTGATTCTCCGTGTTGTCGTGGTCGGGCGATGGTTCACCCTGCTCTATCGCTGGGTCTATATGATCGTTGTTTCTACCGAGGCGAGATTTGGAGCGGCGCTTACGCCGCCGCTTTGACTGCTTCTTGAAGGAACAACCCTTCGCTGCGTCCTTCTGTTCCTCGTCATCATTTTCTTTGGGTGTGTCCACCATGTATACATCATATGATGAAGTGGGCGTCCAGTGCCTTGTGGGCAGTGGTTCCTGTTCGTCTCCTGCATCGTCGTCCATAACGTCGATGTCTTTGGAGTCGAAGTCGAGCATGTCGGTCAAATCGTCGACCGTGGCTACTAAGTGGGTGGTGGGTGGGCGGCGAATTTCTTCGTCATCCGCATCCCAATCCTGCCGAACATAGTTTGGCCAGGACTCTCCTGACGGGAGAGAGAGCTTAATGAGCTCAGTATGTCACCGAAGGGCGAGTGCTGAAAGATATCCGCGAAGGTGAACTCCATGATCGGCGCCCAGACGGATCTGATAGGCACGGGCGCAGGCAGTTCGGAGTCCATGGCCGGGGAAGAATCCGGTAGTTTGGCGGTACGACTCTCGTGAAGGGTAAGGTCGATACTCGGCTCGATCGCCGCTGAGAATACGGCCTCCGTGGCGGGGTCTATCCACCCATCCATGGATGGCGCAATTGGCTCCGAATTGAGGGTCGGAGCGGTTTTCGGTGCGGTCTCCTAAACACTGTCCGATGGTAGAGCTAAATCATGCTCATCGTGACCGTGCGGCACACTCGGCAGGGACTCGAATCCGTCGAAGATCAAGTCTCCACGGATATCGGCCGTGTAGTTTAAGCTTCCAAACCTGACCTAGTGGCCAGGGGCGTAACTCTTGATCTGCTCCAGATGGCCAAGCGAGTTGGCCCGCAGTGCGAAGCCGCCGAATACAAAGATCTGTCCGGGGAGAAAAGTCTCACCCTGGACTACATCGCTATTGATGATTGAAGGACCCATCAAGCCTAACGGTGATGACATAGAGGAACTCTCAATGAAAGCACCAATGTCGGTGTCAAAACCGGTGGATCTCGGGTAGGGGGTCCCGAACTGTGCGTCTAAGGCAGATGGTAACATGAGGCAGGGGACACGATGTTTTACCCAGGTTCGGGCCCTGTTGATGGAGGTAAAACACTCCGTCCTGCTTGATTATTCTTGATAATATGAGTAGTACAAGAGTTGATCTACCACGATATCGGAGAGGCTAAACCCTAAAAGCTAGCCTATGGTATGATTGTATGTTGTCCTACGGACTAAAACCCTCCGGTTTATATAGACACGAGAGGAGGCTAGGGTTACACAAGGTCGGTTACAAAGGAGGAGATATGCATATCCGTATTGCCTAGCTTGCCTTCCACGCCAAGTAGAGTCCCATTCGGACACGGGACGAAGTCTTCAATCTCGTATCCTCATAGTCCAATGGTCTGGCTGTCCGGAGACCCCCTAATCCAGGACTCCCTCATCGGCAAGGGCTTCTGCGTCCGGACAGTCGACAATTTGGTTCTTTTTGACTAAGAACCTGGTCCAGAGCTCACTGGTTGACTCGCCAGGCTCCTGGACAATGTGACTTAAGTCTTCACCGTATAGTGGCCGGACATATGTTCCCTGGAAGTTGTCTCGAAAGGCGTCTTCCAAATCTTCCCAGTTGCCAATGGAATTTTTTGGCAAACTGTTTAGCCAGTACCGAGCTGGCCCTTTGAGCTTGAGAGATAGGTACTTAATGGCGTGGAGGTCGTCTCTGTGGGCCATGTGAATATGAAGGAGGTAATCCTCGATCCATACCGCGGGATCTGTTGTTACATCATATGATTCGATGTTGATGTGTTTAAACCCGTCTGGAAATTCATGCTCCATTACTTAGTTAGTGAAGCAGAGAGGGTCTGCGGCTCCTCTATGTTGGGCCACACTATGAAGCACCTCCGGTGGGCTCCGTTTATGGTGCTCGAACCGGGCATGGTCGGCTTTATAACGTCCAAATAGGCGACCATCATCGTCGGTCGGGGTATATCTTCGTGATCTGTACATCGATCTTGTGCGTCCTGGTCTACCTCCGTGTCTTGCTTGATATCGTGGGTATTCCCCCTGAGCTGTTTTGTTTTGAATGCCGGATGGGTTGGTATGGTGCTCTGCTTGGGTTGCTGCTTTGTATGGACTGAACTATGGTCGGCCCGCCGCATTGTTCGATGGTGGTATGGGTTCCATCGCTCTACCATCGTATTGAGGGAGCCACTTATTCTTGGGGTGGCTTTTGACTGGGCTGCTAAGGCTGTATTCTTTGGCGGCCAAGACCTCGGTCCATCTATCGTTGAGCAGATCTTGGTTTGCTTGAAGCTGCAACTGCTTCTTTCTTAGGCTCCTTGCAGTGGCTATAACCCGATGTTTGAAGCGCTCCTTCTCGAGAGGTTCCTTGGGCATGATAAAATCCTCGTTGTCGAGGGTCTCCTCTTCCTCGGAGAGTGGGAGATAATTGTTGTCCTCCGAGTCCCCATATGTGGTCTATTCATTAGAGCTGTCTTGTCCGCCTTCTTGTTCCTCCTGCTGGGATTCTACCTCAACAGGGTCTTTGTTGTCCGAAGTATCATCTTCTCTGGTGCTGGCAGTGTTTTTTCTTGGGCGATGTGACCTAGGGCGTCAGTGTCCGGGCTGTGTACTAGGTGGTTTATTCTTGACCGGATCCTGGTTGTCATCGTCGAGAGCACCGTAAGGTGTGTCTATTATACACATGTCATACCATGAAGTCGGCATCCCGGGTTGAGCGGGTAGTAAGCTCTGGCGGGGGTCGGTCGTGTTGGTTAGGTCTTCAACAGTGGCTACGAAGTGGGTGGCGGGTGGAAAACAAAATTCTCCATCGTCCGCTGAAAGTTCGAACCGAACATAGTTCGACGACGAGTCATTTGCCAAGGATAGGTTTTTTAGCGAGTTTAGTATGTCACCCATGGGAGAGTGTTGGAAGACATCTACGACGCTAAACTTGAAGATCGATAACCGACCTTGTTCGGTATACGCGGGCTCGCAGGGTTCCGAGTTCGACATCGGAGGCGAGTCCGAGGTTCTGTTGATGATACCATATGAAGTGGAATCTGCGTGCGGCTCCAGCGCCACGGAATCGGTGGCCCTCGTGATGGGGTCGAGCTTCCCATCTTCGGGCGACTTGATCTGCTCCAGATTTAAGGCTAGAGCTGCTACAGGAGCTATCTCCTAGATGCGGCCCGATGACAGCTTTAAGCCATGTTCATCGAGACGATGGGGAGCGGTTGCCGCAGTCTCGAATCCTTCGAAGTTCAAATCTCCACGGATGTCCACGACGTAATTCAAGCTTTCGAATCTGACCTGATGGCCAAGAGCGTAGTTGTCGATCTGCTCTAGATGGCCAAGCAAGTTGGCCCGTAGTATGAAGCCGTCAAATATGAAGATCTGTTCGGGGAGGAAGGTTCCTCTTTGGACAGCGTCGTTATTGACGATTGAAGGGGCCATCGAACCTTTTGTCGACGGCATAGTGGAACTATCAATGAAAGCACCAATTTCGGTGTCAAAACCGGTGGATCTCGGGTAGGGGGTCCCGAACTGTGCATCTAGGATCGATGGTAACAGGAGACAGGGGACACGACGTTTACCCAGGTTCGAGCCCTCTCTATGGAGGTAATACCCTACTTCCTGCTTGATTGATCTTGATGAATATGAATATTACAAGAGTTGATCTACCACGAGATCGTAATAGCTAAATCCTAGAAGTCTAGCCTATATGGGTATGGTAATGAGTATATGGGGTATCTCCCCCGGACTACCCCCCCCCTTCGGTTTATATATACACCGAGAGGATCTAGGGTACATAAGAAGTTATCTTTGATCGCCAAGCTTGCCTTCCACGCCAAGTAGAGCCCAATCCAGACACGGTGCAGTCTTCGGCCTTCATGTCTTCACAGCCCATCAGTCTGGCCCATGGATAACAGGCCAGACGCCCGAGGACCCCTTAGTCCAGGACTCCCTCACCCCCACCCCCCCTTCGAAAAAACAAAAACCCCAGCCCCTGAAGCGCTGACGCGTGGATGCCTTTTAGTCTCGGTTGGTGCTACCAACCGGGACAAAAGGCCCTCCTGCCTGGGCAAGCCGCAGCGGCCACGTGGGGACCCATCTGTCCCAGTTCATATAAGAACCGGGACTAAAGGTATTAGGCTTTAGTACCGACCCTTTAGTCCTGGTTCTGGAACCAGGACAAATGGGCCTTATGAACCAGGACAAATTGGCCATTTTCTACTAGTGATGGTTAGTTCCGTTTAGATGTTTTGAACTATGAGTTTAGGCGCTACAATGATCACACATGTTGTTTCAGTGTTGCTTCACTGATCAGACATGTTGTTTCAGTGTTGCTTCACTAATCACACATGTTGTTTCAGTGTTGCTTCACTGATCACACATGTTATTAGTCTCATGTTTATTAATCAAATCAAATGCATGCTTTTTCCCACAAGCAAATTATCTATGTATGTTTGTGTAAATTCAAAAAAATGCAAAAAAATAAAACCTTGGCAAACTATCTATGTTTGTGTAGAAGATCATGTGTGCAAAATTTGAGGTGATTTAGAGGAGGTCAAAGAAATTTGAATTTGAGAAATGTGCCCCCAATGAGCTCCTAGGCTAGGGTAACCAGCCCATTTGTAATCAAGTTTTTTTGGACCTACTCTAAATGAGCCAAATGTTTTTTATTAACACCTATTCAATCTATACAAAATCGTCCCCGGACCCCAAAACAGTGTGTTATAGCCCATGAAAACGGCAAGAGATGGCCAAAACGACGAGTTTTGACCACGTCCAAATAGCCGTGTACCGAGGGTTATGGGCCATCGAAATCGTCCCCGCACCCTAAAAACAATGTGCTATAGCCCACGAAAACGACCAGAAATGCTCGAAACGACGAGTTTTGATGATGTCCAAATAGTTGTGTACTGGTGGTAACGGGCCATCGAAAGCATCCCCGGACCACAAAACAGGGTGTTATAGCCCACGAAAACGGCAAAAATGCTCAAAACTACGAGTTTTGACGACATTCAAATAGCCGTGTACCGGGGGTCAAGGGACATGAAAACCGACCCAGGACCCCAAAACAGTGTGTTATAGCCTACAAAAACAACCAGAAATGCTCGAAACTACGAGTTTTCACGGCGTCAAAATAGCCGTCACTGCCCATCGAAATCGTCCCCGGACCACAAAACAAGGTGTTATAGCCCACGAAAACGGCCAAAAATGCTCGAAACGACGAGTGTTGACAACATCAAAATAGCCGTCTACCGGGGATCAAGGGGCATGAAAACCGACCCGGACCCGAAAACAGTGTGTTATAGCCCAGAAAAACGGCCAGAAATGGCCAAAACGACGAGTTTAGACCACGTCCAGATAGTCGTGTATCGGTGGTTATGGGCCATCAAAATCGTCGCCGCACCCTAAAAATTGTGTGCTATAGCCACTAAACGGCTAGAAATGCTCCAAACGATGACTTTTGACGATGTCCAAATAGCCGTGTACTAGTGGTCACAGGCCATCGAAATCGTCCTCGGACCCCAAAACAGTGTGTTATAGCCCATGAAAACAGCTAGAAATGCTCGAAACGACGAGTTTTGACGACGTCCAAATAGCCGTATACCGTGGATCAAGGGACATGAAAACCGTCCTCGGACCCGAAAAAATGCGTTATAGCCTACGAAAATGGCCAGAAATGCTCGAAACGACGAGTTTTGATGGCGTCAAAATAGCCGTCTACTAGGGGTCACGGGCCATCGAAATCGTCCCTAGACCCCAAAAAAGTGTGTTATATTCCACGAAATCGGCCAGAAATGCTCAAAACGACGAGTTTTGATGACGTCCAAATAGTCGTGTACTGGGGGTCATAGGACATGAAGACCATCCTTGGACCCCAAAACAATGTGTTATAGCTTACGAAAACGGCCAGAAATGCTCGAAACGACGAGTTTTGACGACGTCAAAATAGCCGTCTACCGGGGGTCACGAGCCATCAAAACGACGCGTTTTCGAGCATTTTTTGCCGTTTTCGTGGGCTATAACACCCTGTTTTGTGGTCCGGGGATGATTTCGATGGCCCGTGACCACCAGTGCACAACTATTTGGACATCATCAAAACTCGTCGTTTTGAGCATTTCTGGCCGTTTTCGTGGACTATCACACACACTTTTTTGGGGTCAGGGGACGATTTCGATGGCTCGTGACCCCCGGTAGACGGCTATTTTCACGTCGTCAAAACTCGTCGTTTGGAGCATTTCTGGCCGTTTTCGTAAGCTATAACACACTGTTTTGGGGTCCAGGGATGGTTTTCATGTCCTATGACCCCCGGTACACTACTATTTGGACGTCATCAAAACTCATCGTCTCGAGCATTTCTGGTCGTTTTCGTAGGCTATAACACACTTTTTTGCGGTCCGGGGACGGTTTTCATGTCCCTTGACCCCCGATACACGGCTATTTGGACGTCGTCAAAACTTGTCGTTTCGAGCATTTCTGGTCGTTTTCGTAGGATATAACACACTGTTTTGGGGTCCGGGGACGGTTTTCATGTCCCTTGACCCCCGGTACACGGCTATTTGGACGTCGTCAAAACTTGTCGTTTCGAGCATTTCTGGCCGTTTGCGTGGGCTATAACACACTGTTTTGGGGTCCAGGGACGGTTCTCATGTCCCTTGACCCCCGGTACACGGCTATTTGGACGTCGTCAAAACTCGTCGTTTCGAGCATTTCTGGTCGTTTTCGTAGGATATAACACACTGTCTTGGGGTCCGGGGACGATTTTCATGTCCCTTGACCCCCGGTACACAACTATTTGGACGTCAGCAAACTTGTCGTTTCGAGCATTTCTGGCCGTTTGCGTGGGCTATAACACACTGTTTTGGGGTCCAGGGACGGTTCTCATGTCCCTTGACCCCCGGTACACGGCTATTTGGACGTGGTCAAAACTCATCATTTTGTCCATTTCTGGTCGTTTTTGTGGGCTTATAACACACTGCTTTGGGGTCCGGGGACGATTTTGATGGCCCGTGACACCCGGTACACGGCTATTTCTACGTCGTCAAAACTCATCATTTCGAGCATTCCTGGCCGTTTTCGTAGGCTATAACACACTGTTTTGGGGCACCAGGACGGTTTTGACGGCCCTTGACCCCCGGTACACAGCTATTTGGACGTCGTCAAAACTCGTCGGTTTGAGCATTTCTGGTCGTTTTCGTGGGCTATAACACACTGTTTTGGGGGTCCGAGGACGATTTCGATGGCCCGTGGCCCCCGGTAGACGGCTATTTTGATGTTGTCCACACTCGTCGTTTCAAGCATTTTTTGTCGTTTTTGTGGGCGATAACACCTTGTTTTGTGGTCCGGGGACAATTTTGATAGTCAGTGATCCTTGGTAGACGGCTATTTGATGCCGTGAAAACTCGTCGTTTCGAGCATTTGGATGTCGGGGGTCGGGTTTCATGTCCCTTGACCCCCGGTACACGGCTATTTGGTTGTGGTGAAAACACGTCGTTTCGAGCATTTTTTGCCGTTTTCATGGGCTATAAAACCCTGTTTTGTGGCCCGGGGACGA
Organism: Triticum aestivum; assembly: GCF_018294505.1. NCBI lineage: Eukaryota > Viridiplantae > Streptophyta > Magnoliopsida > Poales > Poaceae > Triticum > Triticum aestivum. Next base: position 45,347 of record NC_057803.1, on the reverse strand, counting down.
TTTCGATGGCCCGTTACCACCAGTACACAACTATTTGGACATTGTCAAAACTCGTTGTTTCGAGCATTTCTGGCTGTTTTCGTGGGCTACAGCACATTGTTTTTAGGGTGCGGGGACGATTTCGATGGCCCGTGACCCCCGGTACACGACTATTTGGACGTCGTCAAAACTCGTCGTTTCGAGCATTTCTCGCCGTTTTCGCACTTTTTTGGGGTCTGGGACGATTTCGATGGCCCGTGACCCCCAGTAGACGGCTATTTTGACGCCGCTAAACTCGTCGTTTCGAGCATTTCTGGCCATTTTCGTAGGCTATAATGCATTTTTTGGGGTCCGAGGATGGTTTTCATGTCCCTTGATCCGCGGTATACGGCTATTTGGACGTCGTCAAAACTCATCGTTTCGAGCATTTCTAGCTGTTTTCATGGGCTATAACACACTGTTTTGGGGTCCGGGGATGATTTCGATGGCCTATGACCACCAGTACACGACTATTTGGACATCGTCAAAAGTCATCGTTTCGAGCATTTCTAGCCGTTTAGTGGCTATAGCACACAATTTTTACGGTGCGGGGACGATTTTGATGGCCCATAACCACCAGTACATGACTATTTGGACCTGGTCTAAACTCGTCGTTTTGGCCATTTCTGGCCGTTTTCGTGGGCTATAACACACTGTTTTGGGGTCCGGGGACGATTTCGATGGCCCGTGGCCCCGGTAGACGGCTATTTTGACGTTGTCAACACTCGTCGTTTCGAGCATTTTGGCCGTTTTCGTGGGCTATAACACCTTGTTTTGTGTTCTGGGGACGATTTCGATGGCAGTGATCCTTATTAGACGGCTATTTTGATGTCGTGAAAATTCATAGTTTCGAGTATTTCTGGTTGTTTTTGTAGGCTATAACACACTGTTTTGGGGTCGGGGGTCGGTTTTCATGACCATTAACCCCCGGTACATGGCTATTTGGATGTCATCAAAACACGTCGTTTCAAGCATTTTTTGCCGTTTTCGTGGGCTATAACACCCTGTTTTGTGGTCCGGGGATGATTTCGATGGCCCGTGACCACCAGTACACGGCTATTTGGACATCGTCAAAACTCGTCGTTTCGAGCATTTCTGGTCATTTTCGTAGGAAATAACATACTGTTTTGGGATACGAGGACGGTTTTCATGTCCCTTGACCCCCCCAGTACACGGCTATTTGGACGTCGTCAAAACTTGTCGTTTCAAGCATTTCTGGCCGTTTGCGTGGGCTATAACACCTTGTTTTGTGGTCCGGGGACGATTTCAATGTGTAGTGATCCTTGCTTGACGGCTATTTTGACGCCGTGAAAATTCATAGTTTCGAGCATTTCTGGTTGTTTTTGTAGGCTATAACACACTGTTTTGGGGACCGGGGTCGGTTTTCATGTCCCTTGACCTTCGGTACACGGCTATTTGGACGTCGTCAAAACTTGTCATTTCGAGCATTTCTGGTCGTTTTCGTAGGATATAAGACACTGTTTTGGGTCCGTGGACGGTTTTCATGTCCCTTGACCCTCAGTACACGGCTATTTGGACGTCGTCAAAACTTGTCGTTTCGAGCATTTCTGGCCGTTTGCGTGGGCTATAACACACTGTTTTGGGGTCCTGGGACGGTTCTCGTGTCCCTTGACCCCCGGTACACGGCTATTTGGACGTGGTCAAAACTCGTCATTTTGTCCATTTCTGGTCGTTTTTGTGGGCTTATAACACACTGCTTTGGTGTCCGGGGACGATTTCGATGGCCCGTGACACCCGGTACACGGCTATTTCGACGTCGTCAAAACTCGTCATTTCAAGCATTCCTGGCCGTTTTCGTAGGCTGCTGCTCCTGTCCGCCCCTTGATTTATCACCGCTTTGGTCTTTTATTGGTCATTGATTTATAGACGGGAGGATAAGTACCCTGGCTCGACCCCAGATATCGATTTAGCATTCCATTATCGGATCTCCGAAACGGGAAACCAGAAAAGTAATCGAAATCGTGTGCCAGCGGGACATACGAAATTCACACTTTTTGACTCTCAATCCACAGGTGGAGATACCAGGGGTGGGTTTTCATGGCCTAACACACTGTTTTGGGGCCCCGGGACGGTTTTGATGGCCCTTGACCCCCGGTACATAGCTATTTGGACGTCGTCAAAACTCGTCGTTTTGAGCATTTCTGGTCATTTTCGTGGGCTATAACACACTGTTTTGGGGGTCCGAGGACGATTTCGATGACCCGTGGCCCCTGGTAGACGGCTATTTTGACGTTGTCCACGCTCGTCGTTTCGAGCATTTTTGGTCGTTTTCATGGGCGATAACACCTTGTTTTGTGGTCCGGGGACGATTTCGATGGTTAGTGATCCTTGCTAGATGGCTATTTGATGCTGTGAAAACTCGTCGTTTCGAGCATTTGGATGTCGGGGGTCGGTTTTCATGTCCCTTGACCCCCGGTACACGGCTATTTGGTTGTTGTCAAAACTCGTCGTTTCGAGCATTTTTTGCCGTTTTCGTGGGCTATAACACCCTGTTTTGTGGCCCGGGGACGATTTCGATGGCCCGTTACAACCAGTACACAACTATTTGGACATCATCAAAACTCGTCGTTTCGAGCATTTCTGGCCGTTTTCGTGGACTATAACACACTTTTTTGGTGTCAGGGGACGATTTCGATGGCTCATGACCCCCGGTAGACGGCTATTTTTGACGTCGTCAAAACTCGTCGTTTCGAGCATTTCTGGACGTTTCCGTAAGCTATAACACACTATTTTGGGGTCCGGGGATGGTATTCATGTCCTATGACCCCTGGTACACGGCTATTTGGACGTCATCAAAACTCGTCGTTTCGAGCATTTCTGGTTGTTTTCGTAGGCTATAACACACTGTTTTGGGGACCGGGGTCGGTTTTCATGTCCCTTGACCTTCGGTACACGGCTATTTGGACGTCGTCAAAACTTGTCGTTTCGAGCATTTCTGGTCGTTTTCATAGGATATAACACACTATTTTGGGGTCCGGGGATGGTTTTCATGTCCCTTGACCCTCGGTACACAGCTATTTGGACGTCGTCAAAACTTGTCGTTTCGAGCATTTCTGGCCGTTTGCGTGGGCTATAACACACTGTTTTGGGGTCCAGGGACGGTTCTCGTGTCCCTTGACCCCCGGTAGACGGCTATTTGGACGTGGTCAAAACTCGTCATTTTGTCCATTTCTAGTCGTTTTTGTGGGCTTATAACACACTGCTTTGGGGTCCGGGGACGATTTCGATGGCCCGTGACACCCGGTACACGGCTATTTCGACGTCATCAAAACTCATCATTTCGAGCATTCCTGGCCGTTTTCGTAGGCTATAACACACTGTTTTGGGGCCCCGGGACGGTTTTGATGGCCCTTGACCCCCGGTACATAGCTATTTGGACGTCGTCAAAACTCGTCGTTTTGAGCATTTCTGGTCATTTTCATGGGCTATAACACACTGTTTTGGGGGTCCGAGGACGATTTCGATGACCCGTGGCCCCCGGTAGACGGCTATTTTGACGTTGTCGACCCTCGTCGTTTCGAGCATTTTTGGTCGTTTTCGTGGGCGATAACACCTTGTTTTGTGGTCCGGGGACGATTTCGATGGTCAGTGATCCTTGCTAGACGGCTATTTGATGCCGTGAAAACTCGTCGTTTCGAGCATTTGGATGTCGGGGGTCGGTTTTCATGTCCCTTGACCCCCGGTACACGACTATTTGGTTGTTGTCAAAACTCGTCGTTTCGAGCATTTTTTGCCGTTTTCGTGGGCTATAACACCCTGTTTTGTGGCCCGGGGACGATTTCGATGACCCGTTAACACCAGTACACAACTATTTGGACATTGTAAAAACTCGTGGTTTCGAGCATTTCTGGCTGTTTTCGTGGGCTACAGCACATTGTTTTTAGGGTGCGGGGACGATTTCGATGGCCCGTGACCCCCGGTACACGACTATTTGGACGTCGTCAAAACTCGTCGTTTCGAGCATTTCTTGCCGTTTTCGCACTTTTTTGGGGTCTGGGACGATTTCGATGGCCTGTGACCCCCCAGTAGACGGCTATTTTGACGCCGTCAAAACTCGTCGTTTCGAGCATTTCTGGCCATTTTCGTAGGCTATAACGCATTTTCTTGGGTCCAAGGACGGTTTTCATGTCCCTTGATCCGCGGTATACGGCTATTTGGACGTCCTCAAAACTCGTCGTTTCGAGCATTTCTAGCTGTTTTCATGGGCTATAACACACTGTTTTGGGGTCCGGGGACGATTTCGATGGCCCGTGGCCCCAGTAGACGGCTATTTTGACGTTGTCAACACACATCGTTTCGAGCATTTTTGGCCGTTTTCGTGGGCTATAACACCTTGTTTTGTGGTCCGGGGACGATTTCGATGGCAGTGATCCTTGGTAGACGGCTATTTTGATGTCGTGATAATTCGTAGTTTCGAGCATTTCTGGTTGTTTTTGTAGGCTATAAACACTGTTTTGGGGTCGGGGGTCGGTTTTCATGTCCCTTAACCCCAGGTACATGGCTATTTGGATGTTGTCAAAACTCGTCGTTTCGAGCATTTTTTGCCGTTTTCGTGGGCTATAACACCCTGTTTTGTGGTCCGGGGATGATTTCGATGGCCCGTGACCACCAGTACACAACTATTTGGACATCATCAAAACTCGTCGTTTCGAGCATTTCTGGCCGTTTTCGTGGACTATAACACACTTTTTTGGGGTCAGGGGACGATTTCGATGGCTCGTGACCCCCGGTAGACGGCTATTTTGACGTCGTCAAAACTCGTCGTTTCGAGCATTTCTGGCCGTTTTCGTAAGGTATAACACACTGTTTTGGGGTCCAGGGATGGTTTTCATGTCCTATGACCCCCGGTACACGGCTATTTGGACGTCATCAAAACTCGTCGTTTCGAGCATTTCTGGTCGTTTTCGTAGGCTATAACACACTTTTTTGGGGTCCGGGTCGATTTCGATGGCCCGTGACCCCCGGTACACAGCTATTTGGACGTCGTCAAAACTCGTCGTTTCGAGCATTTCTGGTCATTTTCGTAGGAAATAACACACTGTTTTGGGATCCGGGGACGGTTTTCATGTCCCTTGACCCCCCAGTACACGGCTATTTGGACGTCGTCAAAACTTGTCGTTTCAAGCATTTCTGGCCGTTTGCGTGGGCTATAACACCTTGTTTTGTGGTCCGGGGACGATTTTGATGTGTAGTGATCCTTGCTTGACGGCTATTTTGACGCCGTGAAAATTCATACTTTTGAGCATTTCTGGTTGTTTTTGTAGGCTACAACACACTGTTTTGGGGTCCGGGGTCGGTTTTCATGTCCCTTGACCCCCAGTACACGGCTATTTGGATGTCGTCTAAACTCGTTGTTTCGAGCATTTTTTGGCGTTTTCGTGGGCTATAACACCCTGTTTTGTGGTCCGGGGATGATTTCGATGGCCCGTTACCACCAGTACACAACTATTTGGACATCATCAAAACTCGTCGTTTCGAGCATTTCTGGCCGTTTTCGTGGACTATAACACACTTTTTTGGTGTCAGGGGACGATTTCGATGGCTCGTGACCCCCGGTAGACGGCTATTTTTGACGTCGTCAAAACTCGTCGTTTCGAGCATTTCTAGCCATTTCTGTAAGCTATAACACACTGTTTGGGGTCCGGGGATGGTATTCATGTCCTATGACCCCCGGTACACGGCTATTTGGACGTCATCAAAACTCGTCGTTTCGAGCATTTCTGGTCGTTTTCGTAGGATATAACATACTGTTTTGGGGTCCGGGGACGGTTTTCATGTCCCTTGACCTCCGGTACACGGCTATTTGGATGTCGTCAAACTTGTCATTTCGAGCATTTCTGGTCGTTTTCGTAGGATATAACACACTGTTTTGGGGTCCGTGGATGGTTTTCATGTCCCTTGACCCTCGGTACACGGCTGTTTGGACGTCGTCAAAACTTGTCGTTTCGAGCATTTCTGGCCGTTTGCGTGGGCTATAACACACTGTTTTGGGGTCCAGGGACGGTTCTCGTGTCCCTTGACCCCCGGTACACGGCTATTTGGACGTGGTCCAAACTCATCATTTTGTCCATTTTTGGTCGTTTTTGTGGGCTTATAACACACTGCTTTGGGGTCCGGGGACGATTTCGATGGCCCGTGACACCCGGTACACGGCTATTTCGACGTCGTCAAAACTCGTCATTTCGAGCATTCCTGGCCGTTTTCGTAGGCTAAAACACACTGTTTTGGGTCCCCGGGACGGTTTTGATGGCCCTTGAACCCCGGTACATAGCTATTTGGACGTCGTCAAAACTCGTCGTTTTGAGCATTTCTGGTCAGTTTCGTGGGCTATAACACACTGTTTTGGGGGTCCGAGGACGATTTCGATTACCCGTGGCCCCCGGTAGACGGCTATTTTGACGTTGTCCACCCTCGTCGTTTCGAGCATTTTTGGTCGTTTTCGTGGGCGATAACACCTTGTTTTGTGGTCCGGGGACGATTTCGATGGTCAGTGATCCTTGGTAGACGGCTATTTGATGCCGTGAAAACTCATCGTTTCGAGCATTTGGATGTCGGGGGTCGGTTTTCATGTCCCTTGACCCCCGGTACACGGCTATTTGGTTGTTGTCAAAACTCGTCGTTTCGAGCATTTTTTGCCGTTTTCGTGGGCTATAACACCCTGTTTTGTGGCCCGGGGATGATTTCGATGGCCCGTTACCACCAGTACACAACTATTTGGACATTGTTAAAACTCGTGGTTTCGAGCATTTTTTGCTGTTTTCGTGGGCTACAACACATTGTTTTTAGGGTGCGGGGACGATTTCGATGGCCCGTGACCCCCGGTACACGACTATTTGGACGTCGTCAAAACTCGTCGTTTCGAGCATTTCTCGCCGTTTTCGCACTTTTTTGGGGTCTGGGACGATTTCGATGGCCCGTGACCCCTAGTAGACGGCTATTTTGACGCCGTCAAAACTCATCGGTTCGAGCATTTCTGGCCATTTCGTAGGCTATAACGCATTTTTTTGGGTCCGAGGACGGTTTTCATGTCCCTTGATCCGCGGTATACGGCTATTTGGACATCGTCAAAACTCGTCGTTTCGAGCATTTCTAGCTGTTTTCATGGGCTATAACACACTGTTTTGCGGTCCGGGGACGATTTCGATGGCCTATGACCACCAGTACACGGCTATTTGGACATCGTCAAAAGTCATCGTTTCGAGCAATTCTAGCCGTTTAGTGGCTATAGCACACAATTTTTACGGTGCGGGGACGATTTTGATGGCCCATAACCACCGGTACACGACTATTTGGACGTGGTCTAAACTCGCCGTTTTCGTGGGCTATAACACACTGTTTTGGGGTCCAGGGACGATTTCGATGGCCCGTGGCCCCAGTAGACGGCTATTTTGACATTGTCAACACTCGTCGTTTCGAGCATTTTTGGCCGTTTTCGTGGGCTATAACACCTTGTTTTGTGGTCCGGGGACGATTTCAATGGCAGTGATCCTTGGTAGACGGCTATTTTGATGTCGTGAAAATTCGTAGTTTCGAGCATTTCTGGTTGTTTTTGTAGGCTATAAACACTGTTTTGGGGTCGGGGGTCGGTTTTCATGTCCCTTAACCCCAGGTACATGGCTATTTGGATGTTGTCAAAACTCGTCGTTTCGAGCATTTTTTGCCGTTTTCGTGGGCTATAACACCATGTTTTGTGGTCCGGGGATGATTTCGATGGCCCATGACCACCAGTACACAACTATTTGGACATCATCAAAACTCGTCGTTTCGAGCATTTCTGGCTGTTTTCGTGGACTATAACACACTTTTTTGGGGTCAGGGGATGATTTCGATGGCTCGTGACCCCCGGTAGACGGCTATTTTGACGTCGTCAAAACTCATCGTTTCGAGCATTTCTGGCCGTTTTCGTAAGGTATAACACACTGTTTTGGGGTCCAGGGATGGTTTTCATGTCCTATGACCCCCGGTACACGGCTATTTGGATGTCATCAAAACTCGTCATTTCGAGCATTTCTGGTCGTTTTCGTAGGCTATAACACACTTTTTTGGGGTCCGGGTCGATTTCGATGGCCCGAGACCCCCGGTACACAGCTATTTGGACGTCGTCAAAACTCGTCGTTTCGAGCATTCCTGGTCATTTTCGTAGGAAATAACACACTGTTTTAGGATCCGGGGTCGGTTTTCATGTCCCTTGACCCCCCAGTACACGGCTATTTGGACGTCATCAAAACTTGTCGTTTCAAGCATTTCTGGCCGTTTGTGTGGGCTATAACACCTTGTTTTGTGGTTCGGGGACGATTTCGATGTGTAGTGATCCTTGCTTGATGGCTATTTTGACGCCGTGAAAATTCATAGTTTTGAGCATTTCTGGTTGTTTTTGTAGGCTATAACACACTGTTTTGGGGTCCGGGGTCGGTTTTCATGTCCCTTGACCCCCAGTACACGGCTATTTGGATGTCGTCTAAACTCATTGTTTCGAGCATTTTTTGGCGTTTTCGTGGGCTAGAACACCCTGTTTTGTGGTCCGGGGATGATTTCGATGGCCCGTTACCACCAGTACACAACTATTTGGACATCATCAAAACTCGCCGTTTTGAGCATTTCTGGCCGTTTTCGTGGACTATAACACACTTTTTTGGTGTCAGGGGACGATTTCGATGGCTCGTGACCCCCGGTAGACGGCTATTTTTGACGTCGTCAAAACTCGTCGTTTCGAGCATTTCTGGCTGTTTCCGTAAGCTATAACACACTGTTTTGGGGTCCGGGGATGGTATTCATGTCCTATGACCCCCGGTACATGGCTATTTGGACGTCATCAAAACTCGTCGTTTCGAGCATTTCTGGTCGTTTTCGTAGGATATAACATACTGTTTTGGGGTCCGGGGACGGTTTTCATGTCCCTTGACCTCCGGTACACGGCTATTTGGATGTCGTCAAACTTGTCATTTCGAGCATTTCTGGTCGTTTTCGTAGGATATAACACACTGTTTTGGGGTCCGTGGATGGTTTTCATGTCCCTTGACCCTCGGTACACGGCTGTTTGGACGTCGTCAAAACTTGTCGTTTCGAGCATTTCTGGCCGTTTGCGTGGGCTATAACACACTGTTTTGGGGTCCAGGGACGGTTCTCGTGTCCCTTGACCCCCGGTACACGGCTATTTGGACGTGGTCCAAACTCATCATTTTGTCCATTTTTGGTCGTTTTTGTGGGCTTATAACACACTGCTTTGGGGTCCGGGGACGATTTCGATGGCCCGTGACACCCGGTACACGGCTATTTCGACGTCGTCAAAACTCGTCATTTCGAGCATTCCTGGCCGTTTTCGTAGGCTAAAACACACTGTTTTGGGTCCCCGGGACGGTTTTGATGGCCCTTGAACCCCGGTACATAGCTATTTGGACGTCGTCAAAACTCGTCGTTTTGAGCATTTCTGGTCAGTTTCGTGGGCTATAACACACTGTTTTGGGGGTCCGAGGACGATTTCGATTACCCGTGGCCCCCGGTAGACGGCTATTTTGACGTTGTCCACCCTCGTCATTTCGAGCATTTTTGGTCGTTTTCGTGGGCGATAACACCTTGTTTTGTGGTCCGGGGACGATTTCGATGGTTAGTGATCCTTGGTAGACGGCTATTTGATGCCGTGAAAACTCATCGTTTCGAGCATTTGGATGTCGGGGGTCGGTTTTCATGTCCCTTGACCCCCGGTACACGGCTATTTGGTTGTTGTCAAAACTCGTCGTTTCGAGCATTTTTTGCCGTTTTCGTGGGCTATAACACCTTGTTTTGTGGCCCGGGGACGATTTCGATGGCCCGTTACCACCAGTACACAACTATTTGGACATTGTTAAAACTCGTGGTTTCGAGCATTTTTTGCTGTTTTCGTGGGCTACAACACATTGTTTTTAGGGTGCGGGGACGATTTCGATGGCCCGTGACCCCCGGTACACGACTATTTGGACGTCGTCAAAACTCATCGTTTCGAGCATTTCTCGCCGTTTTCGCACTTTTTTGGGGTGTGGGACGATTTCGATGGCCCGTGACCCCTAGTAGACGGCTATTTTGACGCCGTCAAAACTCATCGGTTCGAGCATTTCTGGCCATTTCGTAGGCTATAACGCATTTTTTTGGGTCCGAGGACGGTTTTCATGTCCCTTGATCCGCGGTATACGGCTATTTGGACATCGTCAAAACTCGTCGTTTCGAGCATTTCTAGCTGTTTTCATGGGCTATAACACACTGTTTTGGGGTCCGGGGACGATTTCGATGGCCTATGACCACCAGTACACGGCTATTTGGACATCGTCAAAAGTCATCGTTTCGAGCAATTCTAGCCGTTTAGTGGCTATAGCACACAATTTTTACGGTGCGGGGACGATTTTGATGGCCCATAACCACCGGTACACGACTATTTGGACGTGGTCTAAACTCGCCGTTTTCGTGGGCTATAACACACTGTTTTGGGGTCCGGGGACGATTTCGATGGCCCGTGGCCCCAGTAGACGGCTATTTTGACATTGTCAACACTCGTCGTTTCGAGCATTTTTGGCCGTTTTCGTGGGCTATAACACCTTGTTTTGTGGTCCGGGGACGATTTCAATGGCAGTGATCCTTGGTAGACGGCTATTTTGATGTCGTGAAAATTCGTAGTTTCGAGCATTTCTGGTTGTTTTTGTAGGCTATAAACACTGTTTTGGGGTCGGGGCTCGGTTTTCATGTCCCTTAACCCCAGGTACATGGCTATTTGGATGTTGTCAAAACTCGTCGTTTCGAGCATTTTTTGCCGTTTTCGTGGGCTATAACACCATGTTTTGTGGTCCGGGGATGATTTCGATGGCCCGTGACCACCAGTACACAACTATTTGGACATCATCAAAACTCGTCGTTTCGAGCATTTCTGGCTGTTTTCGTGGACTATAACACACTTTTTTGGGGTCAGGGGATGATTTCGATGGCTCGTGACCCCCGGTAGACGGCTATTTTGACGTCGTCAAAACTCATCGTTTCGAGCATTTCTCGCCGTTTTCGTAAGGTATAACACACTGTTTTGGGGTCCAGGGATGGTTTTCATGTCCTATGACCCCCGGTACACGGCTATTTGGACGTCATCAAAACTCGTCGTTTCGAGCATTTCTGGTCGTTTTCGTAGGCTATAACACACTTTTTTGGGGTCCGGGTCGATTTCGATGGCCCGAGACCCCCGGTACACAACTATTTGGACGTCGTCAAAACTCGTCGTTTCGAGCATTCCTGGTCATTTTCGTAGGAAATAACACACTGTTTTAGGATCCGGGGTCGGTTTTCATGTCCCTTGACCCCCCAGTACACGGCTATTTGGACGTCATCAAAACTTGCCGTTTCAAGCATTTCTGGCCGTTTGTGTGGGCTATAACACCTTGTTTTGTGGTTCGGGGACGATTTCGATGTGTAGTGATCCTTGCTTGACGGCTATTTTGACGCCGTGGAAATTCATAGTTTTTGAGCATTTCTGGTTGTTTTTGTAGGCTATAACACACTGTTTTGGGGTCCGGGGTCGGTTTTCATGTCCCTTGACCCCCAGTACACGGCTATTTGGATGTCGTCTAAACTCATTGTTTCGAGCATTTTTTGGCGTTTTCGTGGGCTAGAACACCCTGTTTTGTGGTCCGGGGATGATTTCGATGGCCCGTTACCACCAGTACACAACTATTTGGACATCATCAAAACTCGCTGTTTTGAGCATTTCTGGCCGTTTTCATGGACTATAACACACTTTTTTGGTGTCAGGGGACGATTTCGATGGCTCGTGACCCCCGGTAGACGGCTATTTTTGACGTCGTCAAAACTCGTCGTTTCGAGCATTTCTGGCTGTTTCCATAAGCTATAACACACTGTTTTGGGGTCCGGGGATGGTATTCATGTCCTATGACCCCCGGTACACGGCTATTTGGACGTCATCAAAACTCGTCGTTTCGAGCATTTCTGGTCGTTTTCGTAGGATATAACAGACTGTTTTGGGGTCCGTGGACAGTTTTCATGTCCCTTGACCTCCGGTACACGGCTATTTGGATGTCATCAAAACTTGTCATTTCGAGCATTTCTGGTCGTTTTCGTAGGATATAACACACTGTTTTGGGGTCCGTGGACGGTTTTCATGTCCCTTGACCCTCGGTACACGGTTGTTTGGACGTCGTCAAAACTTGTCGTTTCGAGCATTTCTGGCCGTTTGCGTGGGCTATAACACACTGTTTTGGGGTCCAGGGACGGTTCTCGTGTCCCTTGACCCCCGGTACACGGCTATTTGGACGTGGTCAAAACTCATCATTTTGTCCATTTCTGGTCGTTTTTGTGGGCTTATAACACACTGCTTTGGGGTCCGGGGACGATTTCGATGGCCCGTGACACCCGGTACACGGCTATTTCGACGTCGTCAAAACTCGTCATTTCGAGCATTCCTGGCCGTTTTCGTAGGCTAAAACACACTGTTTTGGGTCCCCGGGACGGTTTTGATGGCCCTTGAACCCCGGTACATAGCTATTTGGACGTCGTCAAAACTCGTCGTTTTGAGCATTTCTGGTCAGTTTCGTGGGCTATAACACACTGTTTTGGGGGACCGAGGACGATTTCCATTACCCGTGGCCCCCGGTAGACGGCTATTTTGACGTTGTCCACGCTCGTCGTTTCGAGCATTTTTGGTCGTTTTCGTGGGCGATAACACCTTGTTTTGTGGTCCGGGGACGATTTTGATGGTCAGTGATCCTTGGTAGACGGCTATTTGATGCCGTGAAAACTCGTCGTTTCGAGCATTTGGATGTCGGGGGTCGGTTTTCATGTCCCTTGACCCCCGGTACACGGCTATTTGGTTGTTGTCAAAACTCGTCGTTTCGAGCATTTTTTGCCGTTTTCGTGGGCTATAACACCCTGTTTTGTGGCCCGGGGACGATTTCGATGGCCCGTTAACACCAGTACACAACTATTTGGACATTGTCAAAACTCGTGGTTTCGAGCATTTCTGGTTGTTTTCGTGGGCTACAGCATATTGTTTTTAGGGTGCGGGGACGATTTCGATGGCCCGCGACCCCCGGTACACGACTATTTGGACGTCGTCAAAACTCGTCGTTTCGAGCATTTCTCGCCGTTTTCGCACTTTTTTGGGGTCTGGGACGATTTCGATGGCCCGTGACCCCTAGTAGACGGCTATTTTGACGCCGTCAAAACTCATCGTTTCGAGCATTTCTGGCCATTTTCGTAGGCTATAACGCATTTTTTTGGGTCCGAGGACGGTTTTCATGTCCCTTGATCCGCGGTATACGGCTATTTGGACGTCATCAAAACACGTCGTTTCGAGCATTTCTAGCTGTTTTCATGGGCTATAACACACTGTTTTGGGGTCCGGGGACGATTTCGATGGCCTATGACCACCAGTACACGGCTATTTGGACATCGTTTCGAGCATTTTTAGCCGTTTAGTGGCTATAGCACACAATTTTTACGGTGCGGGGACGATTTTGATGGCCCATAACCACCGGTACACGACTATTTGGACGTGGTCTAAACTCGCCGTTTTCGTGGGCTATAACACACTGTTTTGGGGTCCGGGGACGATTTCGATGGCCCGTGGCCCCAGTAGACGGCTATTTTGACGTTGTCAACACTCGTCGTTTCGAGCATTTTTGGCCGTTTTCGTGGGCTATAACACCTTGTTTTGTGGTCCGGGGACGATTTCGATGGCAGTGATCCTTGGTAGACGGCTATTTTGATGTCGTGAAAATTCGTAGTTTCGAGCATTTCTGGTTGTTTTTGTAGGCTATAAACACTGTTTTGGGGTCGGGGGTCGGTTTTCATGTCCCTTAACCCCAGGTACATGGCTATTTGGATGTTGTCAAAACTCGTCGTTTCGAGCATTTTTTGCCGTTTTCGTGGGCTATAACACCCTGTTTTGTGGTCCGGGGATGATTTCGATGGCCCGTGACCACCAGTACACAACTATTTGGACATCATCAAAACTCGTCGTTTCGAGCATTTCTGGCCGTTTTCGTGGACTATAACACACTTTTTTGGGGTCAGGGGATGATTTCGATGGCTCGTGACCCCCGGTAGACGGCTATTTTGACGTCGTCAAAACTCGTCGTTTCGAGCATTTCTGGCCGTTTTCGTAAGGTATAACACACTCTTTTCGGGTTCAGGGATGGTTTTCATGTCCTATGACCCCCGGTACACGGCTATTTGGACGTCATCAAAACTCGTTGTTTCGAGCATTTCTGGTCGTTTTCGTAGGCTATAACACACTTTTTTGGGGTCCGGGTCGATTTCGATGGCCCGAGACCCCCGGTACACAGCTATTTGGACGTCGTGAAAACTCGTCGTTTCGAGCATTCCTGGTCATTTTCATAGGAAATAACACACTGTTTTGGGAGCCGGGGACGGTTTTCATGTCCCTTGACCCCCCGAGTACACGGCTATTTGGACGTCGTCAAAACTTGTCGTTTCAAGCATTTCTCGCCGTTTGCGTGGGCTATAACACCTTGTTTTGTGGTCCGGGGACGATTTCAATGTGTAGTGATCCTTGCTTGACGGCTATTTTGACGCCGTGAAAATTCATAGTTTTTGAGCATTTCTGGTTTTTTTTGTAGGCTATAACACACTGTTTTGGGGTCCGGGGTCGGTTTTCATGTCCCTTGACCCCCAGTACACGGCTATTTGGATGTCGTCTAAACTCGTTGTTTCGACCATTTTTTGGCGTTTTCGTGGGCTATAACACCCTGTTTTGTGGTCCGGGGATGATTTCGATGGCCCGTTACCACCAGTACACAACTATTTGGACATCATCAAAACTCGTCGTTTTGAGCATTTCTGGCCATTTTCGTGGACTATAACACACTTTTTTGGTGTCAGGGGACGATTTCGATGGCTCGTGACCCCCGGTAGACGGCTATTTTTGACGTCGTCAAAACTCGTCGTTTCGAGCATTTCTGGCCGTTTCCGTAAGCTATAACACACTGTTTTGGGGTCCGGGGATGGTATTCATGTCCTATGACACCCGGTACACGGCTATTTGGACGTCGTCAAAACTTGCCGTTTCGAGCATTTCTGGCCGTTTGCGTCGGCTATAACACACTGTTTTGGGGTCCAGGGACGGTTCTCGTGTCCCTTGACCCTCGGTACACGGCTATTTGGACGTCGTCAAAACTCATCATTTTGTCCATTTCTGGTCGTTTTTGTGGGCTTATAACACACTACTTTGGGGTCCGGGGACGATTTCGATGGCCCGTGACACCCGGTACACGGCTATTTCGACGTCGTCAAAACTCGTCATTTCGAGCATTCCTGGCCGTTTTCGTAGGCTAAAACACACTATTTTGGGTCCCCGGGACGGTTTTGATGGCCCTTGAACCCCGGTACATAGCTATTTGGACGTCGTCAAAACTCGTCGTTTTGAGCATTTCTGGTCAGTTTCGTGGGCTATAACACACTGTTTTGGGGGTCCGAGGACGATTTCGATTACCCGTGGCCCCCGGTAGACGGCTATTTTGACGTTGTCCACGCTCGTCGTTTCGAGCATTTTTGGTCGTTTTCGTGGGCGATAACACCTTGTTTTGTGGTCCGGGGACGATTTCGATGGTCAGTGATCCTTGGTAGACGGCTATTTGATGCCGTCAAAACTCGTCGTTTCGAGCATTTGGATGTCGGGGGTCGGTTTTCATGTCCCTTGACCCCTGGTACATGGCTATTTGGTTGTTGTCAAAACTCATCGTTTCGAGCATTTTTTGCCGTTTTCGTGGGCTATAACACCATGTTTTGTGGCCCGGGGACGATTTTGATGGCCCGTTACCACCAGTACACAACTATTTGGACATTGTCAAAACTCGTGGTTTCGAGCATTTCTGGCTGTTTTCGTGGGCTACAGCACATTGTTTTTAGGGTGCGGGGACGATTTTGATGGCCCGTGACCCCCGGTACACGACTATTTGGAGGTCGTCAGAACTCGTCGTTTCGAGCATTTCTCGCCGTTTTCGCACTTTTTTGGGGTCTGGGATGATTTCGATGGCCCGTGACCCCCAGTAGACGGCTATTTTGACGCCGCTAAAACTCATCGTTTCGAGCATTTCTGGCCATTTTCGTAGGCTATAACGCATTTTTTGGGGTCCGAGGACGGTTTTCAACCCCCTTGATCTGCGGTATACGGCTATTTGGACGTCGTCAAAACTCGTCGTTTCGAGCATTTCTAGCTGTTTTCATGGGCTATAACACACTGTTTTGGGGTCCGGGGACGATTTCGATGCCCTATGACCACCAGTACACGGCTATTTGGACATCGTCAAAAGTCATCGTTTCGAGCATTTCTAGCAGTTTAGTGGCTATAGCACACAATTTTTACGGTGCGGGGACGATTTTGATGGCCCATAACCACCGGTACACGACTATTTGGACGTGGTCTAAACTCGCCGTTTTCGTGGGCTATAACACACTGTTTTGGGGTCCAGGGACGATTTCGATGGCCCGTGGCCCTAGTAGACGGCTATTTTGACGTTGTCAACACTCGTCGTTTCGAGCATTTTTGGCCGTTTTCGTGGGCTATAACACCTTGTTTTGAGGTCCGGGGACGATTTCGATGGCAGTGATCCTTGGTAGACGGCTATTTTGATGTCGTGAAAATTCGTAGTTTCGAGCATTTCTGGTTGTTTTTGTAGGCTATAAACACTGTTTTGGGGTCGGGGGTCGGTTTTCATGTCAGTTAACCCCCGGTACATGGCTATTTGGATGTCGTCAAAACTCGTCGTTTCGAGCATTTTTTGCCGTTTTCCTGGGCTATAACAGCCTGTTTTGTGGTCCGGGGATGATTTTGATGGCTCGTGACCACCAGTACACAACTATTTGGACATCATCAAAACTCGTCGTTTCGAGCATTTCTGGCCGTTTTCGTGGACTATAACACACTTTTTTGGGGTTAGGGGACGATTTCGATGGCTCGTGACCGCCGGTAGACGGCTATTTTGACATCGTCAAAACTCGTCGTTACGAGCATTTCTGGCCGTTTTCGTAAGGTATAACACACTGTTTTGGGGTCCAGGGATGGTTTTCATGTCCTATGACCCCCGGTACACGGCTATTTGGACGTCATCAAAACTCGTCGTTTCGAGCATTTATGGTCGTTTTCGTAGGCTATAACACACTTTTTTGGGGTCCGGGTCGATTTCGATGGCACGTGACCCCCGGTACACAACTATTTGGACGTCGTCAAAACTCGTCGTTTCGAGCATTTCTGGTCATTTTCGTAGGAAATAACACACTGTTTTGGGATCTGGGGACGGTTTTCATGTCCCTTGACCCCCCAGTACACGGCTATTTGGACGTCGTCAAAACTTGTCGTTCCAAGCATTTCTGGCCGTTTGCGTGGGCTATAACACCTTGTTTTGTGGTTCGGGGATGATTTCGATGTGTACTGATCCTTGCTTGACGGCTATTTTGACGCCGTGAAAATTCATAGTTTTGAGCATTTCTGGTTGTTTTTGTAGGCTATAACACACTGTTTTGAGGTCCGGGGTCGGTTTTCATGCCCCTTGACCCCCAGTACACGGCTATTTGGATGTCGTCTAAACTCGTTGTTTCGAGCATTTTTTGGCCTTTTCGTGGGCTATAACACCCTGTTTTGTGGTTCGGGGATGATTTCGATGGCCCGTTACCACCAGTACACAACTATTTGGACATCATCAAAACTCGTCATTTCGAGCATTTCTGGCCGTTTTCGTGGACTATAACACACTTTTTTGGTGTTAGGGGACGATTTCGATGGCCCATGACCCCTGGTACACAACTATTTGGACGTTGTCAAAACTCATCGTTTCGAGCATTTCTGGTCATTTTCGTAGGAAATAACACACTGTTTTGGGATCCGGGGACGGTTTTCATGTCCCTTGACCCCCCAGTACACGGCTATTTGGACGTCGTCAAAACTTGTCGTTTCAAGCATTTCTGGCCGTTTGCGTGGGCTATAACACCTTGTTTTGTGGTCCGGGGACGATTTCGATGTGTAGTGATCCTTGCTTGACGGCTATTTTGACGCCATGAAAATTCATAGTTTTGAGCATTTCTGGTTGTTTTTGTAGGCTATAACACACTGTTTTGGGGTCTAGGGTCGGTTTTCATGTCCCTTGACCCCCGGTACACGGCTATTTGGATGTCGTCAAAACTCGTTGTTTCGAGCATTTTTTGGCGTTTTCGTGGGCTATAACACCCTGTTTTGTGGTCCGGGGATGATTTGATGGCCCGTTACCACCAGTACACAACTATTTGGACATCATCAAAACTCGTCGTTTCGAGCATTTCTGGCCGTTTTCGTGGACTATAACACACTTTTTTAGTGTCAGGGGACGATTTCGATGGCTCGTGACCCCCGGTAGACGGCTATTTTTGGCGTCGTCAAAACTCGTCGTTTCGAGCATTTCTGACCGTTTCCGTAAGCTATAACACACTGTTTTGGGGTCCGGGGATGGTATTCATGTCCTATGACCCCCGGTACACGGCTATTTGGACGTCGTCAAAACTTGTCGTTTCGAGCATTTCTGGCCGTTTGCGTGGGCTATAACACACTGTTTTGGGGTCCAGGGACGGTTCTCGTGTCCCTTGACCCCCGGTACACGGCTATTTGGACGTCATCAAAACTCATCATTTTGTCCATTTCTGGTCGTTTTTGTGGGCTTATAACACACTACTTTGGGGTCCGGGGACGATTTCGATGGCCCGTGACACCCGGTACACGGCTTTTTCGACGTCGTCAAAAGTCGTCATTTCGAGCATTCCTGGCCGTTTTCGTAGGCTATAACACACTATTTTGGGTCCCCGGGACGGTTTTGATGGCCCTTGACCCCCGGTACATAGCTATTTGGACGTCGTCAAAACTCGTCGTTTTGAGCATTTCTGGTCATTTTCGTTGGCTATAACACACTGTTTTGGGGGTCCGAGGACAATTTCGATGACCCATGGCCCCCGGTAGATGGCTATTTTGACGTTGTGTCAGGACCCCGACTCAATGCCACATCGATCTAGCATGTAACACCTCATATCACTTTGCGGCCTCACGCACGGTATTCCCACGGGTGTCGCCTTACCTTAGCCCGGGACCGTTTGCGCCTTTTGGCACACGTATATGACAGTGTCGCTAGCATCCATATGATAAGGAGCCCGGGCTGACATGGCTAGTCGTAAACCCAAAGTGGCACAGACTTACAGGGACAGGCATCCATGACCCAGCATCGAACGTGTCGGTCATCAGCGAGTGAAACCAGGCTGTAGCACTGGGCTAGCAGGACTCCGGTGAACCGGGCTGTAGCGGGCTAACAGGACTCCGGTATTCATCGCGTGACATTTCCCCGAAGGGACAGACACAGGAACGAAGAAGGACACATGCCGGCCAGCCTAAGTGTTCCGGAGTAGTAGCAAGCTACCATGGCTCAGTGAAACACTAGGAGACATTTCCCCGTAAGAGAGGCTACTAAAGATAAACAACTAGATGGTCAGATCCCACACATACCAAGCATTTCAATAACATACACACAATATGCTCGATATGTGCAAATACAACATGGCATCACAACATGACTCTACGACTCAAGTAATTTATTCAATAGGCTCCGAGGAGCGAGATATTACAAACATGGGTCTCATGACCCAACATTCAGAGCATACAAATCAAAGCACAAGCGGAAGCTATCATGTCTGGGTACAGACATCTATAAATGAAAAAGGCTGAGAAGCCTGACTATCTATCAGATCCTGCCGAGGGCACAAGATCGTAGCTGAGGTATCAAGCTAAACGCCGAAGTCCACGTGGAACTACTAGTGAGACTGAAGTCTCTCTGCAAACATAAAATAGGCAAACGTGAGTACAAATGTACCCAGCAAGACTTACATCAGATCTATCTACACATGCATCATTATCAAGAAAGGGGATGGTGGAGTTTGACTGCAGCAAGCCAGCTTTGACTCGGTGGCTATCCTGAACTACGACTGCGAGTAACTCTTTTGAGGTGGCGCACACGAGTCCACATATTCACCATATCAATACACCACTATGGATCCGCTCCCGTCTCCCTACGAGAACGCCATCCATAGCACTCACGCTTATCTTGCGTATTTTAGAGTATCCACTTTCACTTGTCTATGAACTGATATAAGCAACCCAGAAGTCCTTTACCGCGGACACGGCTATTCGAATAGATGATGTTAACCCTGCAGGGGTGTACTTCTTCATACATGTTTCCACCACTTAGCGTCTGCACACGACATGTGCTCGGCAGACTTCAAGCGAAAGCCGACGTGGGTGTAGACCACGACCTACCTAAACACCTAAGTCTCTAGTCCAGGTTTATCGCCTATTCGGGTTCCATCCATGAGGAGATTCGGCCGGAGTTTCGCTCACAGCCCCAAACGATGTGAACAGGGTTCCGTGACACCAAACGGGTGCCCGGTTTACCCGGCCACGTGCCTACCGCATCACAGCCCACCCCTACGGTCAGCACTGTCCACGGCCTCCAGCATACTACAAACACCAGAAACTACTTGCAACTCCTGGACAGAGGACAAGGGTCAATAAGAAGTCGAGCGGGGTCATATTTCAGGGCTTAATGTATGGTAGTACCTGAATCATGGATCACAAACACAGAACTCAGTTCCTGAGGACGGCTTCAATGAGACAACCCACCATGTACTCCTACATGGCCTCTCACCGCTACCTTTACCAAATCGTGTTCACACACTTAGCTCACACACAGTAGGACATGTTCACACCGCCTCTGATTCATCCCCGATGAATCAGACCTGACTCAACTCTAAGCAGTAGCAGGCATGACAAGCAAGCATGAATGAGTAGGCACAACAGGGCTCAAACAACTCCTAGTCATGCTAGTGGGTTTCATCTATTTACTGTGGCAATGACAGGTCATGCAAAGGATAAAGGGGTTCAGCTACCGCAGCAAGTAACAGATGAATCGGTGTTGTCCTAATGCAGTAAAAGAGAGCAGGAGCGAGAGAGTGGGATTGTATCGGAATGAACAAGGGGTTTTGCTTGCCTGGCACTTCTGAAGATAACATTGAGTCTTCATCAGTGTCAACGATCACATCATCGGTATCACGTCTATCGAGAGGGGACAAATACTGGCAACACATAAGGAAACACAATCAATGCAATGCACAATATGATGCATGCTATGACATGGCAATATGAATGTGTTTTGAGCTAATGCAACTAGCAACAGATTAAATGAAGTTGGTTTGAATACAAGATTCAAATTCAAACTCCATATGTGATTATTCAAATGCCATTTAATTCATTTGTCCTAAACAGTAGTGATAAGTTGTTCTAACATGCATGAAAATGGTACAGATGGATTCCTTGAATTTTTCTGATAATTTTTCATATATAATTTATTTAATTTGGAGTTACGGTTAATTTTCTATGATTTATTAAAGTTTATACAATTTTCTGGAATTATAAATCATTTCCTAATTTATTTAATTCCAGAAATACTATACTGCGTCAGCATGACGTCGGCATGACGTCAGCAAGTCAACAGGGGCCGGTCAGGGTCAAACCTGACGTTTGGGGTCCACACGTCAGTGACACGGGGGCTAATCCCGCGTTGACTCGGGCTTTGACCCGCTACGGGGCCCGCTGTCAGTGTCTGTGGGGGGTGTTTAGCGTGGTCATTAGTGCTAACTAAATTAGCGCCACGTCAGCTAGTGACGCCGGCGGCCACGGCGACGGCGAGACCTCGCCGGAGTTGCTCGGGACGGCGCTACAGCCCGCGGCTGGTCGCACGAAGGGCACCAGAAGGTAGCCCGTGCTCCCGCGCATCTAGGGGGACCCTCGAGAGGGCGTGGGGTGGACGGAGTTCGCCGGAGTGGAGCCCGAGGCGGCGGCCGGAGCTCGGGGTTTCGCGGGACCGGCGCTGCAGTGCACGGGAGGACGAATGGTTAAGTGCTTTGGGTTCCTGAGGTTGCGGTGAGCACGCGGGTGGGCTCAGGAGCGAGCTGCGGTGGCTGTGGCCACGGCCACGCCATGGCCGGCGGCGAGGAGCAATCGGCTCCGGTGAAAAGGCGGCTAGGGTACGGGAACGAGCGCGAGGAGGAGGGGGAATGGAAGAGTAGCTCACAGGGGTTGCGACGGTGGCCTCGGGGAGCTCGGGGAGGCACCGGAGCCGACGAATTTGACGAAGATGGCCGGCGGTCCCGAGGTTGAAGAAGACGGCGGTGGCGACGTTGCAGGGGCTCCCGCGGTGCGCTTCTCGGCGAGGAGGAAGAGGTGGTCGAGGCGGATCTCCTGGGTACTTCGGGTGGCAGTGAGGAGCACGGTGGCTACGGCGAACGGCGTCGGCGACGACGAGCTCCGCTCGGGCGCGTGCAGGGAGAGAGCAGAGGAGGGGGAGGAGCGAGGGAGTGCTACGGGAGAGTGAGAGAGGTCGTGGGGAACGAGGGGGGGGAGTGCGTGGCTCCCTCGGGTGCCTCCAGCGGCGAGCAGGTAAGCAGGAGGTGGCCGGAGCTCTTCGGGCGCGCGCCACGCCTCGCCTCTGCCTACTGGCAGAGGAAGAAGAGGACAAGGGGGGGAAGGAGGTGGGTTGGGCCGCGCAGGTGGGCTGCACAGGGGGGCTGGGCCAGCACAGGTGAGCGCCAGGTAGTTCCTTCTCTCTTTTTTTATTTACTGTTTTCTATTTTTGTTCTGTTTTCTTTTATTTAATCTGTTTTGCCACTGTTTTGAATTTAAAAATAATTCAAACAATGCCAAAACTCCTCTGAATATTTTATATTGCTAGATGGACTTTTCCAAAAGCTTATAAAATATTTCAGGGGTATTTGAAATTATATTCTAATTATATGAATATAATTCAAATTCAAATAGTTAATGAATTAAATTCAAAGTCCCAAAAATAAATCCTTAAAAATGTTCAATATTTTGGTTGGGACCAGAACCCTTACCAAAAATTATCAAACATTTAAGAAGAGCCTTTTGGAGCAATGAATGAGATTTCTAGGGTTTTTGCCCCTCTTTTATTTAGGGTTTTGAGGCTTCCAATTTCCCTCAGTTCAAATTTCAGAAATTTAAATATGATGCACACATGAAGCTAGCCTAGAGCACTGCCAGCAGCTAGGGATGTGACAACTCACCCCCACTAAACAAAAATCTCGTCCCGAGATTCAAGCGTAGGGTAAGGTGAAGGGGAAAACGCAACTAGTATAATCTTCACGATCCAGGGTGCACTTTATCAAAGCGTTGATTCGATCACCATCTTTGTCTCGAAGTCTTGCTCTGAGAACTCCAACTAACATGACAACGAGAGGAAAGGAAAGATCCTAAAGGAATGGTTCTTCTCGAAGGTCGAACAACTCAGGATTAACTCACGGAATGAGACATGGCAACATCTCTCGAGCTGAGAGGCAAAGCACACATCCATAGGAACGGAGTGAAGCAGATGACGAAGGTTCACTAGTTAGACCACAATTTCACGCTTAAGAAGGTGGTAATCGATTGTCAACGTAGCGAGGAGTTGAGTTGCCATGATACCATAACGATACACCTTAGGGAAGGTGACTCGTAGAGATATCCCCTTAAGTGGCAAAAAGAATTACTTTTGATTCAGAGATCATTGAAACTCTTTAAACCATCCTAAGGCAATTCTCGAGCGATCATTTGGAGGGGGTCGGTAGAATGGCATACTCGGACTTGGATGATGTGGATTACCTTGTTGAAGACAACGTAATGGATGAATTTGCTTACCACCGGAAATGGAAGAGACCCAAGGTAGAATGGCACATTGGCGGTGCAAGCTAGGAACAAAATGCAAATGCTGGGAATGATTCTGGTAACTGGGGAAGAACCCAACAATAAAGAGTGAATTCACTGTTGGAGTGGTTATAGCATAACCGACGAGACTAGGAGCAATCCCGGTTAGTGCCGGCGATAATACCTAGCGCTTGTGCGTGCTCTCAAGAACTTGAGCAATTCCATAATCATCAAGGTTTTACCAACATCCGTGTCAAGGGTCCGGTAACACAACTTACTACCATGATGAATGGTGATGGAGGATGCAGATGCAAAGGAAGATAACACCTTCTCAGATTTCACCTTGGCGAGGCCAAGGAAATAAAATCTGGATGATCGACCGAGAGACATTTAGCACTCCGCTTCTAATGTTCTCCTTGACGTGCTAGTGTATCCCATTCATAGATATGGTTTGATAACTAAAACATCAAGTAAAAGGTCGGACTTCGGGAACACAAAAATCCATAGGGGCAACTAGGAAGTAAACCCTACAAAATCCTTATGGGGAGGTGGCCAACTTCATCAATCAAGATATTATAATAATAGGTCTTCCGGCTGGGTGTGTTGGCCACGACATCCACTTTACTGGTTATCGCGGACCAATATTATAATTCTTGGGAAATATTCCAACCATCATATCTGCCTGAGATTCAGATCTGGTTGGTGTCAGGATATTCCAGACTCATCGAGTCTAGGAAGAAAAACGGAAGTTTGCAACACAAATCGACGAGATGATGTTGCGAGATTCTCGGGAAATGAATTACGATAGCAAGCTCCAAAACATGAGTTGGTTCTGCTACAACATGTGAACACGTTGTCCCAGACAAGCATGACCACAAAGTAGTCTTATAATAAAACACTACCGAGTTCAGGAGGGGAACCATCATCGAGGATATCGAAGTCCTTGCATAAGGTATACTCTTAAGAAGGAACTTCTTCTCCTTGAACAAATCAATCAGTGGCTTGGTGTGCTAGGGACACATATAGATTGAAGGTTGCAAGTCTTCAAACCACAGAATTCTTCGCACGTGTGCATGACTGATTTGGAATGATTCCAAAGAAAGCAACATTGACTTTCTCGAATCCACGGCGGCAACTTGCATCAGATGCACATGAATTAAAGGAAGTCACTACCTTCATCCAAACATATGCTTCATGAGCTAGCATGAACAAATGCTTTCAAAAGTTTCCAACACTAGCTTAATGTTCAACAAAATTATGGAGGAGATAAGGATGTTGTCAATGGGCTCAACAACAATTCATCTAGGTTTCCTTTTAAAAGGAATTCCATAGTTAAGTGAACACGGTGATAGCATTGGTCAGACCCAAAAGATATAATGGTGTATGCTCGAGGGATCAACCACGAGTAAGACAACATTACGAACATCGTTGGTTCCGACTTGATTTGACGATAGCCCACACTCAAATCAAAGGATTGATAAGACAATAGGTCCAGCAACTGATCACAGGGACCAATCGATGAAGATATCATCTTTCTTCAATACACACTACACAAGAATATCCCGTTGGAACGAACTAAGTCAGGCAAGCTTTTATCTTCCAACCCTCCAAGTTGTCGTTTAGCTTAACCAACTAGCTCAGGGATATCTAACACCGATCTTGGAGAGAGGGTGGTTCACAAGAAAACCAACTTGATCACGAGCTCAACATAGCGGTCAGGTGACAACCTGGTAATACTTCCGAGAAGATCTTCGGAAAATCACGAACCACCGGTATGTTACTAAGCTCGAGAACAATCTCGCTTTTGAGGGCAAGACGATATGATCAAATGAGTGAGGACTTGACAAGATCCTAACTCATCAATCGAAGGGTGCACCGAAATAAGAACTAGATAGCACGATCAGTCTTAGGGTGACGATTCAATAATCAATACGCTGAGAATGAGGTTATCGTCCATTTAACTACCAAGCAACAAAGTTGCTAGCAGTATTGATTTCACACGCCACGATCCACTTGTCGGCATTCCGGTTACAATAACACAGGAACCGAGGAATGAACAGTGATGGCAAGAGGTATCACTGTACCAAGAGTTCATAGGATGGTGTGCAATTCCTATAACAATCTCGATATAAAATATGTAATACTCCAAGGTAGAGCAGAACAAAAGCTGGATTAGCAATTTGATCTGCGGAGCACAACTTCTTTGACCCAATCCTGGATATGGATGAGGTACTGGAGTTTGTTTCTCCAAGTCATTCAGGACAGAATGGCTTGACGGACCACAAGAGTAATAAGCATTGACAACACGAATGCACAATTACTCCTGACTATCAATTGATAGACGAGGGTCAGAATGCAACTAAAGAGGGACAACTCAAAGGAACATACAATTTTCTGAGTTGTGGATGCATGGTTTAGCATGTCGAACGAATTCCACATAATTCTTCCGGATAACCCATGCAGAAAGGTAGAACTGGCAGAGTCACAATGTAGAATCGAGAACCCATCGAGAGCACTCTGATTGTGATCTTTCGATCAGCGAGGAACATCTGCCATAAGAGGTTCATAGTATTTGGAAGAAAGGACTACCACGAACATCAAGGACTAATGCAAAGGTTACTAATAACCTAAAGGAACTAGCAATTACTATCAACATGAAGTAGGTAGAGTGAATCTCGGGTTCAAGAACCCAGGAATAGAATACCTACTACTAAGTAGCATCACGGGATGCTTTCGAGAATGATGGCCAGAATCATCACACTGGGAACACAAATCATGGCTAAATTACTAGATGATCCCCTGAGACACCTAGGGTCATAATAATAACTCCAACATAAAGGTTGAGGCAGTAGAGTACCTCAGCTCAACAATTTGTGTGATTAACCTGGCCTAACAGACATTGAAACCGGAGAAAAAGGATTTTGCAAATGCATCAGACTCTTTAGAAACCTGGGATGACTCGGACAGCATAACGGCTGTAAATGCTCGGAAAAGATTTGAGACATTCACAAAAATGGTGGCATAACCACTTAGAAGCACAATATCAAGGTTCCGAGATCAGCAATTATCATACGGAAGTAGTAGGAACTGAACTGAGACTTAAATCCAACAATCTTATAAGTCCACTGATTAGTAACACGTGATCCTAATAGAAAGAAGAGATAGCCTAGTTTCTTAACCCCGTAGGAAAGATAAGATGACTCAGATTAGAAGGGCATGAGGTATAAGGAGTAAAAAGAGCCTGACGTTCCATCCCACAATCAATTCCCTTATATAACTAAAGAATTTCTAGACTCAACTTCGACCAGTTTGGCTTGGTAATCCTACAGGCAGTCAAGCTCTGATACCAACGCTGTCAGGACCCCGACTCAATGCCACATCGATCTAGCATGTAACACCTCATATCACTTTGCGGCCTCACGCACGGTATTCCCACGGGTGTCGCCTTACCTTAGCCCGGGACCGTTTGCGCCTTTTGGCACACGTATATGACAGTGTCGCTAGCATCCATATGATAAGGAGCCCGGGCTGACATGGCTAGTCGTAAACCCAAAGTGGCATAGACTTACAGGGACAGGCATCCATGACCCAGCATCGAACGTGTCGGTCATCAGCGAGTGAAACCAGGCTGTAGCACTGGGGTAGCAGGACTCCGGTGAACCGGGCTGTAGCGGGCTAACAGGACTCCGGTATTCATCGCGTGACATTTCCCCGAAGGGACAGACACAGGAACGAAGAAGGACACATGCCGGCCAGCCTAAGTGTTCCGGAGCAGTAGCAAGCTACCATGGCTCAGTGAAACACTAGGAGACATTTCCCCGTAAGAGAGGCTACTAAAGATAAACAACTAGATGGTCAGATCCCACACATACCAAGCATTTCAATAACATACACACAATATGCTCGATATGTGCAAATACAACATGGCATCACAACATGACTCTACGACTCAAGTAATTTATTCAATAGGCTCCGAGGAGCGAGATATTACAAACATGGGTCTCATGACCCAACATTCCGAGCATACAAATCAAAGCACAAGCGGAAGCTATCATGTCTGGGTACAGACATCTATAAATGAAAAAGGCTGAGAAGCCTGACTATCTATCAGATCCTGCCGAGGGCACAAGATCGTAGCTGAGGTATCAAGCTAAACATCGAAGTCCACGTGGAACTACTAGTGAGACTGAAGTCTCTCTGCAAAACATAAAATAGGCAAACGTGAGTACAAATGTACCCAGCAAGACTTACATCAGATCTATCTACACATGCATCATTATCAACAAAGGGGATGGTGGAGTTTGACTGCAGCAAGCCAGCTTTGACTCGGTGGCTATCCTGAACTACGACTACGAGTAACTCTTTTGAGGTGGCGCACACGAGTCCACATATTCACCATATCAATACACCACTATGGATCCGCTCCCGTCTCCCTACGAGAACGCCATCCATAGCACTCACGCTTATCTTGCGTATTTTAGAGTATCCACTTTCACTTGTCTATGAACTGATATAAGCAACCCAGAAGTCCTTTACCGCGGACACGGCTATTCGAATAGATGATGTTAACCCTGCAGGGGTGTACTTCTTCATACATGTTTCCACCACTTAGCGTCTGCACACGACATGTGCTCGGCAGACTTCAAGCGAAAGCCGACGTGGGTGTAGACCACGACCTACCTAAACACCTAAGTCTCTAGTCCAGGTTTATCGCCTATTCGGGTTCCATCCATGAGGAGATCCGGCCGGAGTTTCGCTCACAACCCCAAACGATGTGAACAGGGTTCCGTGACACCAAACGGGTGCCCGGTTTACCCGGCCACGTGCCTACCGCATCACAGCCCACCCCTACGGTCAGCGCTGTCCACGGCCTCCAGCATACTACAAACACCAGAAACTACTTGCAACTCCTGGACAGAGGACAAGGGTGAATAAGAAGTCGAGCGGGGTCATATTTCAGGGCCCAATGTATGGTAGTAGCGGAATCATGGATCACAAACACAGAACTCAGTTCCTGAGGACGGCTTCAATGAGACAACCCACCATGTACTCCTACATGGCCTCTCACCGACACCTTTTACCAAATCGTGTTCACACACTTATCTCACACACAGTAGGACATGTTCACCCGCCTCTGATTCATCCCCGATGAATCAGACCTGACTTAACTCTAAGCAGTAGCAGGCATGACAAGCAAGCATGAATGAGTAGGCACAACAGGGCTCAAACAACTCCTACTCATGCTAGTGGGTTTCATCTATTTACTGTGGCAATGACAGGTCATGCAAAGGATAAAGGGGTTCAGCTACCGCAGCAAGTAACAGATGAATCGGTGTTGTCCTAATGCAGTAAAAGAGAGCAGAAGCGAGAGAGTGGGATTGTATCGGAATGAACAAGGGGGTTTTGCTTGCCTGGCACTTCTGAAGATAACATTGAGTCTTCATCAGTGTCAACGATCACATCATCGGTATCACGTCTATCGAGAGGGGACAAATACCGGCAACACAGAAGGAAACACAATCAATGCAATGCACAATATGATGCATGCTATGACATGGCAATATAAATGTGTTTTGAGCTAATGCAACTAGCAACAGATTAAATGAAGTTGGTTTGAATACAAGATTCAAATTCAAACTCCATATGTGATTATTCAAATGCCATTTAATTCATTTGTCCTAAACAGTAGTGATAAGTTGTTCTAACATGCATGAAAATGGTACAGATGGATTCCTTGAATTTTTCTGATAATTTTTCATATATAATTTATTTAATTTGGAGTTACGGTTAATTTTCTATGATTTATTAAAGTTTATACAATTTTCTGGAATTATAAATCATTTCCTAATTTATTTAATTCCAGAAATACTATACTGCGTCAGCATGATGTCGGCATGACGTCAGCAAGTCAACAGGGGCCGGTCAGGGTCAAACCTGACGTGTGGGGTCCACACGTCAGTGACACGGGGGCTAATCCCGCGTTGACTCGGGCTTTGACCCGCTACGGGGCCCGCTGTCAGTGTCTGTGGGGGGTGTTTAGCGTGGTCATTAGTGCTAACTAAATCAGCGCCACGTCAGCTAGTGACGTCGGCGGCCACGGCGACGGCGAGACCTCGCCGGAGTTGCTCGGGACGGCGCTACAGCCCGCGGCTGGTCGCACGAAGGGCACCAGAAGGTAGCCCGTGCTCCCGTGCATCTAGGGGGACCCTCGAGAGGGCGTGGGGTGGACGGAGTTCGCCGGAGTGGAGCCCGAGGCGGCGGCCGGAGCTCGGGGTTTCGCGGGACCGGCGCTGCAGTGCACGGGAGGACGAATGGTTAAGTGCTTTGGGTTCCTGAGGTTGCGGTGAGCACGCGGGTGGGCTCAGGAGCGAGCTGCGGTGGCTGTGGCCACGGCCACGCCATGGCACGGCGGCGAGGAGCAATCGGCTCCGGTGAAAAGGCGGCTAGGGTACGGGAACGAGCGCGAGGAGGAGGGGGAATGGAAGAGTAGCTCACAGGGGTTGCGACGGTGGCCTCGGGGAGCTCGGGGAGGCACCGGAGCCGACGAATTTGACGAAGATGGCCGGCGGTCCCGAGGTTGAAGAAGACGGCGGTGGCGATGTTGCAGGGGCTCCCGCGGTGCGCTTCTCGGCGAGGAGGAAGAGGTGGTCGAGGCGGATCTCCTGGGTACTTCGGGTGGCAGTGAGGAGCACGGTGGCTACGGCGAACGGCGTCGGCGACGACGAGCTCCGCTCGGGCACGTGCAGGGAGAGAGCAGAGGAGGGG